>NW_011494918.1:2300102-2304437 GCF_000754665.1 Bison bison bison | reverse complement strand
TATAACTCCATAGACTGCAGTATGCCAGGCTTCCCTGTCCTTCACTATCTCCTAGAGTTTGCTCAAACTCGTGTCCATTGAGTCAGTGATGCAGTCCAACCTTCTCATCCTCTGTCGTCCCCTTCTCCTTCTGCCCTCTATATTTCCCAGCACCAGGGTCTTTTCCAATGAGTCTGCTCTTCAAATCAAGTGGTGAAAGTATTGGAACTTCAGCATGAGTCCTTCGAATGAATATTCAGGGTCGATTTCCTTTAGGATTGACTGGTTTGATCTCCTTGCATGGTCTCTGTCCCCACGGAGTTTAAAGTCTAGTGAGAAAGACCAACATGCACAGAAACTGCTACTAACACAAGACCGAATGTGTCAGGGCTCCAGGATGTATATGGAGTGCCGAGGAAGCCTACTTTGCTCTTGGGGAATGACTCGGATCTTGAAAAATGAGTATCGTTTAGTGGAAGATGGGCAAAAGCTGAACTGAGGGAATAGTACCCAGTAGTGGGAAAATACGGGGCCTGGTATCCAGGCAGTGAGTTAATATGATGTCCCTGGAACAATCAGATGTTTAATGGAGTTAAGGATAAGAAGCTACATTAGGTTTATACCCTATCGGGCGTCAAGTGCCATGGCGATTGTGTATCTTACCCATAGACAGCAAAAACTCAAGAGTTTGGAGACGGGAACCTGGCAGTGTTAAAGCTGTGTTTCAGGATGTGTCTTCTAATAGAAATGTTTCTCCTGTGGAGTAGGCAAGGCCATTTTCATGTCACTGCTGCCTACGGTGTCCCACTTTTCAATCCCTCTCTACTGTCCTGGTCCCCTCCTTCCCAGCTTACTCCCCTCCTTAAAAATGCTGCCCTGATCTCCATGATTCTAGTTTAATCCGAAAGATTGACATCACGGGAGGCGTGGGCACTGCTCTAACGCTCGAGCCATTCCAGAAACCACAGGTAATGTGTTCACAGCACTCTGTGGACGGACACTCCCCTTCGCCCCACCACCCCGCCCGACCTCTGTGCTTGGCCAAATGGAGTGGAATTTGTATTTGTACAGGAGACGAGGCCATTACTTCTGCTCATAACATTCTCAACCTGTTCATTTAGGTGTGGGCTGCTACTTTTTATTGTTCTACATTTGGGAACTCCTTCAGTGAATTCTAAACACATGGGGGAAGAGATTCCATAGAGGCAGAGATTTTTCTTTTGAAACGTCTTTTCACCTTGTCAACTGTCCTGACATTAGGCCCTGAGGACCTGATTCTGTGAGCCTTCCCCTCCTGGAAAAGTTCACTTAGTCAACCAGAATTTGAACTGATTCTGACTCATCTCCTTACAACAGACCCTTTTTCTCGCCACCACAATTTAATTGCATGTGTTGCAACCAGCATGTAACTTGCCAGGCACTTGTTTGAAAGCTTCCCCAACCTGAGAAGCTTTCCCCGGTGCTGGTGCTGTGGGTGCTTTCTCAGCACGAGCCTTGGCTGCCTTTCTCCGCTGCCCCCTCTTCCGCCTCTGCCCCTTTGCGGGCCCTCGATGTTGCACATACCTGTAAAGGGGCCATCGGGAGCCTTGTCAAGGCTGAACTGTCAAAGGCTTTCACTGGTGTATGTTTCAGACTCTTGGAACATGGTCAGCAGTGCAGAAATGTGCCCCATGGGGAGATCAAAGCTTTGGTGGCTGGACTGAGGCAGTCACTGCTCTGACTAATTAAAACCAGGCCTGTGTGCCTGGCAGTGTGATTAAAGGCAAAGAAGCAGTTATGAAAAGGTGATGGTGGTTAATTCCTGACAGTCTGTCTGTTGGTCCACATGGGGCTCGTGTCCCAGGAGAACTTGCCTGTCACAGCCACTCCTGATGTGAATATGTTTCCGTGCATACCCTGTGCAAGCAAGTGCGTGTACATATGGTCAGGTCACCTGCTTGTCTTGTCAGCTGAATGAATCAATAGAAATACAGAATCTGAGAGCTGGAAGAGCCATGGAGGTCATTTGGTTCCGTCCCTTAGATGAGAAACAGAGGCCATAAGGATTTTCAGAGCTGGTTGGGAGCAGAGTCTATAACTCATGTCTCTTCTTCCAGTCCCAGCTTAGTGTCATGCTGTAAATGACAACTGTAACTTAGCTGTTTAGGGCCTCATTCTTTGCAAAGATGCTTATCGATCACCTACTGTGTGGTAAGGTCTTCGATTTCACTACTGATTTCCTACTCAAAGATTTCCTGATTTCCTGTTCATCTGGCTCCTTCCTGTTCTTCAGGGCCAAGGGTCAGTTCAGTTCCACATTCCCTGTGCTGGTAGCCCTCCAACTTTCTAATGCCAACCAACAGTTTTGAATACCTACCATATCCTATGAAGTGTGCTGACAATTTTTCCTCAGTTACTAATAACAAAACTACCATTATGTTGAGCCCTTATAAATGCCTATATCTATGTTAGTCACTTTACAGATACTATCTCATATAATCCCCAGGAAAATATTTTTAGCCGACTTATCCCTCACAATATGCCATTCATATTTCCACAGTTGAAGGGATGCACTCTTGAGCAGTGTGCCCCAGAATGCCCAGGGAGTATCTAAGTTTTTACTCCCATCGATTCATTTGTCTGCTGTTAAAACAGACTTTCCCTGTATGATGTCCTGATTAGCTATGTGAAGGTGGGATGAGTCTCTTCTAGTGTTCTGACTCCTCTCTCCACCCTTAGCCTTCTGGAAAAGAACACACCAGCTTTTGGGGTGCTTCTCCATTCTCCTTTACTGCTTTCTTTGTTTAGAGATAGCCTCTTTAAACCTGAACTCAGCTCACAGGCTGGGCCTCTGATACAGAAGAGGCTGGCTGGTTTGGGGCCTTCTTTCACCAACCGGCTCTGCATTTAGGTCCTTCTGCCTCGTTCATCTGTCTCCCCTTCTGCTTAGGCATCCAAGCAGCCTCATCTAGCTGAATCGCCACTTACTTGAGAGTGGAGGTGGTGTCATTGCTGTTGAATTCACCTTGGTGTCTGCTGGAAGGGTAGTGGTTTAAACCAGTTCATTTCCCAGTTACGGCTGAGGCCAGCTCACCTTTCCTGGAAAGGATTCTTGACTCTTTCTTTGCAGGAGGAACACTGGACTTAATGAAGTTTTTAGCTTCAGCCTGAAAGCTAAGGTCCCCTCAAGTAGGACCAATGTTGAAATTTTAATTGGGCAAATTCTCTTTAGAGACTAAGGGCCAGTATCATGCTGGTAGAGCCTAATGTCTCCTAATGTTGACTTCAAACCAGTAAAGCCCTTGCTAAGCCATTTAACTGTAAAATTGGAACCCGGGAAGGCAGTGCAGACTCTGAGATTACAGGTCTGGAGGTTTGGATTTGCTTTCCAGCCCTCTGCCCATCAGTCACTTACTTTCTGTCTCTGGTTCCCAGTTTCGCACAGGGATTTACATGGGCATTAAGGCCCCCTGGGAAACAATTCCTTTTTCAATTGGGTGCCTGCTTTGGTGAAGATGCTGTTCAGTCTAGATTTCTAAGCACATGTGATTTTGGATTAACTCTACTACATCTGTCTGATACTAACACAGGCAACTGACAGATGATTAACAAGAATGAAAATGAGGTCTATAGAATTAAAGCATAATCAAGTCCTTTATCGCAGAAAGAACGTTCAACTCAAATGGACACAGACCACCTGTTCTAACACTTCATCAACTACCTCACTTAAAGGGAGATTTTGCAGGGAAAGTTTTAGCTTTGTATTTTGAAAAATTTAAGTGCACTGTCTAAACAGAAGTGTGAATCCTTTTCAGTCTCCTTGTCTCCGTTCTGAGGGCAAAAATAAGACGAGCGTGAGACAGTTGGCTCACAGCCAGGCGTGCAGGCAGGCTCTGGGCAGTGTTGCTGTCTGAGGTGGTGCTGCTTCCCCAGTTAGTGGGAGCCAGGCCTGAAAAAACTCATCACATTTCACATGCAAACATTTCTTTCTTTGACTGTGCTGTTGTTTTTAATGAAGGCGTCTTTTCCAGTATGCCGCAGTGCAGTAACCCTATGCTGTGTTGCGCTTAGAGGCTCAGTCGTGTCCGACTCTTTGTGACCCCATGGACTGTAGCCCGCCAGGCTCCTCTGTCCATGGAGATGTTCCAGGCAAGAAGACTGGAGTGGGGAGCCATGCCCTTTTTCTCCAGGGGATTTTGCCGACCCAGGGATCGAACCCGTGTCTCCTGCAATGCAGGGAGATTCTTTACCATCTGAGCCTCCAGGGAAGCTGTGCTCCTGCTTCATTGTGTTCTGAGTAATCCAGGGGCTTGAGTGAGGAGAACACAGGGTGGGAGGCAGGCTGGGGCAGGAGGGGGGATCAGCGTGCGGGTTAGG
>NW_011494918.1:2290304-2300002 GCF_000754665.1 Bison bison bison | reverse complement strand
GTGCGGGTTAGGGAAAGGCGCCTCTGCCTGGGTGGGAGGCAGCCCCATGTTTGGAGAGGGCAGCGTGGCTGGGTTTCAGCCCTCACTCACGCCCTCAGTTGGGCGGGTTTATGCAGGTCACAGCCTGTGCTAAGCGACCCACAGCTCTGGTTGGGGATGGCGTTGATAGACAAGGGTGAGAGACGAAAGGCTTAGAGAAGGAGAGCTCAGGTGACCTCCACTTAACTTATTTCTTGGTCTTCATTCCTTTTTGCAAAACATATTCACAACTACTAACTATTCACTAACAACTGTTACATGCTCATGTTCTTATCGTCTTATATGCCACCATGATTCTGCTCCTTCATTTGGCCTGACTGTGTGCTAAGAGTCAGACCCGACTTAGTGGCTGAGCAGCAACAACAGTGTGCTGAGGGCCAATTGTTTGTTTCCAAACCTGTTTGTACCAACTAAATTTATTATAATTGAGTAATATAATCATTACATAAATGAAATAGAAAAAATAGCTAATGTTCAGTGAGCACTTACTATGTATGAGGCACTCTTCTCAGTGTTTAACGTCTAGTCTCCTATAAGTGCTGTATTTATGGAACTAAGTTGAATGTTTTGCACAAAATTTATAAAAGTGAGTTGCTACAAAAGAAGTTGCCAATAATGTGTACACCTACTATATTTAAAATAGATAAGCTATAGGGACCTACCGTGTAGCACAGGGAACTCTGTTCAGTTTTCCATATTAACCTAAATGGGGAAAGAATTTGAAAAAAAAAAATAGATATGTGTATAACTGAATCACTTTGTACACCTGAAACTAACAAAACATTGTTAATCAACTACGTTCTAACATAAAAAAATTTTTTTTAATGCAGAAAAAAAAGATGTTGCCAATGAATTAGGTATGAAGAAAATAGCAGTAAAATAGTTGGAGGGAAACAAAAAACCTTAGAACGTTTCTGCATCCAGAAATCTTTGCATTTATTTATGTCTTTAAGTTCTTAATCCACTTGGAAGGAGGCAAAACTAGAAATCAGTCAGTATGTTATTTATGCCAGAAAGACTTTGGGAAATCTGTAGATGCATATCTATAGAATAAGATCTCCAATCCATATTGAAATATCGGTGAATAAACATACATTTAAATGTTTATATTAAAATAAACTCTTTAAGGTAGGCACATTATTTTCTATGATTTTTTTGCTTTTTTTTAAAATTTAAATTTATTTATTTTAATTGGAGGCTAATTACTTTACAATATTGTATTGGTTTTGCCATACATCAACATGAATCCACCACGGGCGTACATGTGTTCCCTATCCTGAACCCCCCTCTCACCTCCCTCCCTGTACCATCCCTCTGGGTCATCCCAGTGCACCAGCCCCAAGCATCCCGTATCCTGCATCAAACCTGGACTGGCTATTCGTTTCACATATTATATTATACATGTTTCAATGCCATTCTCCCAAATCATCCCACCCTCTCCCTCTCTCACGGAGTCCAAAAGACTATTCTATATGCTTTTAACATCTGTTTTAATAGACTTTTTTCTGACCATGATTGTGTTGATAAGAAGTCTCGTAAGAAGGTTACTGAAACCATGTCAGATCTGAGCCCTGGATGGCCCCTCTGATGTGGGCAAGTGCCTGCAGGTGAGCTGATTAGGCGCTTCTAAGGAATGTGCCTATGAGGGAACCCTGGTGTGGTCTACAGATCATATTCTTTTATTGCAAGTTCCTTTTTTCTCAGTTATTGAGTTGGATAGGGTTTTAACTTGTCAGCTATTTCTAAAACTCAGTGGACTGCAACTGCATCTCTGTTTTGAGTATAATGAAATTTGGCATAAAATAACCCTGCCCTTTGATGCCTGTGACCAAAGGATATATTTGCTATTCCAATGGTCAGATCCTCTGAGGACGCAAAGGGTGAACATGTATGTGTATGCGTGTATATATACACACATGTGTTGATATTTATAATTAAGCAAATATTCAGTGAATCCTACTGTGCTGTGAGCCATAAGTACCCAAGAAAACACCTGAGGTGATCACTGCCCCCAAAGAACCTGGGGATGTACTTAAAAGAGTCATACATCACTGGCTAAGATAAATGGCCTATTAGAGACCGTGTGTAGGATGAGCACAGCCGGAAAGGATCTCAGTTGGAAAAGCAGCTTGGAAGGGGTGACATTGCAGAGGAGTTGTGCAGCTCAGTGATAAGGAGTTACAGAATAATTTACTTTCGAATTGCCTTTATGTTTATCTGATTTAATTTTCAAAATAATTCCAGGAGGTAGAAAGACCACTACATTGCCAACCAACACTTAAGGATACCTTATAGAAGGAAGGTGACTTGTCCCAGTAAAGTAGAAGCCAGAACTATGACCAGGCAGCTTTGCATCCTTCTGGGGCATTCACTTAGCTATCTACCACCCTAGAGACACTAATGGAAATCCATACCTTAACTGTTCAGGTGAAACTGCCAGATTGCCTTATTGCTGCTCCTTTTTAATAAGCCACAACTACCACAAACTAGCCACATGTAGCTAGTTTGCTAAATGCAGGCCACATAACTTCTGGAAACGACCCAAGTGTGGTTCCTGCCGAACCGCATGACAGTTGGGTATGTGTTGAGGCGTGCCCGCTTACCTGGCACCAGCCTCAGGCTTGCTGCCCTTCAGCTCTGTGGGCAGAGGCTGGGACAGCACCCTCATCCCATGCCTTCTGAACCCTTCAGGGAAATACTTAGGCTTCCACATTCTACCTGAGCCTGGGCAAGCTCAGTTAGGCCCTCAAATAGCTCCTTGCTATTTAATAGGGAGAATTGCATTTGCAGAGGTTGGGAAGATCCTCTGGAGTAGGAAATGGCAGTATCTCCACTCCTGTATTCTTTCCTGGGGAATTCCATGGACAGAGGAGCCTGGTAGGCTACAGTCCATGGGGCTGCAGAGTCTGACATGACTGAGCACATGTAGGTAACCCGGATGAGGACCCTACAGCAGAGGACTCTTTCCAGTTGCTGTCCCTGGGAAGGAAGGGTCTGTGTCTTCCCCCGACTCAGAACAACAGAAACCACAGACCTAAGGGTGATGATAAAGGTTTGTGTTATTGAGCGGCTTTGTACTTACACTGGGATCCTGGAAAATACAGCCGCCAGGGAAGGATATGAGGCACATGGTCCATTCATTTATTCAACAAATATTTGCTGAACACCTGTTAAGTGCTGAGTGGTGTACAGGTATTAGAGATTTCATCTGGAGTAATCATGGCCCTGCCCTTGCAGAGTTTATAGTCTGCTGAAAGGGTACAGATGTTTCCAGGGCTAATGACAGTAGAGTGTGAGAAATGCAGTGGGTACACTTGGAGGCAGGGTTGGGTTGCTCAAGGGTTCTTGGTTAAAGGAGTGAGTAGAGGCTGAAATTCAGCCCATGCTCCACTCCTCTAGATACGTGCTGTCTTGCAGAAAGGGAGCCTTTTTGTAGTCTACAGAAAGGCCCATAGTGTCCGGCAGTGATCTTGATTGGAAAGACACTTGGCCTAATCTAGGATGGAAGGGAAACCTTCTTGGAAGGAAACGTTTGAAAGGAGACTTGAAAGATGACTAGGAATAAGGGAAAGAGCTTTCCGTGGCAGCATGGTTGCCGACACCGAGTGGGCTCTCAGCCTGTGCCGGGCGCTGCTCTGAGTGCTTTAAGGTTCATCCTTTCAGGAGAAAGCTACATGTGGAAGGCAGAGAGTGTGAGGAAGCAGCATTTGGGGGACTCTGGAGGGTGTTTACTGTGGGCTCAAAGGAGAGGGAATCTCTGAAGGCCGGAGTTATAATTATGGCTGACTACACTCACATCACACTTGTTATATGCTCAGTGACCTGAGCACTCAATACATAGCGATTCATATAATCCTCTTAACCACTGTATGAGGTCGGTACTATCACTATCGTCATTTTGAAGATGCGAATGAGACAGAAAGACTGAGTAATGTGTCCCAGGCTACACTGAAGAAGCAGAGAGACAGGAGGCACACTCAGGCTCCAGGTTCTTAATCCCCACACTGCCTCTCTGGGAGGAGCCCAAGATGGAGACAGTCCTTCAAAGATTGACTGGGCCGAGGAGGGAAGGGAAGCCCATTGAGATAGGATGACAGATGTCAGCTTTGACAAGGAGGTGTGCGCTGTAGCTCTGTGAACAGTGTGGGAGTCTAGCCACATGGTACCATTTCTAGTCTTTTCCAGCAACTCTGGGAAAATGAAAATCCTCCTCATAAATTATAAATTATCTCATTTAACACAATCCCTTGAAAGTTGAATTTGTATCCCCACTATAGCAGTGAGAAACAAAGACGAGGCTCAGGTTCAGTTCAGTTTCTCAGTCGTGTCCGACTCTTTGTGACCCCATGAACCACAGCAAACCAGGCCTCCCTGTCCATCACCAACTCCCGGAGCCCACCCAAACCCATGTCCGTTGAGTCGGTGATGCCATCCAGCCATCTTATCCTCTGTCATCCCCTTCTCCTTCTGCCCTCAATCTTTCCCAGCATGAGGGTCTTTTCAAATGAGTCAGCTCTTCGCATCAGATGGCCAAAGTATTAGAGTTTCAGCTTCAAGATCAGTCCTTCCTCTGAACACCTAGGACTGATTTCCTTTAGGATGGACACGTTGGATCTCCCTGCAGTCCAAGGGACTCTCAAGAGTCTTCTCCAACACCACAGTTCAAAAGCATCAATTCTTTGGTGCTCAGCTTTCTTTATAGTTCAACTCTCACATCCATACATGACTACTGGAAAAACCATAGCCTTGACTAGATGGACCTTTGTTAACAAAGTAATGTCTCTGCTTTTTAGTATGTTGTCTAGGTTGGTCATAACTTTATTCCAGGGAGTAAGCGTCTTTTTATTTCATGGCTGCAGTCACCATCTGCAGTGATTTTGGAGCTCAAAAAAAAAAATAAACTCTGATACTGTTTCCACCGTTTCCCCATCTATTTGCCAAGAAGTGATGGGAGTGGATGGGATGATCTTTGTTTTCTGAATGTTGAGCTTTAAGTCAACTTTTTCACTCTCCTCTTTCACTTTCATCAAGAGGCTTTTTAGTTCCTCTTCACTTTCTGCCATAAGGGTGGTGTCATCTGCATATCTGAAGTTATTGATATTTCTCCCAGCAATCTTGATTCTAACTTGTGCTTCTTCCAGCCCAGCATTTCTCATGATGTACTCTGCATATAAATTAAATAAACAGGATGACAATACACAGCCTTGATGTACTCCTTTTCCTATTTGGAACCAGTCTGTTGTTCCATGTCCAGTTCTAACTGTTGCTTCCTGACCTGCATACAGGTTTCTGAAGAGGCAGGTCAGGTGGTCTGGGATTCCCATCTCTTGAAGAATTTCCACAGTTTATTGTGATCCACACAGTCAAAGGTTTTGGCATAGTCAGTAAAGCAGAAATGGATATTTTTCTGGAACTTTCTTGCTTTTTCGATGATCCAGCAGATGTTGGCAATTTGATCTCTGATTCTTCTGCCTTTTTTTAAACCGGCTTGAACTTCTGGAAGTTCACGGTTCACATATTGCTAAAGCCTGGCTTGGAGAATTTTGAGTATTACTTTACTAGCATGAGGGATGAGTGCAATTGTGCAGTAGTTTGAGCATTCTTTGGCATTGCCTTTCTTAGGGATTGGAATGAAAACTGACCTTTTCCAGTCCTGTGGCCACTGCTGAGTTTTCCAAATTTGCTGACATATTGAGTCCAAGTACTTTCACAGCATCATCTTTTAGGATTTGAAATAGCTCAATTGGAATTCTATCACTTCCAACTAGCTTTGTTCATAGTGATGCTTCCTAAGGCCCACTTGACTTCACATTCCAGAATGTCTGGCTCTAGGTGAGTGATCACACTATTGTGATTATCTGGGTCATGAAGAACTTTTCTGTACAGTTCTTCTGTGTATTCTTGCCACCTCTTCTTAATATCTTCTGCTTCTGATAGGTCCATACCATTTCTGTCCTTTATCGAGCCCATCTTTGCATGAAATGTTCCCTTGGTATCTCTAATTTTCTTGAAGAGATCTCTAGTCTTTCCCATTCTATTGTTTTCCTCTATTTCTTTGCACTGATCTCTGAGGAAGACTTTCTTATCTCTCCTTGCTATTCTTTGGAACTCTGCATTCGGGAAGGAAATAATTTTTCCTCTTAAAAAATTGATTCTCCACTGTGGAAGCTCATTTTTCTTTTTGGTCATGCATGCATTCATTCAACATCTGTTTATTGAACATCTATTGTATGCCAGCCAGTCTGCTATGTGTGTGACCTATAGTAGTGAACAAGGCAGATTTCCTGACCTCAAGTGGACTAGAATGTTAAAACAGGTCAATGCGGGATCTTAAAACATGCCTGTGAATGTTTTTAACACTCAGACCATTGAGCGATGAGATCTAGGACTAATTCCCCTTGTGTCTGAGCTGACCTTTGTTGTTGTTCCGTCTCTAAGTCATGTTTGACTCTTTGTGACCCCATGGACTGCAGCATGCCAGGCTTCCCTGTCTTCCACTGTCTCCTGCAGTTTGCTCAAGTTCATGTCCATTGAGTCGGTCCAACCATCTCATCCTCTGTTGCCCCCTTCTCCTTCTGCCCTCAAGTTTTCCCAGCATCAGGGTCTTTTCCATTGAGTCGGCTCTTCACATCAGGTGGCCAAAGTATTAGAGCTTCAGCATCATTCAGGGTTGATCTCCTTTAGGATTGATTGGTTTTCATCTCCTTGCTGTCCAAGGGACTCTCAAGGAAAAACCATAGCTTTGACTATACAGACCTTTGTCGGCAAAGTGATGTCATTGCTTTTTAATACACTGTCTAGATTTGTCATAGCTTTCCTTTCAAGAAGCAAACGTCTTCCAATTTCATGCCTGCAGTTACCATCCACAGTGATTTTGGAGCCCAGGGAAAGAAAATCTGTCACTACTTTTACTTTTTCCTCTTTTATTTGCCAGGAAGTGATGGGACCCCAGGAAGAGCTGACCTTAAGGACTCATTTATAGCTCACAGAATGAATGGAAGTATGTGACTTCCGAAGTTGTGGGACTTGTGAGACTAGGTCCCAAAAGGGCCAGACAACTATCTGAGAGGAGCCAGCTGCCCATTAAGAAGTCCCGCTAGCCTGATGCAGCCTCAGTGGAGAGGCTGCGCGTGGGCACTCTGGTCGACAGCTCCAGCTGAGCTCCGGTGGACAGCCGGCACTGGCTGCCAGCTTTGTGAGTGAGCCATCCCGGACGCCCAGCATCATCTGACCTCCAGATAACTGCAGCTCTAGCCAGCCTCCGACTGTGACTGCATGAGAACCCAAGTGAGAACTGTGCAGCCTCTCCCACATTTCTGACTTGTAAAAGTGCAGGCAGAATTAAAAAGTGGTTATGTTATAGATGTTGTAATTTGTTACATAGAAATAGCCACGGGGATAGTCAGCCTCCAGGAACTGAGCCCAGAGGAGTCAGCCCAGAGGAGATAGGGCTCAAATCCTAGAGAAGAGAAATTGCTTAAGTCATCTGGTTCAGCACAGAACATAACACTCCTAGCTGTCTTTCAGATTTTATTGCTAACTGGTCCTTGCAAAGAAGGGGACAGGCAAATGTAGAAGAGAAAAAATGAGCAATTTAATAAAGAAGACTTGATTTTACGTGCTGCTGTGAGTTTGAGCTGACATTCCCCCCAACTCCGTACACACATACACACACACACCCACGCACACAGCAGGCGGTGCAGGAGGAGCCTGATTAACTAGAAGTCACAGGCATCACTAACGGCGCTTACTGTTCTGTCTTTAGGCTGGTGATGAATAGTGCTCTCTACTTTAGTTCTGACGTCCTGATTAGTTAAACTGTTGGCAAAAGTCTCTGCAGTGGCTTGGCCTCAGGCTTGTCTGTGGAATGGTTCTGGAGGCAGACAGGGGAGTAAGCTGAGGGGTAAGGGCTGCAGCTAGAACAGAGAAGCATGCTTCTCATGGTTCTGTCAAGCTCTGGGTTAGTTGGAGGCAAACCATGTAGGTGATGTTGAGCTGTAATGGGTATGGGCTACAGCCTGAGAACATTTCCTACTGGAGACCAAGGTATTCACTTCTGCATTGTGTCTTCTTTGTATTCCCCTTTTCCTGTAGGTATGCATGTAGGAAGCTTTCTTTCTCTTCACAGAAGAAAAACAGAGAGGAGAGATGACAGTGGTTAATAATACGTCCCAATTTTGACCCTATCCTGTTGGAAAAAGTGCAAGGAGTGCATAGTCAACCTTGCTCCTCTTCTTAACCGTCAATTATGATGGAAATCATGGTGCTTTCACCAGGAATATCTGTGGGAAGCTCTTGGGATTACTTTTGAGAGGCAGGTTGTTTCTGGTAAATCTTCTTCCTTAACGTTTATAATTTTTTGTCGGTTTGAAATGAAATAAGTTTACCCCAGGGCTGTCCGAGATGTTAGCCGTCTGTTTATTCTTGCAGGGACTCTTAGGAACAATTTTCAACCTCATTTAACCTGCAGAACAGCTGTTGTAAGAATTGGTGGAGGATCTGCTTCCCCCCAAAGGGGGCCTGAGTGGCAGAAACTTGGTTAGGATTCAGGGTTTGTGTTGCCTGGGTTTGCAGTAATAAGCCTGTTGTTTCGCTGAGGTGAGTCCCAGGGTTCCACTACCAGGTGACTTTCTTCCGATCAGAGCTCTGTCAGGATTTTCAGAGACACTGTCTCACCGGCACCATCTCACTTTTGAGTTGGAAACTCCATCTGCTAGGCAAATTGGCCCTGGAAGGGTTTTCACCTGCTCTGCTGTGGAAGTCACATTCTAAGTTCGTGTTTACATCACTGACGTTGAGTGAGTTGGATAGAAGGGAGGGTAGAAAGGGATCTAGCTCAGCGGGACAGTTTCTGTTCTGGGAACACCTGAATTCTTCTGGCAGGTGCTAGAAGCCCATCTGGTCTTCTTGTCTTCCCATCTCTGTTTGGGGTCCCAGCCGAGGTCAGCAGTTGGTTCCCGTCTTTTTTAATGAGAAACATTCTCAGGGACTATTCTCTTAAACAAACCTTTATCATTATGTTGTCAAACTCCTTAAACATGGAGAACCTAAAGTCATTTTCATGACTGTTCCAAGTTATGTGCGGTTTTGCATAAATGGTCATAGGGTTGTATTTCTTTGCAATTGGAGAACTTAGAGGTAATTTAGGTTATGCCTTGCCTTTAACAGATGAGATATTGGGGACTTTGAGAGTTTAGGTGCTTTGCCTGAGGTTACAGAACTAGTTAGTGACAGAGCTAGGAGAAGAACCCATATTTCCTGGCTCTTAAATCAGTATTTCTATTCCATTATCTAAAACAATACCTGCGAATATTAATACTGTTAAAACAGGGTTTCCACAAAATTCTTTGTTTGGCGGGCTGATCTGTACATTGTGGGTATCTAGCAGTATATCTGGCCTCTACCCACTAAATGCCAGTGACAACTGTTCCCCCACCTAGTTGTGACAAATAAATATCTCTGGACATTGCCAAATGTTCTCTGGGGGGGCAAAATTGTCTCCCTGTTGAGAACTGCTGATTAAAGGTAGTGTCTCTTGAAGTAAGAAACGTTAATGTTGACTTCTTTTTTTTTTTTTAATTTTATTTTATTTTAAAACTTTACATAATTGTATTAGTTTTGCCAAATATCAAAATGAATCCATCACAGGTATACATGCT
>NW_011494918.1:2289221-2290075 GCF_000754665.1 Bison bison bison | reverse complement strand
CTGGCTTACTTCACTCTGTATAATAGGCTCCAGTTTCATCCACCTCATTAGAACTGATTCAAATGTATTCTTTTTAATGGCTGAGTAATACTCCATTGCGTATAATGTTGACTTCTTGCAGAAGTGTGTGAGTATAAAATGGACTTGAGTCAAAGTCAGGGGTTTGAGAAGATGTCTGCTTCCTGATCAGCTGTGCCAGACAGGGTCATAGAGGCTAATGAGACCATTTTGCTTGTCCCTTCATTTAAATGTTTAGATTGTGATGCTACTGTAGCAGGGGAGGAATAACTGGTGGAATGAGGGAAAGGCTTAAGGAAATCAGTAAGATATTTTGTCTTTAAGGGAAGCAATTGCCATAGACTTTCTTGTCTAAAGGACTTTATCCAAAATCTACAAAGTACTCTTAAAATTCATTGATAAGAAAACAATTCAATTTAAAAAGTGGGTAAAAGATTTGAATCCAGTTGCTTCACAAAAGATATGTGGATGACTAATAAGTACATAAAAAGATACTCAGCATCATTTGTCATCAGGAAAATGCAAATTAAAACCATAATGAGATACTACTACTTAACTGTAAGAATGAATGAAATTGAAAAGACTGACCATATCAAGTACTGATGAGGAACTCTTGACATACTGCTGGTGGGAATGTAAAATGGTACAGCCACTTTGAAAAACAGGTGGGCAGTTTCTTATAAAGTTAAACATTTACCTACCTTATAATGCAACCATTCTACTTCTAGGTATGTATGCAAGAGAAATGAAAGCATGCACAGACTTGTGCATGAATGTTCATGGTAGCCTTAAGTGTAATAATAACCCAAACTGGAAAAAACCCAGATGTCCATCAG
>NW_011494918.1:2273020-2289121 GCF_000754665.1 Bison bison bison | reverse complement strand
TTGCTTTCTGAGTGAGACATTTTCAAATCATACCAACTAGTCAGGTTTAGTACAGAAACAAGTCAGACTACCAGGATCTATTTAGGCCCAAATACTGGCTTGCTTTTTGGGTATGTCAGAATATCAGTAGTGTGAGTGAGTCTTCAATTCTTTTTGGCAATGAAATTGGTAATCCCTTTTTGTAAGAGTCTCTGGTGGGCTATTTTAATGTGAGATAGTGATGGATTCCTTAAATTGCAAGGTTTTGAAAGAGCACACCCTACTCCAACCACTAGCTCTGTTAAAGCATAATATTTAAACCAACATTTAAAACCTGAGAGGTGGGGAAGTTGTCATTGACTCTCCTTAAAGATGGCAGTCCAGATGCCCTTATGGCTAGAATTCTTCCTAAAGAGTCAAGATTTGGGGACTAGAAAAGAAATTGTTTCAAAGGAGGGTGGAGTGATCAACTCCTACCCCAGAAAAAGCCAAGATTTCTGTGAAGTGTGTTGGTGAATTGAGACCTGCTTTAGAATCCATTTCTTGAGTTCCCAATACCTTCCTTAGATGTTTTAGCTTGGTACTATGGGTTATGGCATGAATGCCTAAAATTACTAGGAAAAGATAAAATTCTTGTCAAAGATAGTTTCGCCTAATTGAAGAGATGAAATTAGTACATGCAGGATTAAGATGGTGGTTTAATGTGACAGAAATAATACAGTGATATTCTGGCCTGGAATCTGTGCTCCTTGGCTCCTAACCCTGGACAAGTCATTATTGGGTCTCTTGGCTTCAACAATTTCAACTCTAAAATGCGAAGCCTGGATAATAGTGTATGATATGTCTGGTCCATTTGAGCACTCCCTTTCTGTGCTGTGAGTATGTCATGAGATCTGGGCAAAATCAGCGTGGCCAATCTGTTCTTATTGAAGCACAAAATTGTTGAGAAGAAATTCTGTCCCTTATTAGGTTGGGCAGATCATGGTATTCAGAGACTGTTAACACTCTGGAAGTCATTTTTGTGGGAACCATATTTAAAGCTATAGCAAAGCATGAATCTTATTTTGGTGGGACCAAGGACATTAACTTCTTTGGCCACTGTCTTTCAGTGACCCCTTTTTTGACTGTGTGGTCTTAGCTTGGTGCTGGGTTCATAATGGGTATCAAGAAAGACCTAAAGCCAAGAGTTAGAACGTTTAGCATGTTGTCACACTACCTTTCTTCCTAGCATGTAGGATTAATCAGTGCTACCAATCCCATTACTCCAAGGCCAAATTTGCCTGTTATTCCAGGTATTTCTTGAATTCCTACTTTTGCATTCCAGTCCCCTATAATGAAAAGGACATCTTTTTGGGGTGTTAGTTCTAGAAGGTCTTGTAGGTCTTCACTGAACTGTTCAGCTTTTTCAGCATTACTGGTCGGGGCATAGACTTGGGTTATCGTGATATTGAATGGTTTGCCTTGGAAATGAACAGAATTCATTCTGTCGTTTCTGAGATTGCATCCAAGTACTGCATTTCAGACTCTTTTGTTGACTATGATGGCTACTCCATTGCTTCCAAGGGATTCTTGCCCACAGTAGTAGATATAATGGTCATCTGAGTTAAATTCACCCATTTCAGTTCATCTTAGTTCCCTGATTCCTAGAATGTCGACGTTCACTCTTGCCATCTCCTGTTTGACCACTTCCAATTTGCCTTGATTCACGGACCTGACATTCCAGGTTCCTATGCAATATTGCTCTTTATAGCATTGGACCTTCTTTCTATCACCAGTCAGAGCCACAATTGGGTGTTGTTTTTGCTTTGGCTCCATCGCTTCATTCTTTGTGGAGTTATTTCTCCACTGATCTCCAGTAGCATATCGGGCACCTACCAACCCGGGGAGTTCCCCTTTCAGTATCCTGTCTTTTTGCCTTTTCATACTGTTCATGGGGTTCTCAAGGCAAGAATACTGAAGTGGTTTGCCATTCCCTTTTCCAGTGGACTACATTCTGTCAAACCTCTTTACCATGACCCGTCTGTCTTGGGTGGCCCCACATGGCATGGCTTAGTTTCATTGAGTTAGACAAGTCTGTTGTCCATGTGATCAGATTGGCTAGTTGTCTGTGATTGTGGTTTCAGTCTGTCTGCCCTCTGATCCCCTCTCTCAGTGCCTACCATCTTACTTGGGTTTCTCTTACCTTGGACGTGGGGTGTCTCTTCACGGCTGCTCAGCAAAGCACAGCTGCTGCTCCTTACCTCAGATATGGGGTAGCTCCTCTCGGCCACTGCCCCTGACCTTGGACGAGGGGTAGCTTCTCTTGGCCATGCTTCTGTGCTTGTATGCAGGTCAGGAAGCAACAGTTAGAACTGGACATGGAACAACAGGCTGGTTCCAAATAGGAAAAGGAGTACATCGAGGCTGTGCATTGTCACCCTGCTTATTTAACTTATTTGCAGAGTACATCATGAGAAACACTGGGCTGGAGGGAGCAAAAGCTGAAATCAAGATTGCTGGGAGAAATGTCAATAACCTCAGATATGCAGATGACACCACCCTTATGGTAGAAAGTGAAGAAGAACTAAAGAGCCTCTTGATGAAAGTGAAAGAGGAGAGTGAAAAAGTTGGCTTAAAGCTCAACATTCAGAAAACTAAGATCATGCCATCTGGTCCCATCACTTCATGGCAAAAACAGTGGCTGACTTTGTTTTGGGGGGCTCCAAAATCACTGAAGATGGTGATTGCAGCCATGAAATTAAAAGATGTTTACTCCTTGGCAGGAAAGTTATGACCAACCTAGACAGCATATTGAAAAGCAGAGACATTACTTTGCCAACAAAGGTCCATGTAGTCAAGGCTATGGTTTTTCCATTGGTCATGTATGGATGTGAGAGTCGGACTATAAAGAAAGATGAGCTCTGAAGAATTGATGCTTTTGAACTGGTGTTGGAAAAGACCCTTGAGAGTCCCTTGGACTACAAGAAGATCCAGCCAGTCCCTCCAAAAGGAGATCAGTCCTCGGTGTTCATCAGAAGGACTGATGTTGAAGCTGAAACTCCAATACTTTGGCCACCTGATGCGAAGAGCTGACTCATTTGAAAAGACCCTGATGCTGGGAAAGATTGAGGGCAGGAGGAGAAGGGGATGACAGAGGATGAGATGGTTGGATGGCATCACCGACTTGATGGACATGGGTTTGCGTGAACTCCAGGAGTTGGTGACGGACAGGGAAGCCTGGCGTGCTGCAGTTCATGGGGTCCCAAAGAGTCGGATATGACTGAGCAACTGAACTGAACTGAACCAATCCCATGATTGGAAAGGCATTTGCATTCCTTGCCTCTCTCTTTCCCTCCTTTCTGATACCTCAAGAGAGATGATCCTGATCTGAGAATATCCCAACAATGCACAGCAGTGTTATTTGAGAGAAAAACATAAATAAGGAACTTATTCAGAGCTACAGGAACTAAATTGCATTTTCTTTGCTCCATCCTGAATGCCTCCTTTGTCTGGCTTCTGGAGTGCCCAGGTCTGAGTCACCTTTTTTGAAGAAGGTATGGCAGACTGCAGGTCCTACCTGGCAGCTTTGTGCGTGCTTACTTTGTAAGATGGATCTCAAATTTTTTGTTGTCTTTATAAAGAGTATGAAAGATGTGAAGGCTTTCTAGTTTGGGGTAGCATCAGTATATAATTTCTATTCTTGTTTCTATGTCCAGACTCCAGATCTTTCCCAACTCCCATTCTCTACTCTAGTTAGATGTTTCATGTTTGACAATGCCCCTGCAAGATTCATTTCTTTTCCCCAGTTTCTACTTTCTATCCCTGCTCTTCCACAGACCTCCCCCTGTAACTTCAGTATCTTATTTCCAATTGAAATTTAACTTTCCAAAACTACTTTGGGAAAAAGTTAGATCTAATTGTCAGACTTGATGCTTTCATATGGCCTGAGGGCCTAGGTAAGAAAATAAGCAGAAGACTGTGAAGACATAGTCCATCTCGTCACCCATAATTTTAATGTCATATTATTAATAATTGGTTGGGTACCAACTGTTTTCCAAACACAAAGTTGGATAACACAAAAGGATTTATAGCAATCCTGCCTGGAGTAATTGAAGTCAAAAGCCTTTTGTTAATATGGGTAAGGTGTGTTAGGTCCGTGGTTCTTGGCGTAGATGGTGTAATTCCTTCATAAGACTTTGTACCGTATGAAGTAGACTTGGCAGTAACTATTTCCATGAAAGGAGATAATTGAGACTCAAGCAGTGAAGTGCCCAAGGCCATGCATGTAATAAATGATGAGAATGACCTTGATGCCAAGTCCAGTATGCCTTCTGTTACCCAGATGCATTTCTGTGTGTTTGTTGTTCATGGAACTATTCTATTTTTCCCATAAGCTGCTCTCATTAGATTAAAAAAATTACCACTTTGCTGGTAGTGGATATTATAAGATAATAGCAAAAATTAGAGGGACTTCTAATATGCTCCTCTCCTACCTGAAAAAAAGTTTTCAGCAGGAAAGAAGGGAGTTTCCTTATGGTTCTGCAGCTTCAGGGGTTATGGCTTGCACATCACCGCTGACCCTTACGCTTGAGTGTTCCCTCCGGAGATCCTAGGTGACAAGGCCCAGCAACTGGGTAGAGGTCATTCTCATGTCGCACTTTACTCCAGCTCTACCCGCACTAATAATAAGAAACCATAGACGCTCATGTCCCTAATTCATTTCCTTTGGAGATTGGAGGTTTTGTTCACATACACCACTGACGTCTTTAGGGAACCCATTTGAGTTTTCTTCATCTTGACTTAAATCCAACTCTTCTTGTTTCCTTCTCCATCAACAAACCCCCCTGCCCCAACTTTCTGTCAAGGGGTGATGGACAATAGATGGTAGCAACAGTTTCCATGGTAACAGCATCAGAGTTATCTCCTTGGAAACCTGCATAAAGACCTTCCATCTTCAGACCAGCTCAGTGCAACTTGGAAGGCCTTTGTTCCCTTGAATGTGTCAGCATGGGGGAGCAAGCTCTCCCGGGCCTTGGCCACTGCAGTTTCCTTTGGCTCCTGATGCCCATGGCACTTTGGGTATAGAGTTGGATTCAGGCAGAGGTGGGGGTTGGGGGGACCTGGAGTGCTTTTCTCAGCCTAATCCATGGCCAGAATGCATTGTCTATGGTCCAGCACCAGATACCCAGCAGACTTAACCAATAGGCCTCTCCTTTTTAAAAGGCCAGATGACTCAACCAAAGCTCCCACAGTGACCAGCAATGGATCAGAACAAAGCAGTACTGCATCTGAACACAGATGAGCTGGATATTTTGGCATGGTCCTGAAGAGAATACTGAAATAGGGCACTGTGGGATAGCTTGTATGAGTCCCTTTCCTTGTGGTGTCCTGCAAATGCAGCAATTTTGTTACTTAAATGAAAGCAGAATGGTTTCCAGCAGCTAAGAGGATTAATTCTCTTGTCATCATCCACACCAAGTAACAATCACAAACATTTCTATTGTGCCTTATATTTTGTGATCATTTTTACATCCAGGAGCTCAATTAATAATTTATTCAGTTGTTTGACACATGTTAATTTTAAACCTACTATGTGCCACGTACTGTGTTGGAGCACAGTAGTGAGAAAAAATCAACACAGTTTCTGCCCTAATAGAAACTGGAATCAAGACCTAATCAGATAATTACACATATGCATGAGCATTCATCTAAAATCTGCTAAAGGACAGGGTCTATGGTATGATTAGCCCTTGGAAACACTGCCCTGAACAAGTGATGGTTATGCTGACAGCTGGTCAACAGGGGCTTTTGCATAGAGAACGTGAAGACTTGGAGGGCAATTTTACTTACTAACTTGTACTTATGAGTTAGCTTTTCTTATGTCCTTATCTTGTTCTTCCAGATACAACATGATTTTCCGTTCATGTGTTCTCATGTCTTGGTGTCCCTTATTGGTGTGCTATTCAATTCAATAGCCACTGGACACATGTGAGAATTTAAGTTTAAAGTAACATTCAATTCCTCAGTTGTACTAGCCATATTCCAAGTGCTTGATAGTCACATGTGACTGGCATCTAGGGTAGAAAGAACAGATTAAAAAAAAAAATTCCATTATTCTAGAAAGTTCTAATGGACTGTTCTATAGCACCTAGTTGGCCCAAATAAATATATATTGATTGAGCCCTCAAGTGAACAAAGCTGTTTCTCATGGATGAAGCTGAGGGCAGTTACTGATGCGGGAACAATTGTTATTTTGCCCTGTTACCTTTATGAACTATCAGAGAAAAATAAAACACACATAACTAACCACTTTGCATTCATAGAAAACAAAAATTAACAATCTGTAACATTCTGGTCAATAAGATAAGTAAAAGTTTAGGTGTTTCCATAATCTTTGATCCCCCTACTTCTCTCTTGACTCTTAAAATGCTAAAATTGGAGGAAATGTCACCACTTTTGTGGATATAATCTTGTGAGACCGTTGCAGTTTTCCCACCAGAACTAACTAATCTCGTGAACTTTTTTCTTTTGATTATCTGTCGATTTTAATTTTCCAAGCCACTTCAAAAAGTTTTTGCTGACACAGTTTGGTTGAAGATTTATCTTTTTAAATTCATGAATCCCGAAAATAAGAAGCAGACATGTGCTGTACCAAGGAAATGATAATTCCTATCTTGAGAGATAATACTGACTCCTCTAGAGGCTCCTGAGTGATTAAAGAGGAAAGAAGGGATAGGATTTGGGCAAGTTGACTAAACCAAGTTAGTGAAATGAAAGTCGCTCAGTCGTGTCTGACTCTTTACAACCCCATGGACTAAACAGTGCATGGAATTCTCCAGGCCAGAATACTGGAGTGGGTAGCTGTTCCCTTCTCCAGGGGATCTTCCCAACCCAGGGATCAAACTCAGGTCTCCCACATTGCAGGCGGATTCTTTACCAGCTGAGTCATCAAGGAAGTCCAAACCAAGTTAGGACCTGTTTATTTTTCTAATAAAATAGATGAGATGTTTTGTGTCATTGACACTAGTTTTTTTTATTGTTGTTGTTTTTAAAGTCAGGATCTCATAGGACTGAGATTTCTGGAGCCCAGGAACAGCTCAGGAGGGTGCCACTGGTTGGGAATTACATGTGCCATCCTGTGTAGGAATGGGCGAACATGAAAGCTGCCATCACCCCATGTGCCTGACCCCCTGCACACACCATGCCAACCCTAACAAGTGTTTCTGATTTTCACTTGAAAATAATCTGAACGTGTTTAGGCTGATAGATCATCCTCTCATTAAGATTTCATAAGCCTTCTGGTAGTATAGAAAAATTTCCTAGGCCTTCTTGCTAGTGCCTATGTTTGGATCCAGAAAAGGAAGTGTGCAGCTTGTTAATAATGAGAGTCGCAGGTGAAAATTAAAGCTGAGGTAACTTGGAACCCCAGCAAAGGCTGAGGAATTTGAGATGGGCTCTAGGGAAAGTGAGCATGTATGAGTAGGGAATAATGTTCAGAACTGAGAATGCCTCTGGGGCACAGCCATGGGACTGGTAGACAATGAGGAGCACGGGAAAGCTGGACTTGGGAGGCAAGATTGGCAAGCTGGCGCCACTGCCGTCTTGCTGACTGACTAATAATAGGCAAACATGTTGGTCATTTTACAGTGAGGAACATGAGGCCTCGAGAATCTACACGGATGCATTTTCTGCAGTGGCTGGTGTGTCGTGAGAGGCTGGTATTGGTGAGTGGTTACAAAGGAGAAAGGATGTGAGGATAATATGTGCTAAATTCTAAGCTACTGAGCAGCAGCAGCAGAGGGACTGTATGGTATAGCACTGTTTATAGGATTCCACAGATTACAACTGTTGCTGCTGCTGCTGCTAAGTCGCTTCAGTCGTGTCCAACTCGGTGCAACCCCATAGACAGAACCCCCCCAGGCTCCCCCGTCCCTGGGATTCTCCAGGCAAGAACACTGGAGTGGGTTGCCATTTCCTTCTCCAGTGCATGAAAGTGAAAAGTGAAAGTGAAGTCGCTTGTCTTGTCCTACTCCTAGCGACCCGATGGACTGCAGCCTACCAGGCTCCTCCATCCATGGGATTTTCCAGGCAAGAGTACTGGAGTGGGGTGCCATTGCCTTCTCCAGATTACAACTGTAGAACACTGTAAATCAGGAATAGGGCTGGGCTTTTTACCAATACAACCTGTGGAGCAGGCGATGTTGTCCTCTTTTTGCAGGTAGAGAGCCTGAGGCTTAGGTGGCTTGAGTGACCCCCCTGGCCTCACACAAGTGGTGGATGCCCGATGTGGTGGGATTTGGATCCAGATCTTTCTTTTGCCACTGTTCCTGCTTCCTCTCCAGAGAGGCTCTTTGCGGTCCATTTTGGTTCAGACATTCTATGGTGCTGTCAAAATGCTTTTCTTCAAAAGGCCCTTTGGAAAGCTGTTAGAGCTCCAGGAATAGTACAGATTGAGTATACTCATCAGTTGAACACATTTACATCTCCCTTGGGGCCATGGAATCTGGAGGGTTAATTAGCATCCAAGAGGCTGTTCTAAAGTACTGGGAAGGACTCAGGATGACCTTGAAGAGCATTTTATTTTGAGGTGGCTCCCAGAATTTGTATTATAGGTTGGTCAGTTTTCCCCTCCTCTCTGGCAGCTTTTATTTATGATGGCTCTTTCTCCAGAAGCCGGGATCTACATCTTCTCTCTGCTTGTCTGTTCCAGCCGGCCCCGGCCAGATTGAAGTGCACACCCTAGACCCTTCCCCAAATAGCTCTTTCTTCTCCCTCCACTTCTTTTACCATTTCTTGCTGAGAGACCTGGCTAGCTGGCCCAGGAGAGGGATTTCAGTGTGAGTTATTTGCTGATGGAGATTTTTTTTTTTTTTTTAATAGAATAGGCTGTGAATTTCTCTGAGCTGTCTACATTCTCTCATTTCCTCTTTCATGACCTTCCAGTGCTATGTGTAAGGTGCTGATCAGGACAGGAGTCCCACAGTGAAAGCTGTAATCCGTGGCTGTGGCGTGAACAACAGTGAAGGACAGGGAAACCTGGTGCTCTGCAGTCCATGGGGTCGCAAAGAGTCGAACACAACTCAGCAGCTGAACAGCAATAGGTGACCAAGTTCAGATGGGTGAATCCCTTGGAGAATGACATCTGTAGCATGGTAAACTCATGCCATGAATGCAGTCTTATGCACAGGAGAAACACTGAGAAACAAACAATGGAAGTGATTGTTTTCTATGTGAGCAAGCCAGCCCAGGCTTTATGGGTGGGAATATAGTTGATAACAACTCAGTAAATTGGAGAGATAAGGAGACAGAGGACAAGTTAGCATCAACTGTATACTGAGTCCAGCCCGTGAGTCAGAGTACCTGAGTGAGTGGTTCTGCTCTACCATCATCTTATGTATCAGTAAACATTTCTGGAGCTGTTTTCCTTACTTTGGCTTCGGGACTGAATTTAATCTTCTAATGGATTTTACTCTCTTTCCGAAAGGTCTTTATTGTATTCTAACTCTTTGTGAGTGCTTGGGACTTTCAGCTATTGGTCAAAGCCTGCACCTGTGTGGACAGTGTTTAATTCACCGCTCCCTTTCAGGCCTGCCTATGTGAATGAGTTGTCTTTGAATGCTGGCATCATTCATCTAACTCTACTAGGTTTGCTCCTCCACTTCTTTGCTTCCCTTCCTCCTCTCTCAGAGACACTCATGCATGTGGGTGTGTACACACAAATGCGTGCTTGTTATATGGACAGGGTCTTTTGTCCCTCAAGAATAGAGTGGTTGATGAAGCAAAAGTCATTTATCATTGAGTTTTACCGTCTCTCATACATTCGGTGTGAGTCAGGAATTTTGATTGTTTTACCCTGTCAATCAGAGCCAGATACCTAGACCTGCTTGTGAATGTGCCCCCTTATTTAGGAAGTAGCTTCTCTAAGATGATCTCTTAATGAATCCAGGGCCTTCTATCATGTAAACACTTTGGGGGCTTCCCAGATAGCTCAGTGGGTGGAGAATCCACCTGTAATGCTTGAGACACAGGAAATGTGGGTTGATCTGGGTCAGGAAGATCCCCTGGAGGAGGAAATGGTGACCTACTCCAGGATTCTTGCCTGAATAAATCTTACGGATAGAGGAGCCTGGTGGGCTACAGTCCAAAGGGTCGCAGAGAGTCAGACACGATTGAGTAACTAAACACACACAGAAGAAGCACCTCCCACTTATAGGATGTTCTCTTCTCAATCCAAATTATTCCTAGGGGAAGCTGATTTTTGTACAAGTCTTTCCCAAGGGTTGGTGAGAAAGCTTGGGTGTTAGAGGCGAAAGGGCCACCCTGGAAGGGAGATAGATGCACAGAAAGCGCAAATGGGGCATCCACAATAATATAAACTTAGCTTATTACAGAGCCACCCACATTCAGATCTTGAATCCATGTCAAATGCTGCAGAACGTTCTGGTTGGAGAGGAATAGAAAGGGAGGTCTGGCTGGAACTTGCCAAAAATCAGGGAGTTAACACTTTGGGAGGACAGTGGAAGTCCCCGGGTTTCTCTGTTCACATCTGTATGTGATTTTTCTAATTGCTGCCAGAGGTCATGTAAGCAGTAGGAAATCCAGGTTTCAATCTGGTACATACATACGAATCGTGAAAGGCAGTATCATCCGAGTGATAGTGGGCAGGGGCAGCGGGAGCGGGAGGCAGCCACTGGCTGCATGGTTAGGTCTTGAGGTTAGATTGCCGTCTCAGTGCTGTGGACCACCTTGATTGTTAACGCATGGTTGCTGAGTCTGAAGAGCCATGCATCTTTTAGCTTTTCTTTGCTGGCCATAGACATTTCTCTTATCAGATTTCAGGGAGGACATTTCTCCCTTTAAGCAACTCCATGAATCAGAGGTACCAGATTTATTGCCTTGTTTTGGTTATTTAAAAAATTGGCCATGAACTGTCCCCTGGCTAAATTCCAAGGTTTATTTCTAACCACTCCTCCGCGCTCATTTCCTTCAAATGCACCAGGCTGTTTGCATCTTGTGAACACTTCTTTGATACTTGGAGACCTCAGCTCCTGTTCTTGTTCTCTCCCTGCCCTCATACGCCACTCCCACCTTACCTCCCTGGCCAGCCCCTGGTCACCCTTCCATTTACTTCACAGTGTTTATAACGCTGAGTCCGAATTACTTTAGATATCTGTCTTTTACTCACTTCTTGTGAGCCCCGTGATATCAGGAACCACATCCTAATAACTTTTCTATGACCTGAGTATAGAACAGCCTCTCTTACCCTTGTATCTCCCAGTAGGACCGTGAGTGAGATGTAGGGGTGGTGACGGTGGAGGGGTGGGTGGAGAGCATTGATTAAAAGAACAACAGCCCAGATGGGTAGGAGGTGCAGATCTAGCTCCCACCACCCATCTTATCTGTAGTCTTTTCCTCTCCCTTGAATCTCCTACTTCCCTCGTTCTCATCCCCTACCTTGGTGGACGCATAAGTGGTCTTTTGTAGTTGCGTGTTATCTTATATGGGCTTCCCTGGTGGCTCAGACGGTAAAGTGTCTGCCTGCAATACAGGAGACCTGGGTTCGATCCCTGGGTGGGGAAGAGCCCCTGGAGAAGGCAATGGCAACCCACTCCAGTACTCTTGCCTGGAAAATCCCATGGAGGGAGGAGCCTGGTAGTCTGCAGTCCATGGGGTCGTAAAGAGTCAGACACGTTATCTTATATCCATGGCTTGACCTTTAGCTGTAGATACTTGTGTCTCCCCGTTGGTCAAGCCCTTAAGGTCTCCAGTGGAAATCTTCTGACACCAGTGCCTATCTCACCTGTTGCAAGATTGGGTGATGTTCTGGCAAGTACTGGCTGTCATTCTATGCCGCTGGTATTTAAGTTGCTTCCTACATGTGAGTTTTTGGGAATGGCACAGCACCCATAAACAAGACTACCATTAGGGAAGTAAATGGGTCTTCTTAGGATTTCATTAAATACTAAGTTTCAAGTGCTTGTAGACACCTAGGGGATTTGCTGTAGGATGCATAACAAAGGAGTAGCTCTGGGGCAGGCAGGGAGTGCTGTGTGGCTTCACAGTGGCGTGTGCAGGGTGGCGTTTGTTTGGTTCCTCAGGACCCTTTCCCTCCACCTGTAAGCGCTGTGGTTTCTGTACTCGCTGTTGCTCAGGAGTCATCATCCTTCTGCCACTGCTCAGGAAGAGTAGGAAGACAGCATGTAACCCTGGTACGGTTCACTGGTTGTGATTCTCCTCTGGGACAGAGCTCACGTATCTGCTCACAGTGGTCTCTCTGGGACCACCCCACTGTGCGCTCATCCTTCTGAGTGAGGTTGCTTTGGGGTGACTGACTTGGGCAACATTTTCAATCTTTTAAAAGACTGTCCCTTGTCCAGAAAGGCATTCCTCGGATATATCTGGAGTTGTGAATCAGGCTGTTAATTATAAACACTGGAAAGAATGTGCTGCTTGCTTTCTATATGCACAGCAGGCCATTTCTAACACTACCGATACAGTCTTTTACATTTGTACAGTCAGAGGATGGTACTAGTGTCTGCTTTTCTTTTCATGAATTTTTTATTTTTGTGATTGCTTCTGAAAATATTCTGCTCAAATTTTGTATAATAGTTTCACCTTGCCATTCTTTGTGTCCAGTCTCATATAGTTCCATCATTCAACATGATTCAACATTCAACATGATTGTGACTTGGTTCTTATATTTTCTTATGGATTTTGACTGCCTGTGAGATTTGTTTTTCTTAGCTAGCTGCTAAACAATCATTAAAATTTCCTCTATATTAAGTTCACAGTGTATAATCATACAAAGTCAAAAATCATTGAAAGGTTTTAAATGTTTTTAAAAGCATTGAAACATTGACATGTTTATGTCATAGGGTTGCAAGTCTTAATTTAAGAAAAGCTAAATTTCTTAAATGTGGCTTGTGCAAAGTAGAGTGGATTCGTTTCAGAAGGAAACTTAGCAGTTGTATTTATTCCCCATGTGTTTGTAATTTAAGAAAGCTGCACTCTGCACTTGTGTTTTTCTCCAAAGCAACTTTGCTGCTGCTGTGGTTCAGTCACCAAGTCATGTCTGACTCTTGGCAACCCCTTGGATTCAGCACATCAGGCCTCCCTGTCCCTCACTATCTCCCAGAGTTTGCCCAAAGAAACCAAGACACCCTTAAAACGCTACTTTACCTGATAGCTTGCCTATTCCACTCGCACTGTTTGTCTTTCGTTGTCTCTGAGAATCCCTTTTAGTTTCTCCCCCTTGGAGAATGTAGTGATGTTATTTCTATGGAAACAGTGATGTCATGAGTATGAATGGGGCTTAGTGACCACCAAGAGTACCATATATCAAGTTCAGTGATAGACCCCAGCTTTACCTATGAAGTTGCTAATGGGGCTCTGTTGTCAGCATTTTGAAATATATATGGCTAGCGATTCTGGACAGCCCATATGGAGTGTGTGTTTGTGAAGCTATGTGTATGTGACTGTGAAATAAATCCTGCTTCACAGTTTGACTGTAGATCATCTGGATTCCCAAGTCTATAGGGTGGGAACTTGTAACCTGTGAAATCAAGTTCCCAGCGGCTATGGAAGAAATGAAGGAGAAATATGTCTGCAGGGTTTGGTATCCAGATACATAAGAATCACAGTGTCAGCATTAATACAAATCAGAGCTTTGTAATAATACATGCAATAAATAGGCATTGATATACAGTAGATATATAGTTTAGTTTAACTTGAATGCATTTAAGTGTTCTTTAAATGTAAATGACTTAATGAATAATATATACAAGTTGTGACTAATGATCGGAGCCAGAGTCTTACTAAGCAGCATACCATAATGTACTTCCAAAGAGTGTGCCCTGTTCAAAGAGTTGGTCTGGAAAGGCTAAATTCTTACTTTAGTGAATACTGCTGCTTTGTTTTTGTCTTTGCTCTTTTAGAACTGCATCCAGATCTTGCAGCTCAATCTGTTGACAATTATCAGGATATATGACATTTGATTTTTGTCATCGTCCAAATCGTTTGAAACCAAGTTTAATGATTGTCTATCTTGATAACTCAATTTAAGGCTATTCCAGTTAAAAATGAAGTATAGTTACAAAGTAATGAGACTGATTATGATGTAGTTCATATATTGGTTCTAAAATAACTTCTCAAGGGATGATTTCATCAAACTTTCAGGCAGTAATTATTCCAATGTTTTATGTTCCCAAGATGACTGCTTTGAGGGTTAACATATAAGTTCAGGTATACATGACAGAAATAAGTCTCTCTGATAAACACTGCCTTAATCCTTTTGGGCTGCTGTAACAGATACCATAGAACTTGGTGGCTTTCAAACTACAGCAACTGACTTCTGAAGTGTTAGAGGCTGGGAGTTCAGGTCAGGCACAGAACGGCTGCATCCTGGCGAGGGCCTCTGCCAGGCTGCACACGGCCCTTTTCCCCTGTACCTTCACATGACGGAGAGGAGACAGAGCTCTCTGGGGTCTTTATTTTAAGGGCAATTCATGAGGGCTCCACTCCTGTGACCTAATCACCACTCAAAGGCCTTACCTTCTTGTACCCTCACATTAGGGATTAGGATTTCAATGTAGGAATTTAGTTCAGGGCAAGGGGGTGGGGGGACAAACATTCATTTAGCCCATAACACATAATAAATCTCATTTAGTACTGGAGAATGAGATTTTCCATATAAGTACAATTTAAGCTTCTCTCTCTAAGGTTTAGTTCTATCTTTCAAAACTGATAATTATTTTATTGAAATATTTCATAATCTCTCATGCCCTCTTTCTTGAACTTTACAGAATGAAACATCACTCTTTTTTTTCATGGCTCAAAATCATTATTTTGAATTCTGTTCATAATATTAAACCAAAATAAAGCAGTGCTGGCCTTAAGAGGTCATTGACAGAGCATGCTGCTGCTGCTGCTAAGTCGCTTCAGTCGTGTCCGACTCTGCGACCCCATAGACGGCAGCCCACTAGGCTCCCCCGTCCCTGGGATTCTCCAGGCAAGAACACTGGAGTGGGTTGCCATTTCCTTCTCCAATGCATGCAAGAGAAAAGTGAAAGTGAAGTCGCTCAGTCGTGTCTGACTCTTGTGACCCAATGGACTGTAGCCTACCAGGCTCCTCCGTCCATGGGATTTTCCAGGCAAGAGTACTGGAGTGGGTTGCCATTGCCTTCTACGTGACAGAGCATAGTAGTAATTAATTCCCATGTTATATGACACAGGTTGCTCCATTTTTGTTGTTTGTGTATTTTTAGTTTTCTCTACTTTCCATCTTTTTTTTCTGTTTTATTCCTTGTTTTTAGGTTACTGGCATTTGGTTTTTGCAGCTATCAGTGTGCCTGACTCTGTTAGACTGAGTTTGCTGTGCTTAGTCGCTTACTTGTATCCCACTCTTTGCAACCCCATGGACTATAGCCCCCCAGGCTCCTCTGTCCATGGAGATTCTCCAGGCAAGAATACTGGAGTGGGTTGACATACCCTCCTTCAGGGGATCTTCCCAACCTAGGGATCAAACCCAGGTGTCCTGGATTGCAGGCAGATTCTTTACCGTCTGAGCCACCAGGGAAGCCTAAGAATACTGGACTGGGTAGTTCTTCAGGGGAACTTCCTGACCCAGGAATCAAACTGGGGTCTCTTGCACTACAGGTGGATTCTTTACTATCTGAGCTACCAGGGAAGCCTGTTAGGCTGAATCAGTTCAATTCAGTTCAGTTCAGTCACTCAGTCGTGTCTGACTCTTTGTGACCCCATGAATCGCAGCTCGCCAGGCCTCCCTGTCCATCACCAACTCCTGGAGTTCACTCAAACACACGTCCATCGAGTTGGTGATGCCATCCAGCCATCTCATCCTCTGTCGTCCCCTTCTCCTCCTGCCCCCAATCCCTCCCAGCATCAGAGTCTTTTCCAATGAGGTGGCCGAAGTACTGGAGTTTCAGCTTTAGCATCAGTCCTTTCAAAGAACACCCAAGACTGATCTCCTTTAGAATGGACTGGTTGGATCTCCTTGCAGTCCAAGGGACTCTCAAGAGTCTTCTCCAACACCACAGTTCAAAAGCATCAATTCTTCAGTGCTCAGCTTTCTTCACAGTCCAACTCTCACATCCATCATGACCACTGGAAAAACCATAGCCTTGA
>NW_011494918.1:2272532-2272920 GCF_000754665.1 Bison bison bison | reverse complement strand
CTGCATATAAGTTAAATAAGCAAGGTGACAGTATCCAGCCTTGACGTACTCCTTTTCCTATTTGGAACCAGTCTGTTGTTCCATATCCAGTTCTAACTGTTGCTTCCTGACCTGCATATAGGTTTCTCAAGAGGTAGGTCAGGGGGTCTGGTATTCCCATCTCTTTCAGAATTTTCCACAGTTTCTTGTGATCCACACAGTCACAGGCTTTGGCATAGTCAATAAAGCAGAAATGGATGGTTTTTTTGGAACTCTCTTGCTTAATGGCCCCTAAAAGACGCTTGTGTTCTGGTGTTACCATTTGTGGCAAAAGATACTTTGCAAGTGTGATGAACCTCCCATGTGGAGGTCCTTCACTTATCCTGATTTTTCCAAATGGGCCCAATGT
>NW_011494918.1:2271948-2272432 GCF_000754665.1 Bison bison bison | reverse complement strand
CTTTCTTCACAGTCCAACTCTCACATCCATACATGACCACTGGAAAAACCATAGCCTTGACTAGACGGACCTTTGTTGGCAAAGTCATGTCTCTGTGTTTCAATATGCTATCTAGGTTGGTCATAACTTTCCTTCCAAGGAGTAAGCGTCTTTTAATTTCATGGCAGCAGTCACCATCTGCAGTCATTTTGGAGCCCAGAAAAATAAAGTCTGACACTGTTTCCCCATCTATTTCCCATGAAGTGATGGGACCAGATGCCATGATCTTCGTTTTCTGAATGTTGAGCGTTAAGCCAACTTTTTCACTCTCCTCTTTCACTTTCATCAAGAGGCCTTTTAGTTCCTCTTCACTTTCTGCCATAAGGGTGGTGTCATCTGCATATCTGAGGTTATTGATATTTCTCCCAGCAATCTTGATTCCAGCTTGTGCTTCTTCTAGCCCAGTGTTTCTCATGATGTACTCTGCATATAAGTTAAATAAGCA
>NW_011494918.1:2215831-2271848 GCF_000754665.1 Bison bison bison | reverse complement strand
AATCACAAGGGTCCTTCTGAGGGCACGGCAGGATGTCAGAGATTTGAAGATGCTGTGCTGCTGGCTGTGATGATAATGAAGGGACCATGAGCCAAGGAATTCAGGTAACTTTTAGAAACTGAAAAAGTTGAGGAAATGAGTTTTCCAGAAGGAAAACAAGCCTGTGGACTCATTTTAGGCTTCTGACCTCAAGAACAATAAGATGTTAAATTTGTGACATTTGTAAGCCACGTTTTTGTTCATGGTAATTCATCACAATGTCATAAGAAACTAAAACACTGCCCCTGGCTGTTGCCTTCCTAATTTGATACATTATATCAAATAATTGAATTTATTAGGTATATACCTTCTGTCCAACAAACATTTGTTTTCAGTTTTGTATCAGATGTTCAGAATTCAGTAAGACACAGCCTGTCCCAGATATCAGCTTTGCTATCCACCTAGTCCAGTTGGGAGATTGAGATGAGAAAAGACAGATAAAAGCATCTTTACAATCTACTGTATTAGGTGCTAAAATTGAAATATGAATAAAGAATAGTAGGAATTCAGAAGAAAGGGCAGCTTTCTTATTTGGAGGGATCCAGAATATTCAGGTCTTAAAGAATGTGGATGTGATTTGTGGGGAGATAAAGTGTAAAAGGGGAGTCATGCCTGATTGAAAAAGTGCTAGATGGACAAAGACCATTCTGATAATGCAGAGTTCATAAATCACCTTCAGTTGATTTTCTTCTAGATGATGAAGGTCCTGTACCTGTTTTGGTTTGGCCCTCTTTGCCTTTCTTTCTACATGTTGGCTGGATATTTAGTCCTTCACACTCTGAAATTTCACCTGTGGATAAGACAAGCATCAATTCCCTGTAAATATAAAACAGAGGAATACCTAACCCGTGGCCAGTGTACTTTCTGGAATATTCCTGAAGCTCTCATCTTTTCATTGACTATATAGCAAAGAGAAGCTCCTGATCCTGCTTATTTTCCTTTTATGGGGCTCTCATAGGCATCCTTATGAAATCTTATAACAGTGAATAATATCATAAAATGTAACCAATTTCACTTCTAGTTCAAATTTCATGTTTTTAGGGGGTAACTTCATCATGGTAGTAATCTAGTGATATTCTCATGGGAAAATTTTGTTAATTCACAGCATTTGAGAATGAAGAACACAGAATCGTATTTAGATTAGCTTGTATTTTAATGAAGGGAAAATAGGGCATCTGGTTCTCGAAGAATTTATAGCTACTTTAATTGCAAATTATGTGAATGATTTAGCATCCCTTTGTTCCTGCTTAACAGTTATCGTATCCAAAATATTTATTGAGTGCCAGCTAAGTGCAAAGCATTGTTAAAAGTGCTGTGGGAGTTTTAAAGCTACTAGTAGTCTTAATAGTAGCATAAAAAACATTTAATCATTTAACCCATTTATTGAGCCCTTTAAATGAGCCTAGGCACTCTTCTAATCCGTTTAGATATATTATCTTGTTTGATCTTTAGAAGACTTGCCTACTTACTGCCCATACTTTATTTTTTTACCTCTCTCTCATCTTAAACTGATTTCCAGCCCCATCTTTCTGCCAGAATGCTGCTGCTGCTGCTGCTAAATCACTTCAGTCATGTCTGACTCTGTGCAACCCCATAGACGGCAGCCCACCAGGCTCCCCCGTCCCTGGGATTCTCCAGGCAAGAACACTGGAGTGGGTTGCCATTTCCTTCTCCAATGCATGAAAGTGAAAAGTGAAAGTGAAGTCGCTCAGTCATGTCCGACTCTTCACGACCCCATGGACTGCAGCCTGCCAGGTTCCTCCATCCATGGGATTTGCCAGGCAAGAGTACTGGAGTGGGGTGCCATTGTCTTCTCCGTTCTGCCAGAATAATTCTTGTTAAAGAAATAGTGATCGTTTCCAAACCCATTGGATGTTTTGCACTCATTTTCCTTGACTTCTCAGGAACATATGTCACCATTGGTCATCATCACTTCCTTTAAAGATTTTGGCTTTGTCATTACATTACATGTCCCTGACTTTACCCACTCTGGCCATCCTTTCTATTAGATTGAATCATATAGAAATTGCTGGTAGTCAGCTATTTTGGTTCAAGAAATGCCATTTTTCCCATGGTTTCACAGAGACGTGAATCCTCTTTCTCTAGTCTATAAATTTTGGAGTTCTCACTTATTTTCTGTCTTTACACTACCATTAGGTAATCTCATACATTCACAACTATACGCAGACAATCCAGAACTTGTATTTTGATAGAGACCTCTTATCTGACTTCAATTTTTTAATTTTTCCCACCACTTACTTGACGAGATTAAGTATCATCATGTCTAGAACCAAATTCTTACTCTTCTTCTGGGAATTTGGTTCTACTCCTTTTTTCCCAGTCCAGTGACTGGCACCACCACATATACAGTTGCACAAGCATTGTAACCTCTGTCTTGGTTCCTTGATCTTTCTCCAGTCCCTGTTGCATTTACTTCTGAACTAGGTCTTACATCCAGCAGCTTCTCTCCATCCCCCTACCCTCCCAGTGGTCCTAGTTCAAGTGGAGTACTACAGCAGCATCTGAATGGTGTCCCAGCATTTTTGCCAGCCTTGCCCCACCTGTGGTCTCTTTTTCATACTATGACCAGAGTGAGCTTTTGAAATCAGAATCTTTAGCTATGCCCCTCCTCATCCCCCCAACTTTAATGTATTCATTACACTAAAGGCCGTACTTCTTAATATGGTCTTAGGCTGCAAGGTAGCTCCCTGTCTACTTCTTTAGCTTCTTTTTCCTTTACTATTCTCCTCCTTATATTTCCTGGGCTCACTCTGTTCTTCTTTCCATTCCTGTAGTCTCTGTACTCCCTTCAGCCCAAGGCTTTTGCCTAGGGAGTTAGCTTTGCCTGGAATATTTTTTCCTCCTTTATTTGCCTACTTAGCTTCTCTTTATGTTATAAATTTTAAGTGTCCATTCCTTGAAGAAGCCTTCCTTTTCTTCCATAAATGACATCTCCCTAACATAAACTCATTTGCTTTATGAAAATCCTGTTACAATTCTTAGGGCTTCCCCTGTGGCTCAGCAGTAAAGAATCTACCTGCAGTGCAGGAGACACAGTTTTGGTTCCTGGGTCGGGAAGATCCCCTGGAGGGGGAAATGGCAACCCACTCCAGTGTTCTTGCCTGGAAAATGCCATGGACAGAGGAGCCTGGCGGGCTACAGTCGATGGGGTTGCCCAGAGTCAGACACGACTGAGCACCCACGATTGCATGTGATTGTTAGAGATGTCCATCCTCATAACAGCTCCAAGTCAGGCTGATCCCGTCTTTTAATTTCATGGCTGCAGTCACCATCCACAGTGATTTTGGAGCCCAAGAAAATAAGCCTGTCACTGTTTCCATTGTTTCCCCATCTATTTGCCATGAAATGATAGGACTAGATGCTATGATCTTCATTTTTTGAATGTTGTTTTACACCAGCTTTTTCACTCTCCTCTTTCACCCTCATCAAGAGGCTTTCCTCTTTGCTTTCTGCCATAAGGGTGGTGTCATCTGCATATCTGAGGTTATTGATATTTCTCCCTTGATTCCAGGTTGTACTTCATCCAGCCCAGCATTTCTCATGATGTACTCTGCATATAAGTTAAATAATAAGTTAAAAGATGCTTGCTCCTTGCAAGCAAAGCTATGACAAACTTAGTGTATTAAAAAGCAGAGACATTACTTTGCCGACAAAGGTCCATATAGTCAAAGCTATGGCTTTTCCAGTTGTTGTATATGGATGTCAGAGCTGGACAATAAAAAATGCTGAGCACCAAAGAATTGATGTCTTCGAACTGTGATGTTGGAGAAGACTCTTGAGAGTCCCTTGGACTGCAAGGAGATCAAACCAGTCAATCCTAAAGGGAATCAAACTGGCATATTCATTGGAAGGACTGATGCTGAAGCTGGGGGTTCTATCACTCTAGGAGGAGAAGTGGTGTAATATCTGGAGATTACAGGCAGTCTCTGTGTGAGACTTTAAAACCCAAGTTCTTAACCACTGGGCTTATAAGTTCCTGATCTCAAGAATTTCCATTTTACTAGGGAAACAAAAGATAAACAAATGAGAAGTTAACAGTAAAAGAGAAATACTAGTAAAGTAATATCAGTAATAAGATGTTACCAACCACGTGATATATGTTCAGGAATGCAGGATGATTTTTGCTGGTATCCAGAAAGGATGCCGGTATTAGGTAGGCGCTGCGGTCCATAACCATGAGTCACCTGGTAAGAGAATTATTCCCTTTCTAATTACCTTTTATTCTTTCTGATGGTATCAACACTTGATACTTACCTTTACCACCCTATATTATCACCACTCTTTTATTGTTTAGTCTCTCTGTTGTGTCAGACTCTCTGCGACCCCAAGGACTGCAGCACGCCAGGCTTCCCTGTCTTTCACCATCTCCTGGAGTTTGCTCACTCATATCCATTGAGTCAGTGATGTCATCCAACCATCTCATCCTCTGTCGTCCCCTTCTCCTCCTGCCCTCAATCTTTCCCAGCATCAGGGTCTTTTCCAGTGAGTCACCTCTTTGCATCAGGTGGCCAAAGTATTGGAACTTCAGCTTCAGCATCAGTCCTTCCAATGAATATTCCAGTTTGATTCCCTTTAGGATTGACTGGTTTGATCTCCTTGCAGTCCAAGGGACCTCTTAAGAGTCTTCTCCAACATCACAGTTCAAAGATATCAATTCTTCGGTGCTCAGCATTTTTTATTGTCCAGCTCTGACATCCATATATGACAACTGGAAAAGCCATAGCTTTGACTATATGGACCTTTGTCGGCAAAGTAATGTCTCTGCTTTTTAATACACTAAGTTTGTCATAGCTTTTCTTGCAAGGAGAAAGCGTCTTTTAATTTCATGGCTGTAGTCACCATCCACAGTGATTTTGGAGCCCAAGAAAATAAGCCTGTCACTGTTTCCATTGTTTCCCCATCTATTTGCCATGAAGTGATAGGACTGGATGCTATGATCTTCATTTTTTGAATGTTGTTTTATACCAGTTTTTTCACTCTCCTCTTTCACCCTCATCAAGAGGCTTTCCTCTTTGCTTTCTGCCATAAGGGTGGTGTCATCTGCATATCTGAGGTTATTGATATTTCTCCCTTGATTCCAGGTTGTGCTTCATCCAGCCCAGTGTTTCTCATGATGTACTCTATATATAAGTTAAATAGGCAGGGTGACAATATACAGCCTTGACGTACTCCTTTCCCAATTTTAAGCTGGTCCGTTGTTCCATGTTCGGTTCTCACTGTTGCTTCTTGACCTGCATACACGGTTTGCAGGAGGCAGGTAAGGTGGTCTGGTATTCCCATCTCTTTTAGAATTTTCCACAGTTTGTTGTGATCCACACAGTCAAAGACTTTAACGTAGTCAACGAAGCAGACGTTTTTCTGATATTCTCTAGCTTCTTCTGTGATCCAGTGGATCACCACTCTAATACTGGTTATAAGAGGTTACTTTTTAATCTCATTAGTGTCAGTGAAGCTTTTGTTTGTCTTCTGGTTCTGGGTGTTTTCCACCCTAATGAGTCTTAGAGAATCCCTGGTGGCTCAATGGTAAAGAATCTGCCTACAATACAAAGAGACATGGGTTAAGGAAATGGTGACCCACTCCAGTATTCTTGCCTGGGAAATCGTGTGGACAGAGAAGCCCAGGGGCGGTTGTAAGAGCTGGACACGACTTAGTGACTAAACCACCACCACCACTAAACATGCTTAGTTTTGTTGATGTTGTTGAAGGCTTTGACCAAAGTGCTGTCTGTTCCTCTTCGCATAGTTCTGTTCTGAATGTTTGTCCTGTTGAGTGCTAGATTTCTAATGAGTCCTGATAGAAGAGCCTATTGATTATTAAAACATATCACCAGGATGCTCATAATTTTGATCTTTTGTCCTTTTCTTCCTAGAGGATGCATATTTCAGTAGTGAGTCATGGCATGTTAGGCCACAGTGTAAATGCCTGCACTTACGTAGTTGTGTTAAAACCAGGGGTGGAAAAGCTAGCAGCAGCAGCAGCAGTGATGGTGGTGGGAGTGGATGAAGTAGCAGTCGGGTCAAAGAGCTGTGTCTGCGCCAGGGAGGTAATACTACTTCCAAACTATGTCTCAAGAGAGAGAAATCTGCTACTATTAGAGTTTTAGCATTGCTAAAATTGGTATGGAAAATCATACAGAATTTTCCTAAAGCGTCCACGCATATTAGCAAATGGTCATAACACCTGGTGGATTGGCTACCAGTATCCATCTCCTCTCCCTCCCAAACATCACTGAAATTAAGACGAAGAGAACAAAAGGGGCAATGGTCAATAAAAGACTTCAGTGATGTTTTAAAGAACAGAGTGTGTGCTGTGTTGATGGCTTTCCCTGAACAGAGGCAGCGTCCGATGGACAGGTAAGTTGATTGACGTGGGGAAACTCTGGAGAGACTCAAGACAGGAGGCTAGCAGTCGTTGCAAAAGGCAGAGGTAAAGTGCCAAGATAAAAAAGATCTTCAGTAGAAATATTTACATTGAACTCGAAGGACCCTGGAGCTCCCTCCCTCTTCTTGGAATACTGATTATAAGAGGACTTATCTCTGGAGAAACTGAATGGTCCCAGAGGAATAATCTCTAGACCTTGACACCTGATGATTTCTGCAAATAAAAGGCTCACTTGTCAGGACTTTCAGACCATGAGCCCCACCCACAGACAGAGCATTTCCAGTCAGTGTGTAACTCTTTTTTCTCCTCAAATAGAGGTGGGCAGTCCAAGATCATGAAATATTTGAGGAAACCATCCTACACAATAGAGAGGCAAAAATAAACAAAACAGAAGGAGGAAGCTGAAGAAAAGAGATAGCAGAGATCAGAAGAAAATCTAAAAAAAAAAAACTATAATTAAGACACTATTTCCTAAAATAAGAACAGGATGTTATGAAAAAGAAATAATCAGAGAACTGTTCCAAATTAAAAACATGATATTCAAACTAAAAACGAAATCAGTGGAAGTGTTGAAAGGTTAAGAAAGAGAGAGGAAATCAGCTAAAAATTAGAATAAAAATACAAGGTGGGAAAGAAAAGATTAGCAAATCAGAGAATCAGTCTGGGAAGTCCAACATCTGATAAATATGAGTTTAAAACAGAACAGAAAAAAACAAATGGGAGGAAATTGGCAAAGAAGCAATACAAGAAATATTCCTAGTTGAAAAGTTTTCAGATTGAAAGTGTTACCAAAAGGTATGGGTTCCAACTGCTTGCTGCTCAAAAGTCAATAAATGGGCCAGTTTGGTGGAAAGGAAAATTTGCTTTATTTCAGATGCTGGCAACTGAGGGTTAGGGGAGATACCTGTCCAAAGGCCGCTCCTGCCATTGGCAAGCAGGGGGTGAGATCTTTATAGGCCCTTTATAGGCTGAGGCAGGAGCCTACATGCAGAAACAGCTCAGTCAGCTCTGACAGTCGTCTTCAGATTGGTCGTAGGTGATCTGACCAGCATCATCTTCACTGTTTTAGGTACAACTAATCTTCAGTTCCAGGGTCCATTTGTTCCCATTTCTTTGAGGCCAGTTCTCAGAATTGTGGCCGCTTATATTGTGGGTACAGTCTGGTCATCATCTAGTTAACTTCTTCCACCTGGGGTTTCATATCTATAAGACAGCTCATAGGATATGGCTCAGAATATTATCTGTAGTCCTTGAGAAGGAACTAAAGGTCCTTGACTATGTTTAATGACTACATTATTATTATTTGGTCTCCTTTGACTGTTTTCCTTTGTTTCTGTATTTTTCATTTCTCTGACTAAACTTTGACTAAAGTTTTCCGAAGATAAAAGGCAGGCAGAGAACATGGGGCATGGGGCAAGGACCACAGGGCCCTGCTCTGTTTCAAAAGGACCCACTGAATAACCAGCACAGCACATCCAGGCAAACCAAGGCACTTTGAAGATCAATTCCTTTTCCCATTGTAACTGTCCTGTAACTGTTCTCTTGGCTTCCCCTTTCCATCTTAGAAAGTAGTAATTCCAAAAAGCAAGAGAGTTCCAGAAAAACATCTATTTCTGCTTTATTGACTATGTCAGGGCCTTTGACTATGTGGATCACCACAAACTGGTGTGTGGAAAATTCTTCAAGAGATGGGAATACCAGACCAACTGACCTGCCTCTTGAGAAATCTGTATGCAGGTCAGGAAGCAACAGTTAGAACTGGACATAGAACATCAGACTGGTTTCAAATAGGGAAAGGAGTACATCAAGGCTGTGCATTGTCAACCTGCTTATTTAACTTATTTGCAGAGTACATCATGAGAAATGCTGGGCTGGAAGAAGCACCAGCTGGAATCAAGATTGCTGGGAGAAATATCAATAACCTCAGATATGCAGATGACACCACCCTTATGGCAGAAAGTGAAGAGGAACTAAAGAGCCTCTTGATGAAAGTGAAAGAGGAGAGTAAAAAAGTTGGCTTAAAGCTCAACATTCAGAAAATGAAGATCATGGCATCTGGTCCCATCACTTCATGGCAAATAGATGGGGAAACAGTAATAGACTTTATTTTTGGGGGCTCCAAAATCACTGCAGGTGGTGACTACAGCCATGAAATTAAAAGACGCTTGCTCCTTGGAAGGAAAGTTATGACCAACCTAGACAGCATATTAAAAAGCAGAGATATTACTTTACCAATAAAAGTCTGTCTAGTCAGGGCTGTGGTTTTTCCAGTGGTCATGTATGGATGTGAGAGTTGGACTATAAAGAAAGCTGAGCACGGAAGAATTGATGCTTTTGAATTGTGGTGTTGGAGAAGACTCTTGAGAGTCCCTTGGACTGCAAGGAGATCCAATCAGTCCATCCTAAAGGAAATCAGCCCTGGATATTCATTGGAAGGACTGATGTTGAAGCTGAAACTTCAATACTTTGACCACCTGATGCGAAGAACTGACTCATTGGAAAAGACCCTGTTGCTGGGAAAGATTGAAGGCGGGAGGAGAAGGGGACGACAGAGGATGAGATGGTTGGATGGCATCACCAACTGAATGGACATGAGTTTGAGTAAACTCCGGGAGTTGGTGATGGACAGGGACGCCTGGCGTGCTGCGGTCCATGGGGTCTTAAAGAGTCGGACACGACTGAGCAATTGAACTGAACTTCCATCTTAGAAGGGGCCATAGTGTGTCATCTGAGAAAGACTCGGGTTCTATCTTTTAAGCTCATTGAGTTTGCAAACTTTACAGTCAATTTCTTATGGTAAAATATCCCTCACAGTTCCTTGGTTATTTTAATTATTCATTATCAAATGTAATGTCCCTGTTTTTAAATTGGATTTCCTTTTATTCTTTGTAGTGACTGGAGGGGGAGTTAAGAGATACAGAGATGTGGAATGAGGGACCTTTTTGAGAAGTAATTTGAAATATTTTTAAAAAGAGATAATAGTGGATATTTTGGGAACTAGAATGAATACACTCATTCAGGTTTAAAAAATCTGTGTTCATTTGTGAGCAGTGATCTGAATGTAATCAGTTGCAACTGAGTATCATCCTGATCAAAAAAGGTCTGGGAAAGAATAAAAGAAACTCAACTCATTTTAGCCTGGAGGAAAATAGTTCTTCTTGGGGAGAGGGACGCAACTATTCCCAGCCAATAAATTGTTAAAATGACATATTATTGTGTAAGTTAGTCATAGAAGATACTTTGATTTGGGCTCAGAATATGATGATTGCTGCAAAATGAAGACCATTAAGGATCATTTTCTAAGGACTATAGTTGTTTCTTTTCCCCACCCCCCACCCCCAATTTTCTTTTGGAAAAGTAGGAAAGAGAACAATTTTCTGGTCTAGTCAGCAGCTTGATTTCCTAGAAGATGTTAAGCTCTTAGGAAAGGATGCAAAGAAGCTGAGTCTGTTTCATAAACTGAAGTAACTTTTCAAAGTGTTGTGCTAAGTGTCCAAAGAGCTTTAACCTACAATTCTGAGAATTTATGATGCCATGACTCTCCTCATCATAGCCATTAGACTAACCAAGTATTTTAAAAGGAAAAATAAATCAAAGTAGAACATTGGCTGTATCTGGAAGACTGTCTTCCTCCGAAATAAAATGGCAGCTAGCCAAGAGCTTGTCCATTGGTTGTGTTCCTCCCGCCTGGGATCCATTTGCCTCTGTGTATGGGTGGTGATATTGTTTCTCGTACACTTTCTCACTTCACTGGGCAGTTAGCCTCCTTTGTGAGTTTCTTGCTTCCTCACTTGCCTTCTTATATTCTCAACACAGCAGCCAGAGTGATTGTTGGATCAAGTCCTTATAGTTAACTGAAAATCCTATAATATTGCTAAAGAGGATATAAAGTTCAACCTACATAGCTCCTAGTTTCAAAGAATTTACATATTAGTGGAGAAGATGAGAAAGAACCATGTTCTGAGAGTATTAGATAGATTTTTAAAATATATAGCATCATTATAAAATCAATCCCCTGCATGCTAATTGCCATAGAAGTTTGGAAGAAATTCCTTTAGGTTATGATAGGGCAGATTTTTATGAAGTGGTATTTAAGGTACAGCTTATGGGAATACTTTGGATAGATGAAGAGAACAAGCAAGAAGCTTTCAGATAATAATTGCTTAAGTAACAGTGCAGACATGATAAAATCCAAGTATCTTCAGGATGCACAGTGAATTTAGCATGGTGCAATTGAACTGTTGTAACAGGATTTCATAAGGTCAGTGATTTTCAAATTTTCCTCTTATAAGTCAAGACCCTTTTTGTTAAGCAGAATATTGCATGTAAAGAAAGTTAAGTATCAGTCACTCAGTCATGTCTGAATCTTTGCAGTCCCATGGACTGTAGCCTGCCAGACTCCTCTATCCATGGGATTCTCCAGGCAAGAATACTGGAGTGGGTAGCCATCTCCTTCTGCAGGGGATCTTCCCAACCCAGGACCCGAACCCAAGTCTCCTGCATTGCAGGCAGATTCTTTACTCTCTGAGCCACTAGTGAAGCCCATTACATGGAACTCCACCCCCCATATTAAATATGAGAACTGTAGCCTCCATGGATAAAGCAGTATGCAGCTGGAGAGTACGTGCCCATTTTTGCCTGCTTGATTTCTTAGCCCCACAGTGGTGGTCTTTGAAGCTCTCTCACCAAACATGGGGTTCTGAGGAATAAAGCTTAGAAACCACGTGTTTTGGGGAGCAGGTTGGTGGGAGAAGGAAAACTGACCACTTTGTGTCAGTTGATAGAAAGTGTTGAATATCAGGTTTGAATTTCTTGCTTAGCCAGTGAATTGTTATAGAAAATTTTTGATCAGAGCCTTTTAGCATAATGTTTCAGAAAGATTAGGCAGGTGGCACGGTGCAGTTTTTGTGCAACCTGACCCTACAGCATGACCTTTGGAACACCTCACAGGGGTCTCCTGGGAATGTTTACTTTTTCTGACCAGGGAGCAAGGTATGTGTGGCTGAAACAACTTAAGGGGAGAAAGGAAAACTAAGAAAGATATGAGGGCCAACTTGGTGAGCGCTGGCCAAGGCTAAATAAAGTGCTCTGAAATTTATCAAAGTCTGTTGTGTAAAAGACCAAACCCTGTGTGTTAGAGTAGTATCTAAGAAGTGCAAGTTGCTCAGTCATGTCTGACTCTTTGCGACCCTATGGACTATCCAGTCCATGGAATTCTCCAGGCCAGAATCCTGGAGAGGGTAGCCTTTCCCTTCTTCAGGGGATCTTACCAAACCAGGGACCGAACCCAGGTCTCCTGCATTCCAGGCGGGTTCTTTACCAACTGAGCTATCAGGGAAGCCCAGAGTAATATCTTAGCAGCAGTAATATTACAGTAGAGTGGGAGAGAGGAGGCAGCCTGTGGTCTGAGACACTGGTTCAGCCTCGCGTGTGCGCAGGTTTCCAGGCATGCACTTAGCTTTCAGGTCCATAGTAATGGCCGCCAGCTCCCTGTTTTCCTCTTGTCCTCAGGACTTCCTTGATTTCTCATGGCTGTGGCTTTCCCACGTGCAGCCTATGTGGAGAACAGGACGGGAATTCTGCAGCACGTGTTCCAGAATGGCTGGCTGAGGCTGGGGCTGCTGCAAACCTCGCAGATTTGCCATGTCCACTCAGTACTCTGTGCAGGGAATGAAACACAGACGTCTGATCCTCTGAGAGCGAGAAACACACCCCAAGGGGCAGCAGCGTGACTGGAGCGTTTAGATAGGGTGGTGGGAGGTAGAGCTGAGCACACTGGATTCTGCGGTCCTTGCACGCAGATGATTCCCTCAGCTGCTCCCTTGCAGGCCTGCCCTCTGCTGGCTGCATGGGGCGTGTATTCATTATTCAGCTTGTCCTGTCTGAGTCACAGGTATGTTAGCCTTCGCTTCGTGTGGATTCAGAGACAGGCAGAGGGGTTCCAAGACCAACAGGAATTGGGCTCGAGATTGCCATGTGACAGTAGAGCTGAGACTGAGTGCGACTCCTGCCTAGGAAACTAGGCTGAAGAAGTGGTTTCTGCCCTGGGAACATGGTGATTTGATCTTCAGTTCTAGGGCCCACAGAGTCACACCCAGGTCTAACCACAGGTCTCTAAGGCAGTAGGATATTCCTCCAAGTCTGGAATAATGGCCCCCCGGAGAAGCTGAATTCCCCAGAGTTGAGCAGGCTTGGAAACAGCAGTCGAATGACCTTCAGCCTGTCCTTTGGCTTCAGTGCAGTAAGTGATTCAGGCAGCACCTGTACTCGCTGTGCATAGGCTGGAGGGAGGCCTTGTGGTTGGGAAGACTTCCTCATCCTCTTAGGCAGTTACAAGGTTCTCCTGGCTAGTCGGTACTGTGGCCACCGCTGGAAGCCCCTGTGCTCATCCTGGGAGGCAGAGGGTGCGGAATGGCCTGGTCTGTACTTCAGTGGGGATGGTGCTCCTCACATTCAATCTGGACCAACCCTGGAGAAGTGGGGGATTCCTGGGGAGAGGGTACAGACGCTCCCCCATTCTGACGTTTCATCCAGCCATGAGAATTTTATTTTTTTAATTAACAGCGTAAAATAGATTTTAAAGTACAGTTTTATTAATTTTAATTTATGTATAGATGCATGTAGCCACCACCACAATCAGGATGCAGAGCTGTTCCGTCACCCCTCACATCTCCTGTGCACTATCCCTGTGGAGTCATACCCTCTTCCACTCCTGCTCCCTGGTAACTGTTTCAGTTTGTTCTCTGCGCTATAGTTTTGCCTTTCTGAGAACGTTTTAGAACTGGTCTCATAACCTTGTGAGACTGGCTTCTTTCATTCAGCATTGATATCTTTGAGCACTTTCAATTTTGTGCATATTAATAGATCATTCACTTTTATATGTTATTTTTTTTGCATTTCAACTGATTTACCAGTAATTTTTTCTATTTTAGGCAGCACTACCTCACGCATGAAGTATCTGTTTTCCTTATATTTTTTCAGTGGTATTTCAGTATATGGATGTACCACAGTTTATTCACCTTTATTCACTGTTATGTTTGAAGGATATTCGGGTTGTTTCTAATTTTGGCAGTTATAAATAGAGCTGCTAAACACTCATGTACAGGTGTTTGTGGGAACAGAAGTTTTTCTGTAGGGTGAGTACACAGCAGAGGTGTTGTTGGGCATATGGTAAGTGTATGTTTATGAGGAACGTCAGAACAGTTTTCTAGAAGCGCTGTGCTGTTCTACATTCCTTTCAGCAGTGCACAAGGGTTCAGTTGCTCTGTGGCTTCACCAGTTCTTGGTGGTGGTAATGTTTTCTAATTTACCTATTTTGATGGGTATACAGTGGAATCTCAATGTGGTCTTAATTTGCATTTGCCTAATAAGCAGAAACATCACTTTGCCAACAAAGGTCTGTTTAGTCAAAGCTATGGTTTTTCCAGTAGTCATGTATGAATGTGAGAGTTGGACCATAAAGAAGGCTGAGCACTGAAGAATTGATGCTTTCAAATTGTGGTGTTGGAGAAGACTCTTGAGAGTTCCTTCGACTGCAAGGAGGTCACATGAATCAATCCTAAAGGAAATCAACCCTGAATATTCATTGGATGGACTGATGCTGAAGCTCCAATACTTTGGCCACCTGATGCAAAGAGCCAGCTCATTGGAAAAGACCCTGATGCTGGGAAAGATTGAGGGCAGGAGGAGAAGAGGGAAACAGAGGATGAGGTGGTTGGATGACATCACCGACTCAGTGGACATGAACTTGAGCAAACAGGGAAGCCTGACGGGCTGCAGTCCACGGGGTTGCAGAGTTGGACGTGATAGCGACTGAACAACAGTGGCTAATGACGCTGACCGTCTTTTCATGGGAGGCCATTACTCCACACTTGGGGAATGTCCTGTTGTCTGAGGGAGCTGTAATGAGGTTTGAACATGTCTCAGTAGGCACTTAGACTTAAGATGCAGACTTCAAAGGTTCCAATGTGCAAAAATAATTTTTTAGCCTAGTTTCCTAGGCAGGAATCTCACTGCAGTCCCAGTTCCTCCCGTCACACAAACACTGAGCCAACCACCAAACCTAATTGGCTTCTTCTCTTGAGATTATTTGCTTTCCATATATTTATCCTCTGATGAAGTTCAGTTCAAGTCCTTTGCCCACTTTTTATTTGGGTGGTTTTTTATTGAGTTTTGAGAATCCCTTGTGTGTTCTGGTTATATTTTTTGCCAGATTTGTAATTTGCACATATTTTTTCCCAGGCTTTACTGTGTCTTTTTATTCACTTCAAATTGGCTTCCACAGAGCACACGTTTTAAATTTTGATGAAGTTTAATTTATCAGCTTTTCTTTGATCATGCTTTGGGTGTCATGTATAAGAATTCTATATAACCCTGGGTTGTGAAAATTTTCTCCTGTTCTAAAAGTTTTATAGTTTCACATTTAAATTTGTAATCTAGTTTGAATTAATTTTTGCAGAAGGTGTGAGTTTTGTGTCACAGTTCATTTGCTTGCCTGGTCCAGTCCTATCTCACTCCCAGGAGTTTATTCTCTTTTCCTGACAAGTTTGATCTCAGATTTCCAATGGAGGTGGTGAAAATCCGCCTCAGATTATAGATTATTACTTCATGGGAAAAGAATCCCAGGCAGAGGCCCCATGCCAGAAGTCTGGCAATTTTGCAGATCTTGGTAGAGGTTTCTTCTCCCTATTTTTATCCTCATTTCTGAATAATCAGAATAGGCTCCTGTTTCAAATCTCATCTGCCTCCCAAGGTCCCCTCGTATATTTTCCATTCTCCATGCAGTGGTCTCATTCGTATGCTGTGAATGTCACAGCCATTGTGTTTGGTACCTGAACATGGTATCATAGGGAAGAGATAGAAAGTTCAGAAGAAACTCGGATGGGGTGAAGCAGGGATTGGCAAAATGTGCTTTATGGGTCAAATCCAGCCCACTGCCTGTTTTTTATGAATAAAGTGTTATTGAACCATAGGTATAGCCACTGACTTAAATTTGTCTGTGGCTGCTTTTGCGCTGCGACGGCAGAGTTGAATAGTTATAACAGAGACGACATGGCCCTCAAAGCATCAAATATTTTCTCTCTTGCCCTTTACGGAAAAGTGTTGCCAGCTCATGGAGTTGAGACTGATACTGGGGTTGAGTTTTGGGGTAGGGCGCACTTGGCTGAGGTTAAAACTGAGTCTTGTAGAAAACAAGGGATAACAGTACTTTTCCTACATAAACCATCTTGGCATCTTTTGATCCAGTGTCATCTGTTGACATAGGAATTTGGAGGAAGCAAGATCTGTTGCCACCTTGGAATAACCTAGTGATGAAGGGCTGAAAGGGAAGATGAGACTAAGTTGGGATTATGTGGTATAGCTGAGTCAGCCCTGATGTGGGAGGGGAAACTCAGGGGTGACGTGAAGAACAGCATTTGCCTAGACTCTCCTGGACTCTCTGTTTCTCTGGATCTTCTTCTGCACTTGACTTTAGTGGTCCTCAGCCTTAGCTGCACATTAGAATCACCTGGTCTGTACTCCATACCAATTAAACCGATTTCCAGGGATGGGATGGAGATACCAGGATTTAAGTTTCCCATCTTAAGAAGAGTCGAAGTTGAGAACCTTCATTACACTTTGCAATTCTTAAGACCCTGAGGAAATGTTGCCACCTACTGATGGCAGGAAGTTGTTATGCTTGGAAACCAGTCCGTAGCTCTGAATCCCACTCCAGTCTGGGATCTTGTGCTCTGGATAATGTATGTTTATCATCTGTATATTAGAGTTTGATTTTTGGCCATCTCAAAGTACCTTTAATGAGAAACAACCTATCTCAGCTGTGAGGTGACCCAGAATATTGACATACACAATCCTGGGTAGGAATCATAGAGCATTAACACTGAGGAAAACCCTAGAGGTCATCAGCTCAAGCAGCTAGCATATCCAGTGTTGTTTAGACTTATGTACCCTGGCCCTGCTGCTGCTACTGATGCTAAGTCACTTCAGTCGTGTCTGACTCTGTGCGACCCCATAGATGGCAGCCCACCAGGCTCCCCTGTCCCTGGGATTCTCCAGGCAAGAACACTGGAGTGGGTTGCCATTTCCTTCTCCAATGCATGAAAGTGAAAAGTGAAGGTGAAGTCGTTCAGTCGTGTCCGACTCTTAGCGACCCCATGGACTGCAGCCCACCAGGCTCCTCCATCCATGGGATTTTCCAGGCAAGAGTACTGGAGTGGGGCGCCATTGCCTTCTCCACCCTGGCCCTAGAGCCTTGCTATTCAGAGTGTGGTCCATGGGCCAGTAGTGTCAGCATCACCTGGGACTTTGTTAGAAAGGCAGAACTTCCCTTCCACCCTGTACCCACCTCTACCCCTTGACCCACGGAATCTGTGATTTACCAAGATCCTCAGGTGATTCATACGGATCTTAAGGTCTGAGAAGTACTGCTTTAGAGACTCATAAGTGGAAGCTTCTGTGAGTAGATTTCAATTCATAGTAAGAAACTACTTCTCAAACACAGCTGCCAGAATTCAGTTAGACAGAACGACCACTTACCAGAGACAACACTGCCACTTCCGAATCCTCCCACGTCTGATTTTATTGTTGTTCTCCTCAGATAGTTTCTTCAGGGTTTCCCAAGAATGACCTTCTTTATACATTCTGTTATACCATGAGATACGGTACAGCCATCTATTCTGCTGTGTTCCCTGTGGTCTTCCCATTTTCTCCTCAAACCTGGAAGCTCATGACTGACGGATGAGTGCAAGCACAGGTTATCCAGATCTCATCTCTTTCTCATTGTGCTGATAAGCCTAAACATGGGAAGAGAGGTTGAATGGATCCAAGACTTGGGAGAGGCTAGACAAGGGAGTCCCATGTGAATGCCTACATAACCTCTAAATTCCCTTCTAACTTCTACACCCAGATTCTCCAGTACAAGGCAGACTGTTTGATGTTAGACACGTCTGCTGTGCTCACCTGTGCTGTCCTTGTTGAGAGCATTTAGAGATGCTTTAGAGAGAGAAATTAGGGACCGTTTCCTTATCCTGGTTCTCAGTCTAGTGATTTCATCCGACATTCTCTTTATTCTTACAGCCCAGGACTGGATATATACTCCCGGTCACTCCTAGGTTGTTTCCCATTTCCCAAGTTTCTTCTTTTGGAATCCTCGGTGCTGGTGCCAAGATTATGTTCACCATCTGCCCCTCTGCTTTTCACTGTTTTCAGAACCGGAAAGAATGCAAATCCCTCCTCCTTTCTATGCAAAATTCTAATAATTTACTTTCCAAGTGAGAGCCCTCCCCTGTCTGTCTGCATTCTTTCTCCCTTCCATCCTCTACCTCTGCTCATGGAATTGGCCTTTCCCTGCCCAACACCCTCATTTCCTTGTTACTGTACCTTCTCCCCTCCCCTCTTCAAGTGAGCCTGCCCATCACACCATTCCTACAAGGGCTGTGAGCCTTGTATTATCTGGAATCACATTTAGAGCTGGAATGTTCTCAAATAGCATCTAACCCAATACCCTTATTTCACAGAAGGGAGGAATAATGCCCAGAGAGGTTAGGTGCCCAGGGTCACATAGCTAAGAGTGGGAATGTTGGTTGTGAATCACTGTCCAATGTGGCTCCTTCAGGGACTTTATAGTATTTGTGAACTGTTTCATTTAACTTTACAAGGTAAGTGTTGAGATGTGCATGGTGGATGATCAGGGATGCAGGAAGTCACACAATATGGTTGATTGTCTTCTTTTAAAGAGAGATAGATCGAGCCTTAGCCAGAAGGATTCATTGTCTCATGACCATTTTTGGTCTGAAGCAACCTTAAATTCTTGGTTCATGACTACTAAGTACTGGCAGGCTTTTACTCCTTCAGGCACGTGTGTGTGTAGAAATGAGTTATTCTGTTTAAGCATTGTTGTATCTTTATTTTCTTCCTCTGGAAGATGATTTTAATGTCCCTTATCCTACTTATAGGAGATACTGTGTTAACCACCTAGAGATGGTCTGGGTTAGATATTAGAGGAGAAGGATACGATTGGTCACAGTCAGGATGTGTTGTTTTATTTTTGGCTTTTCACCCAGCTGTGCCTCTGATTTTACTGAAAAGGAGAAGGTTCTAATACGTGTTTTTACTGCGCTGCAAGAGCCAGTGGAGGGAAAGGCAACCTGACTCAGTGGGCTGTTAGTAGCAGTGGTACTCATCTCGCTTCATAAATCACCCCTTTGGGCCCCTTAATCATTTGCAGTGTTGTTCAGCTCCCCGTGACCTGTCAGCATGCTCCCAGTCAAAGAAAGTGGCGGCTGTACTCCAGGGCCCGTCTAGTCTTCTCTCTGCAGGGAGCAGCTGCACTCAGAGGCTCCGTTGGGTACATGGCCTGGAATTGCCTGCACTTGAAGCCGCCTCTGCCTGTCATCCCAGGGCCTGTTTCGTTTGCCCTCTACCGTCGTGCCGGTCTCTCCACACTGTGAAAATGTCTCCCTCCCACAGAATGTCTGTGTCTGGATGAACCTCTGGCCCCACTTCCCAGTGCTCCAGAAAGCGGTGAACCGAATGTTTCCCACCCTGAAGCCCTCTTAATGTCCAGATGCCCCTTTGCCATGTTTTTCTGTCCCCATTAGCACTCTGTGCCCGTCCCGGGTCATTGACATGTGTCCTGGGGTGTGGAATAGGGTGGGAAGCAACCTCATTTCCAGAGGAAATGAGGGCAGCCGGTGCGATTAGTATGGGAAAGAATTTGGGGTGTAGATTGTGTGCTTTCCGTTGAGTAGTCTGAGACTATTCTAGATCCTGTGAAGTTAATTTCCAGTAAGTTCTTCCTCCTTTTCTTGCTGCCGCTTATAAATGGAATTGCCTGCATATCTGAGAGCTTATCACACATGTATTGGATGAAGGGAGAAATGAATGATGATTTTATTTTCTGGAGCCAAGACTCTGGGCTGGTGGGGTGCTGGGGCTGTAGGGAACAGATGTTGAGCACAGGGCTAACAGTTTCAGGCTTGAGTTTTCTATGAATGAACCTAGGGAACTATTTTACTGTTTTTAGGCAGTGGCTTCTTCATAAGATGAAATGTCTGGTCAACATTTGTGATCCCAAACATTTCAAACACAAGAATTCCTGTAAATTTTTGTTGATAAAATATTTCAGAAGCTTTTGCACAGGGAAGGAAATCAACAAAATTCACCTACTGAATGAGAGAAGATATTTATGAACAATGTATTTGATAAGGGGTTGATATAACTCCTATAACTTCATATCAAAAAAGGAAACAACACAATTGAAAAATGAGCAGAGGGCTTAAATAAATTTTTTTTTGCAAAGAAAGCGTACAGATGACCAATAGGCACATGTAAAGATGGTCAGCATCACTAATCGTTAGGGAAATGCAAATCAAGATCACAGTAAAATATCACTTCACACCTGTCAGAATGACTGTTATCAAAAAGGTAAGAAACCTTTGTGATGATAAGGATGTGGAGAAAAGGGAACCCTCATGCGAACCTCATGTTGGTGGGAATGTAAATTGGTACAGCTGTGGAAAACAATATGGAAATTCTTCAAAAAAAAACTAAAAGTAGAACTATCATATGATTCAGCTGTTACACTTTTGGATATTTATCTGAAGAAAATTAAAACACTAATTCAAGAAGATATATATACTGTCTTCATAGTAGCGTTATTTACAATAACTGACATACGGAAGCAACCCAAGTGTCCATCAATGAATGGTTAAAGAAGATGTGGCATATAAAAGTACTCAGCCATAAAATATTACTGAACTATTACTCAGCCATAAAAAAGAATCAGATGTTTCCATTTGTGTCAACATATGCTGACCAAAATCACTGCAGATGGTGATTGCAGCCATGAAATTAAAAGACGCTTACTCCTTGGAAGGAAAGTTATGACCAACCTAGATGGCATATTCAAAAGCAGAGACATTACTTTACTAACAAAGGTCTGTCCAGTCAAGGCTATGGTTTTTCCAGTAGTCATGTATGGATGTGAGAGTTGGATTGTGAAGAAAGCTGAGCGCCGAAGAATTGATGCTTTTAAACTGTGGTGCTGGAGAAGACTCTTGAGAGTCCCTTGGACTGCAAGGAGGTCCAACCAGTCCATTCTAAAGGAGATCAGTCTTAGGTGTTCTTTGGAAGGAATGATGCTAAAGCTGAAACTCCAATACTTTGGCCACCTCATGCGAAGAGTTGACTCATTGGAAAAACTCTGATGCTGGGAGGGATTGGGGGCAGGAGGAGAAGGGGACAACAGAGGATGAGATGGCTGGATGGCATCACTGACTCGATGGACGCGAGTTTGAGTGAACTCCAGGAGTTGGTGATGGACAGGGAGGCCTGGCGTGCTGTGATTCATGGGGTTGCAAAGAGTTGGACACGACTGAGCGACTGAACTGAACTGATGTGGACCTAGAGGGTATTATGCTAAGTGAAGTAAATCAGAGAAAGGCAAAAGCAGTATAGATTTCATTTATATGCAGAATCTAAAAAAAACAAAATAGAAACAGATTCATAGATACAGAGAATAATCTGGTGGTTGCCTAAGGGGGAAGGGTTTAGGGGAGATGGGTAAAATAGGTGAAGGAGATTAAGAGGTGAGGTACAGACTTCTAGCTATAAAATAAATACGTCACATTATGGATGTAATGTACAGCATAGAGACTGTGAAGTGAAATGAAGTGAAAGTCGCTCAGTCATGTCCAACTCTTTGCAACCCCATAGACTGCATACTCCATGGAAATCTCTAGGCCAGAATACTGGAGTGGGTAGCCTTCCCCTTCTCCAGGGGATCTTCCCAACCCAGGGATCGAACCCAGGTCTCCTACATTGCAGGCAGATTCTTTACCAGCTGAGCCACCAGGGAAGCCCAAGAATACTGGAGTGGGTAGCCTATCCCTTCTCCTCCAGTGGATCTTCCCAACCCAGGAATCGAACTGGAGTCTCCTGCGTTGCAGGCAGATTCTTTACCAACTGAGCTATGAGGGAAGCCCCCATAGGAACTGTACTAAATAATGTTGGAATAACTCTGTATGGTGACAGATGGTAAATAGACTTGTCAAGGTAAACATTTTATAATGTATGACAATACGGAATCACTATGTTGTACACCTGAAACTAATATAATATTGCATGCCAATTACAATTCAATGAAAATGAAGAAAAAAATGACAATGTATACCAGCAGCCAGTGTAGCCGTATTAAGAGGAGAGCTTCCCAGGTCACTCAGTGGTAAAGAATCAATCACCTGCCAATGCAGGAGATGTGGGTTCTGTCCCTGGGTTGGAAAGATCCCCTGGAGGAGGAAATAGCAACCCACTCCAGTATTCTTGTCTGGAAAATCCCATGGACAGAGGAGCCTGGTGGGCTGTAGTCCATGGGGTCACAAAGGGTCAGCCATGACCGAGCGACTGAGCGCACGTGCATGCATGGAAAGTTGGGAGAGTTACCTTCTACCTTTCAAACTGAATTTCTAAATTACTCATGCCATTTGTGACTTTGGATCTCCTTGGGAAGAAAAGAAAGGGGAAGGAAGGATGATATCCTGAAAGATGATCCAAAGAAGAATGTATTAATCCCGAGGACTACTGTCTTAAACCAAAGTAGACAAAATTGCCTTAAGAGGACAAATTTCAAATTTCCCCTTACTTACATAGTAAGTAGGAATAAAGCCTTCACACCAAGATGAAAGATGCTTATAGAAAGAAGGAGAAATTACTTTTTTTGTTCACTTGTATTTTAGTGTAAATTTTTGAGCCACTGCATAACTGATATGCTAAAAATCCTTGAACACAGATCTTGGTGCAAGTCTGTGACTATTTTTTTAGGATAATTTGCTGATGGGAGTACTGAGATCAAATGGTATGAGCAGGTTTTAGGACTGATAAATATTTATAAATTGCTTTCCTAAAAAGTTGTACCAATTTAGATTCCCAGCAGTAGTATATACATATCTCTCTTATCATACCCTCACTAGAATTTCTTTCCTATCATATTCTCATTATAATCGACAATTATCATTTTGTAAAAATATTTGACAATTTGGTACATTAAAATGGAATTTCATTTAATTTGCCTTTTGATTAAGTGAGATTAAGCATCTATATGTATTTTTTTCTCTTACTGTATTTTTTTTCTATGAGTGTACTCCATTTCTTTACCATTTATCAGGGTGTAAGTAATGTTAGTACTAATTTGAAAAGATATTTGTAAAGTAAAAATACTTTTTAATGTAAAAAATATTTCAGAGATACAAAACGTGTAAAACACAACCTATGAACACCTGATGTCTACCACCCAGCGTCATTCCCTCCCAGCATAATAGCTGTCATTTTAATGCCTTTGATTTAGAAAACAGATAACTGTAAATAGCAGTGGTGCTTTCCTAAGAATCTATATTTTAATTGTTATAATAGCATCTACACTTAAAATATAGTATTTTCATGCATGATCAAGATGCTTTGATTATTGTCTAAGGCAATTCAGGATACAAATAAAAATATGTAAAAGCTCTTGTTGTATGCTTCTATAGCCCAGAGTAATGTTTGTGAGCAATGTGATCTGTATTGCCTTCTATAGTTAAAAAAAAAACCCACAGCAGCCAACTTCTGGCCCTATCCCAGAGATGCTGAATGAGCATCTCTGAGGTCTGGCTCTGGATACAGATTCTGCCATTTAATCAGGTATCGCAAGAGGAATTTAAAACAAGCTTTAGATCTCCTGGTCTACAGAACTGAGTGAATACGTAAATCCTACATTTATGTTACAATGGCAATGAATATTCCTTTCTTTAAAAAGTAGCTCCTCTGCTTTCTTTTAAATAATGTGTACTTGATGGGGATTTTATTTATACTCAACTTTCAGTGATATGTCTTGCTAAAATAAGTTACATTGGGCTTGAGGTTGATAGATAGGAACTAAAGGTCTGTACCTAGTATTGCCCCAAATCCTCAGGTATTCTAGAATGTGGATTCAGCACCAGCTTTGGTCTTTGTCTTGCTCACATTTCTGAGGTTTCATAGGAGTGAACAGTACAAGGTACTGAGCCACACAGCAGTGTCAGGAGCTGCACGGATGCTCCTCGGCAGCCTTGTCCTTCAGCTTCTGGCTCCGTAGGCACAGGACCTGGAACTGAGGGAAGCTGGGTCGCCCGGAGAACAGAAGCTCATCTGCACGACCGGCCCGTCGATTTGTTACCTCTGTGCCATGAGTTGATTGAGAACAGCCTTGACCAATGGTGGAGGCTCTAAATTATTTCACTTAATGAAGTATGGATCAAGCAAAAGATAAAGTACTTACCAGCATGCTGTGGTGGAGAAGGCAATGGCACCCCACTCCAGTACTCTTGCCTGGAAAATCCCATGGATGGAGGAGCCTGGTAGGCTGCAGTCCATGGGGTCGCTAGGAGTCGGACACGACTGAGTGACTTCACTTTCACTTTTCACTTTCATGCATTGGAGAAGGAAATGGCAACCGACTCCAGTGTTCTTGCCTGGAGAATCCCAGGGACGGGGGAGCCTGGTGGGCTGCCGTCTCTGGGGTCGCACAGAGTCGGACATGACTGAAGCAACTTAGCAGCAGCAGCAGCACGCTGTGGAGTTTAAAAGAATGAAAGTCAGATCTTCTTACAGTCTTTATACCCATGGAATGGAACCTAGGTTTTGATAACTTGTTAATCAGTTAATTAACTTATGGGAGATTTATTTTACCTTTGTGGACAGTGTTATGTTTTCTCAGGCTTGGGAAATAACCACTGGCAGCTGTGTCCATTAATTTATTTGACATTAATTTATCACCCTCCTGTGTCCTGGTGCTATATTCTTGGGTACAAATATGTGTAAGATGTTTCCTGCGCTCAAGGAGGGCCTGGCCTAGTGGGAAATACATGACCTATCAGTGGTGAGGGATAGTAGAGGCTCACATGTGGCAGTGGCAGCCAAGTTGCTGGTGTAGTTCTGTGGGAGGGTATGGGAAGTGGGAGTTGACCTGCAAGACTTCCCTGTGAAGCAGGCTGAGTGGATATTTTAAGAATAAGCAGGAGTTCATCAAGCAGATGGTGGGGGGAGGGCATTCTGGGCATAAACATTAGCAAATGCAATTACATGGAAGTATAGAAAAATATGGCATGTTTGACTTGCATGTGGGAGAGTAACAGAAATGTCCTTGCGCAAGCAGAATTAAAGTGGACTTGCCATGAGAAGAAATGTGTTTGTTATAGTGTTTTCAGATGTTTATCTTCTACTGGTAAAATATACTTTAAATTGTCCATTTCAACCATTCTTAAACATACAGTTCTATGAAATCTGCGTACAGCATTTGTATTATGCAACCATCATCATTGTCCATCTCCAGATCTTTTCTTCTTCCAAAACTGAAACTCTGTACTCCTTAAATGCTAACTCCTCATTCTCCCCTTTCCCCCAGCCCCTGATGACCACCATTCTATTTTCTATCTCTGTGAATTTGACTACTCTTAGGTACCTCATACGGAGAAGGCAATGGCACCCCACTCCAGTACTCTTGCGTGGAAAATCCCATGGACAGAGGAGCCTGGCAGGCTGCAGTCCATGGGGTCGCTAAGAGTCGGACACGACTGAGCGACTTCACTTTCACTTTTCAGTTTCATGCATTGGAGAAGGAAATGGCAACCCACTCCAGTGTTCTTGCCTGGAGAATCCCAGGGACGGGGGAGCCTGGTGGGCTGCCCTCTATGGGGTCGCATAGAGTCGGACATGACTGAAGTGACTTAGCTTAGCTTAGGTACCTCATGTAAGTGGAATCGGGACTTTTCTGATAGCTCAGAGGATAAAGAACCTGCCTGCAATGCAGGAGACACAGGAGACGCAAGTTAGATCTCTGGGTCAGGAAGATGCCCTGGGGGAGGGCATGGCAACCCACTCCAGTATTCTTGCCTGGAATATCCCATGGACAGAGGAGCCTGGCAGGCTACAGTCCATAGGGTTGCAAAGAGTCACGGCTGAAGCGACTGAACATGCACACACGCAAGTATGTTGTTAAACTTTCAAATGTTAAGTGCAAAATGATTTTCTACAAACCATTTATAAGATGGTCCCTTTGGTTGAAGTGGTTACAGTTTTGCTGTAGAAAAGTGTTTGCACTCTTGAACCCAAGACTGTGGGCAGAATGTGATTAAAATGCCTAGTCACACTACTAGAATTCATTTTAAATTTTCTGTGGTCACTCACAGGAAGCAAAGCCATAAGACTTACTCTAGAAAGGTGGTAAACACAGCTGATTGTAAGCCAGGGGCTGGGCCAAGCAAGAACATCACTATCCATGTTTGCAAACTAAATCTCCTCTCTTGGTCAAGTAGCACCTTGATTCACAACTGGAAGCATTGTGGGGACAGTAGGAAGGAGCTGGGCAAAGGAAATTTTATGGAGAAGAGTGAAAGGCTCAGCTTCTTATGTAGCTGATGAGAGTGCATCGCTAGATAAGTTGTAGACAAGGTAATCGAAGAACCAAAGATCCTTTTTAAAAAAATCCAGGATTCTTCAGGGAGCTAGACATTATCGTGGAAATGGATGTGTGTGTGTGTGTCTGTCTCTCTGTCTGTCTATACAGCCCCAAGCTTCCCCTGACTCCTAAGAAAGTGATTCTGTTATTAATACTTATTTCTGCAGTACAGCAGGGCTGGGCCAGTTTCATCATTACTCTGTTACAGACCTCCTGCTTCCCCTTCTTGGATGCCCTGTAGTTGAAACTGGAGACACACAAGATTAGGAGCTAGCCCTGGGAGTTGGGGACAAGGAAGCACTGGGGCCTCAGAGATAACCTGTTCTGTTAGCAGCTCTCTGACTTCCAGCCGACGTTCTTACTCGCATCCTGGTTGACTGTTTACTCCTGGCGCCTGCTGAACCTGGGCCCCTCCCTCTACCCGGCCTCCCCTTCACGGGCCTCACTGGTTGGCACAGCACACCAAGTTCCATGGCTACTATGCCCACACAGGGTCCGCAGGCTCTTGTTTATGAACCCAGACACTTGGTCTTTCTAGTCAGTGGTTAGTGTTCCAGGGCTTGTAATGTTTTGTTTCGTAAAAGGTCAGGTCCTGTCGGGCTTAATCTGTCCTTGCTGGTGGGGCTCTGACTAGCAAAGCAAATAGATCAGGTCAGCCTGGCTGCATTGGGGGAAGAGCCAGGCCTGTTGGCACAGACTTCAAAGCTGGCATGGGCTTGCTGGAAGGCTGGCCTGCACCGCAGACGGTGGCACCAGCAGTCCTGTTTGTTCTTCGGCCCCTGGCAAAACCTGGACAGACTAGATTCCTACCCGGCAGAACACGGTGCTTCCTCTGGGCCTGCCTAGCCCTTGGAATAGTGCAGTCTGAGAAAGAGGAGAGCTTGTCCTTGTGAGCCTCTTCTCTGTGTTCTCCTGGCCGCTCCTATCATCTTCTCTCTTTAAAATCCATTTACTGTCCCCCCAGTGAGCATAATAACACGATTCTCCAAATGAAGTATACTTGCCATATAAATAAATGGTTTTATGATAAAGATTTGAACCTTTTCAGACACTTGCTTTCATTTCCCTGGTTTTCAACAGAAGTGCAACTTGAGTACCTGTTCTCTGGTTGGAAAGGGTTTGAGACATCCGAACACCAGACACGTGGAGTAGGTGCAGAGCGTGTCCAACCCAAGAGCCTTAGCAGTGCTCAGGTGGTGCATACTAGCAGCGATCGTGGGGCCTGGAAGCCCGTTTCCTGCCTCTTGGCCCTCTTCACTTTGAAGCGCTCCAGAGAGCATCCCACCAGCTGTCGTAAGGAGGACACCTGTGTTGTCACTGTCACTGAGATTCAAATGCAGTGGTTTGGTCATGCTTTTCCACGTTGTCACTGTGCCCACACACCAAAGAAGAGCCATCTGGAACTATGGCAGTAATCGAATCAGAGGCTGTTTTCCAGTTCCAAAGAGAATGTTTAGTTGCATTTTGAGTTCTTAAGATCAGGGTATTAAAGACATGGCCATGGTTGTTCAAGTACGAACTATGGAAATGGTTTAGATTTTAGATACACAGGCAAAGAGCTGCTGGGGCGTCTCTTAACAGCCTGGTTTGGGGGCAGGGATATTGATTTTTTTAAAATCCCGAAGAGAATGAAACCAGTAGGACTATGGACCAAACAATAAAGCAACAGAGTCATATTTTTCTGGAAATGGAAGCCATTTATGGGTCTGGTTCAGCCGGCAGTAATATGCTCTCTAGAACCAGGGCAGGGAAGTGACATCGTGCCTTGCAGAGATGGTGGTTTAGTTGCTAAGTTGTGTCTGACTCCTGCGACCCCACAGACTGTAACCTGCCAGGTTCCTCTGCCCATGGGATTTTCCAAGCACGAATACTGAAGTAGGTTGCCATTTCCTTCTCCAGGGGAATCTTCCCAACCCAGGGATCGAAGCCGGGTCTCCTGCATTGCAGGCAGATTCTTTACTGACTGAGCTACCAGGCAACCCCTTAATATTCGCTGCTTTGATTTGTTGCTGGAAAGAGGGAAGAAGGAAGTATGTGGAGCTTGTGCAAGTGACATACTGGATGAGAGCAGACAATAAAGCAGGCAGAGATTGACGTGTCTGGGGCAGGTTTTGTCCACCTCCGGGTGTTTCCTGGACTCTTAAGCCCTTATCTCCCACCTGAGCTCATCAGAACACACCCCTCTGCACTCCTTCTACTGGCAGGAGCAGCTGTGATGTTAGTGATTTGTTTCCAAGGGAGGCACAGCTGAAAGGTTGTGTTCATTGAAAGCCTGCGAGCAGAGGTAAATAAATGCAGGTGTGGCCAGGAAATGGCGCTGGTTCACCTCTCCCAGTGGGCACAAGGCCAAAGTCAGCAGACTTACAGAGTCTCGTGCTGGCTCTCCCACCCAGAGATAATTTCAGTTCATCTAGTGCTGCCCCTGAGCAGAATGCTGCAGTCGGGGGAACACCCTGCAGATTGTAGCCGCGCTTTGAGTTGCATGCCGATCACAGCTCTACCCTCCACCAGCTTACAGCCATTGACTTAGAGAGCAATTTGTAACATGACCAAGGCCATCTCATAAGTCAGACTCCAGTACAGATGGCACGTCTCCCTGTCCTTTACTGTATTATTCTTAATTGGCTCTGGGTTCCCAGACTCTGAAACAGAGTCTGAAGTTGATGTTTCCTTCTCTTTCTCCTATGTGTCTGAGGCTCTTCTTTCAGGATCCCTGGTAAAAAGGACAGCTGTTGACAGGATAGAGTGATTGGGAGGATAGGCGACATGACCACCAGACTGGGGAGTGATTTATGTTGCCATCACCTAGAAACTCAGATCAGCAGTAAACCGGAACCTGCCCTGATGACGTGAAGAAAAATACTTCACCTCAGTTAGCCAGGTCGTGTCCTTATCTCTAAGAAGCAGACAGCCAAGGGGCGTCAGCACTAGCTGTGCAACAGAAGAAGAGAATGAGCTGACGTTTCAGTGGAAGGGATCGAGGACAGGCAGGGTAGGAAGCTCTCATTTGAGTTCTTAAAATCAGAGTATTGAACAGCATGGCCAAGGAAAGGTTCTAGATTTCTTGTGAGATTTTCAAGGTAAGTTATGTTTTTATCTTGTTAGGGTGGATTAGATTCATGTCTTTCAAAATACCAAGTAGAAATAGGTTTTGGATGTATAGGCAAGGAGCTGGTACCTTATTAAGCTTAGGTGGTGGCATGGTGGGGAAGGGTCTTGAGTCTAAAAGGTCCCAGAGAAGAGAGCCTATGGGTTGGAGTAGACATTTTGGCCCTGGGTTCTGTATTATTATTTTTAAATCTCTAGTCCAAATGTTTGGGCAGGTAAGTTTGCTAGGTGATGATACCAAGATGAGGACCAGATGAAAATGGATAAATGCTTAGAATGAAGTTCAGTGAAGAAAATGTAGAGTTATATCACCATTCTGAATACCTGCACAAACTTAAGAAATGGCTGTGAATGAGAAATGTAAGAATATCTGGGGTTGAGGATGAAGGCCAGCATCCTTCAGCAGTGTAGTCTGTGGCTGAAGCAGGCCTGTTCAGAATTGCAGATAGAAGTTTAGAATATAGGGCTGTGATGTGATGACCTCCCTTGTAACCATCAGTAGTCAGATCCTTTTTAGAACTGTCTAGAATATTTCAGACTAGTGGGCAGGTCTGGAGACTGACCTACAGATAAGGGAATTTGGGACTTGACCTTGTAGAGAATAACTTAGATTTCATAATGATCTTTAAGAATGTAAAAATCCTGATCTGAGGATGGATTCCAGCTCTTCTTAATCTTCGTTGAGGGTGGAAGAGTGTCTCAGCAGCATTTGGGTAGACTTGAGGAAAACTTGACTGACAATGAAAGCCATTAAATGTCAGAATGATTTACGGGGGGAAGGTTCTGGATTTCTCATGAGATTCTCAGAGTAGGCTCTGTTTTCATCTTGATAGAATAGATCAGATCCATTCCCGTGGCCCAATGTGATAGCTGAGTGTGACACCAGTGACCATTCAGAGTCCCTGTTCCAACCCAAATATCGCCAAGCCCCTGCCTACAGACATCCACCTGCTTTTACATCCCCTGAGGTGCTTCATGTCCCCAGAATCAGCACCAGCTCCCTACACCCATCCATGGCCCTCTTCTCCAGGTCACAGGCTCTCGGGGTCCATACAGATGCACTGCTCTAACCAGATTGCGCTTCTTTGTCTCTTCTCACTTGCAGTATGAGTTTAAAGCCAAGAACATCAAGAAGAAGAAGGTGAGCATTATGGTTTCAGTGGATGGAGTGAAAGTGATTCTGAAGAAGAAGAAAAAGGTAAGTGACTCTGAACCACAAACTCTGCTGAAGAGAGACGCAGGGTAGGTGGGCGTGGGGTAGCTTTTCTTCCTAGGCCACTCTCTGGGCAGATTCCTTCCCTTATCTGGTGAGGTGGTCTGCTCTAACCAGCAACAGCATTGAGAGGCTGCAGCTGGAGCAGAGAGAAGGCAAGGACCAAAGGCCTGGTCAGTTGACTGGCTTAGTCCTGGTGTCCCGTGAGTGACAGGTTCATCTGTCATCCCTGCGTTCACCCCTTTCCCCAATCTGTTACCTTTACCTTTGAGGCTTGATCTTGGGAAATACTATAAATTCAAGTTCAGCAGGGTTCAGTGGGGGAGGAGGTGAGAGGAGCCTTCCTAAGCAGTTGTCCCATCCTAAGTAGCCCCTTAAGACCCAGCATAGCTACTGTTCAGGGTACAGGAAGGCTGGGGTGTGACCCTCGTGGGACGAAGGTATTGGTCCGTGTGATGGGCCATCCTCTGAGTTGGGGAGAGGCAAGCGAGTGAGTGTATGTTGTTTAAACACTGGGCTGTTTTGTGTCCATTTTATGTGCTATGGGAGAATGATATTCTGGGAAAGGCTAGATTCACATAATAGTCAGAGGGGAGAGTGTATGTGTTTCTGGAAAGAAATGGAAAAGGGCTTGGTTGATGGACAATGTGTGAGGAGAAGCACTTTCTTTTTCCTCTTTTAGACTCTGCTGAGGCCTTTGTTTTATACTCAGTGATGTAGCAGCATCCATACTAATGTATAGACATCCTGAGCTGCCTTTGGTTCCAAGCCTCTATTGCTCTCGGGGCTTCCTGGTTAGCTCAAATGGTAAAGAATCTGCCTGCAATGCAGGAAACCTGGGTTTGATCCCTGGGTTGGGAAGATCCCCTAGAGAAGGACATGGCAACTTTCTCTTAATAACTTACTTATTCTTGCCTGGAGAATCCCATGGACAGAGGAGCCTGGCGGGCTACAGTCCATGGAGTTCCAGAGTTGGACACGACTGAGCAAGTAACACTTTCACTTTTCTCTATTGCTCTTAATTCAAATGGGACTCAAGGCAGACCCCGAGTCTGGGGGTTGTGGAAGGTAAACACAAATACTAATACAGAGTAGTAGGTACATAACACGTAGAGGTATTAAAAGATAAATACACGGAAGTAGGAAAGTCAGGGGGTAGATGTTCAAGTTGTAGTCGTCTTACCAATCCAAGGATTTAAATCTTCTCTGTCCTCCTCACAAAAGACATTCCCCAATGTATGACTGGACCTCTCCAGTGAGGAGGACTCTGCCACTTCTTAAGGCAGCCCATTTTTTTTTCTCTGGACAGCTGGACATTTGCAAAGGTCTCCCACATATAAAACTCAAACTGGTTCTCTTATGCTTCCTAAATATTTCCAGGGGTGATTCTAGAAAGTGTTTTATGGCTGTGAGATTGGAAGTTTATAGGAAGAAAATAGAAGATGATATACTGTTTGTAAAGAATTAACTCCTTAAAAATTTACAAGTAATAGGGAATTTGTAATAGCTTATTAAATATCCCCGATTTTATAAACTTCCACTGTGGGAACATTCATACTAATGTATAGACATCTTGAGCTGCCTTTGGTTCCAAGCCTCAGTCCCCATCGTATTCTTACCCTGGGGATCTTTTCTGCCCCTTCCCTCTACCCCACATATGTGCACACAGCAGTTAGCCATGAGACAGTCTTTAGAATATTGTCCTCTCAGGGGTTCTTGAGAAGGAGAGTTACTGGAATAAGTGAGGCCCATCAGGTCAGTGGGATCCCTGTGCCCCTGTTAAAGAAATTGCAGATGATGACCAACGTGAATTGAAAAGCAAGAGAGATCGTCAGAGGAAAAATGGGCCAATGCACCCAAGCTCGTGATTCAGCCAGCCAGGCTGAGCCCAGCTTGACTTTCATCCTGTGTTGTCAGATAGCTTTTCTCTGCCCTTCACGTGAGGGGCGACTCATGGGTTGGTGCTCTCATGATAAAATGGTAGTCTTGATTTGTGGACACGCTCCAGGCTGCAAGATGCTTTCACACCCATTATCGTCCCATCTCCCCACAGTCCTTCATGAAAGTCACCTGGACATCTCACTTGGTCAGCATTCGTGGCACCTCATCCCTTCAGGGAACTCACCACACAGACAGTTTCCTCACTAAACTGCTCCCTCACCAGCGGCCGATATGTCAGCCTTTCGGAGTCTGAAACTCAGACTCATAGGATTTGAAATTATGGACCTTAGGACACTAACTCACACTGACAAAGCTCAAAAGAGGCTGCCGTATAAACCAGAAATCAGGTCCTTTGTTCAGTTTGAGACATTGTCCAGTGCTCCAGACCAGGCACTCATGCGAGCCTCCGGAGCACATTCTTCTGTCAGAGGCACGCGATGTGAGAAGACACGTCACTCGAGGGTTGCTCCGTGAGCACGGAAATGGAGCAAGTCAGCTGACTGCATGACAGGCGTGTTTCCTGGCCCCTGGCTCCACAGTAAGCCGGATGTTCAGAGTGGCCTTGTTGGGTACATGCTGCTCCCAGAGTCTGTGCAACAGACTGTCCAGGCTTTGCCCTCGCAACTCTGACTTCTGTGCTTCTGTGGCTGAGTGTCTTGGCATCTCCCCACCTCCTCAGTGAGCACGCACTCCTGCCTCAGGTAATCTCTGTTTACCTGCAGCTATGGTGCATTTCTGGGCCTGCTGTCCTGGGGCCTATTCTGTGCCTTTCGGTAACTTAGTATACGTCTGAGCTGATCCATATGGGCTGACTTCGTGGTTCTACCCTTAGAGGACAATCTCGTTTCCCACCTCACCTGTCCCTTGTATATCATGGACCAAACGTGGCGCCATGCTTATCCTGCATGTGAAGAAACAGAGGCTCGAGAGTCTAAGCTTTTTGCCCGAGATGACACGCCATGCAAGGACAGCTGTGTGAGGCAGAGTCGCCTGGCAGAAAAGCCAGCCTCCTTCCACTGAGTACACGAAAACCGAGCTGGAGAAGTGTCTTGGAGTCCCGGGACCCTGTGACTCACTTTGAAACTCTCTCCCCAGTAACCTCTAGTGTGGGCTCCCCCTCCAGCGGCCCAGAACAGGTCTTTCCTCAACGTGATTCTTCTGCTGCCAGGCCTGGGAAAGGGGGGCCCCTCCCATCTCGTTCTCTCCACCCCCGCCCGGCGTGGTTGTCATTTGGATAAGGCCTTTAATCACAGGGTTCATTTTACACTGGTTCTGACAGATGAATGCACATTAATAGCAATCAGCCTTTTTTGCCATCTTATTCCCATGTGACTGTCCTCTGGTATGTGAGTATGCCGACACCGTGTGTGTGTGTGTGTGTGTTTCTCTGTCTCTGTTTGTAGAATAGAGAGGGGCGTGTGTAGACATGCCGTGCTTCTCTCCAAGGAATGGAACAGTCAGCACATTTCGGTGCTCAGGACTGGAGCTCTTGCCAGGTAGCTGTAAGTGTGGAAAGAGTCGTGGCTGATATTCAGCCGTAGGCACCACATGGTGTAGCCTCACTGTGCTTGTGCTATTAACTAGTCAATAAAAATGTCGAAATGGTCCCCTCCTCCTACTAAGAACATGTTGCTTTTTACTAGGTCAGTGTAGCACATTGGAAGGAGCCCTCAGCTGAGAGGAGACCTAGGTTCTAGTCCCAACTCTTACCTTCCTGGCTGGGTGGTTCTAAGCAAGTCATTTTAAATGAGCTGGATTAGGCGATCACTTTAACCTTGTCAGCTCAGTTACTCTGTACCAACTCTGGAATGATGCATTTAGGGGCTTGCATGTGTGTATATACATCACCTGTGCTTCTTCAGGCTTTGAGAACCTTTTGTGCTACAAAGAAAGCAGATCCCAGACACCAAATAGGTTTGTGTAGAAAGTTTCTGTCTCCTGAACTTCCAGGGTAGGATGGGGACCTCAGAGGTCAAGAACTTCCCCAGGCAGCCTCCAAGCCGCTGCTCTGTCCACAGCCTGTCCAAGACTGTTGAATGACGATATGGCTCCCGGCTGGGGGAGAAGAGTGTTCACCGGGACTCCCTGCTCTACAGAGAGTGTTTAAGGTCAGGGGCCATCTCTGTGAGCTCAGCACTTACTTGGACTCCTGGTGCATGCAGTGTGTTTCCGGCGATCGTGGCAGTTGGCTAGTTGAGTGAGTGAGTATGATTTGTGTATGAGGGTGTCATTAAATCGGGAAGAATTAAGTGCTTAGCAATTGGATCAAATGAAGTCTTATTCGCTACTCTTGGCTGTCACATTCTTCTCCCTCTTTCTCATTCGATCAGTCTTCCCATTTGAAAAAACATGGATAAGAGCCTTCCTAAGCACAGAGAGGCCTCAGTGGAAATTGCTAACTTTGTTATATTATGAGCAGGACTTCTTCAATGACTGATCATCAGGTGCTTTATTCTAATACAGGCAGTAGCCAAATATATTGGGATCATCTCTTATTGTGATGTGAAGAAAAACGAAAACATCTTTTTGGTTACATTAATGTGCCTAAAATGCTGTTGTCTTTAACTGGCACCAACAGATAATGAGACTCAAATTCTCTTATGAGTCTTAGGTTGTATTTGTGGTATAAACCCAGCTACAAAGATAATTGGCTTTGCTTTGTTGTTTCTCAGGTCAGTACATTATCTTCAACTCCCAGCAAGGCCCAAATAATGATCTTTTCTGTGTATGTGATAATGATTATTTATTATTGCACTGGCATCACCCTATGGCACCATTAGCTAGGGAGTGGACTTCTGAATAGGAAGATTAGTCTTGAACTTCATCCGAAGGATTATTCTACAAAAGAACTAAAGGGCCTCTGTTTCCTGTGTGTTTTTTTTTTTTTTACACACCAATAAGTGTATTGGAATCCCCTAAAGCATTGTTTTAGAAAGGCTCTGCTGTTCTCATTAACAGATATTTATTGTGCCTAAAGGAACTGGGTAGGATACACCGGGGTATTAGATATGGACCCTTTCCAGCAAAATTAGCTATAGGCACGCATTGGTCTATTACAGCTCCTATAGCATTGCATTTTAGTTATTTGTGTCTTTCCCCCATAGGCTCTGAGCCGTTAAGGGCAAGGACCGTGTGTTCTCTCTGGTTCTATTTTATCTGTTTGGGAAGGCAGAAGACCAGTGGGAGCCATCTGATTGTTATTACATACTAAGATGATAACAAGTGCATCTAGCAATAATAGCTAACCCTGAAATGTAGCCCCTGCCACTTGTTAGGCTTTGTGTGATGCAGTGTATACTTACCAGGTCTGCACAGCCATCCTGTGAGCTAGGTACCACGTTTAGGTTTGGTTTGCAAAAGAAGATTGAGTGACTTGCCCAAGACCTCAAGTCCCATCAGTGGTGAAGTTGGGGTTTCAACCAGGTCTGTCTTGTTCAGATGCCAAGTGGGTTCTTCCTGCCATCATGTTGCTATGTGTGAACTAATCTCCTGAGACTCCTTTAGAGAAAAACTGCTCTATAGGAGATGCCTAATTAATTAATCCAGTGTCTTTGACTTCTAACCTGTACCCTGTCACTGGGATGTCACATCGCAAGGAAACTAGTTTCCAGCTTCAAGAGTACTGTTCGTTCCTATGAAAACACACAGCTTAGAATTATAGATCCAGAATTTGGGAGAATGATCTTTAGAACTGCTCTAGTCTGATCCCCCAACAGAGGACAGGAGAAGCCCAGAAATGGTACTGAGGTCACCCGGGCAGTCACAGAGCCAGGACTAAATCGAATCCAGTCTTCTTTCTATGATGTTTTTTGATAGTTTTAACACAGGCATGTTAGGAATTTTGTGCATCGTGTGAGAGCTTATTAGTGCCTCAGTTTTGAATTGTGTTTTTTATATCTGTATGGGTTATATCTTAAGATGGGTGGTAGCTGTGTTTTCAGACTAATCCCATTCTGTCTGGAGGTGTGGGGAACTTGCCAAGCTGAGTTACTTTGGCCTTGGCAAGGTGGTTGTTTTTTTTTTTTTTTTTTTAATTGTTTAAGAAGTCACCATTGCTTTCAAGAACATTAATAAGGGTGACAGATTTTGTGGTGTGCTTCCTGATAATTTCCAGTAGGGATAGGAAATAAATGGAAGTACAGAGTTTTCCTCCACTTCTGGGTTCCTAGGGAAGGCCTCCAAAGATGCCATATCCGTTTCTGGGTTCCGTATCCTTGACTCTGTTTTCTGTTCTTGGCACTGTTCCAGGCAGACTACCTCTGAACCAGGCTTCACTCCCTGCCAGGGAATTTTGGAATTTCAGAATAGCTGTAACTTTTCATGGAGGACTGGATATTTACACTCATTAGATAAAGGAAAGAAAAGAATCTGTAGTTAAGGATGTGCTTGCCTCATTCAGTGGTCTTATAAAAGCATGCACCGCAAGCCCATTAGCCTGTCTCTCTGTTGAAAGTGAAACGCTTCCTGACACTGGAGCGTGAAAACCTTTGGTTCCGTCACGTGGAGTAGCAAAGAGATGTGGAGTCTGGAGGTAGACAAGTTGGGTTTTAATTGCCACTGGACTAGGTGGTCTTGCAGGGGAGTAAGTTATCTTCCTGAGCCTCATTGTTTGTCTTGAAAGTTGAGGTCAATTTTGATAGTATAAGGGAAGCAGTATATAAAGTTTTTAAGTGGAAGAAAATACTTTTCTTTGATATCAACTGGGAAATTTCCGGTAAGAATGAAAAAATGCAGCTAAATATGACTTTCCTGTATCTTTCCTTTTTTACTTTCTCACTTTGTGTTATTCTAGGTCCTCCAACAATTAAATGCCAAGACAGGATTAAATGCCCGTGGGAGAAAGTGTGGAGGCAAGGCTGGCATAGCTGTCAGGCTTCATTGTGGGTCTGACTCCACCTGAAGGAGAGCGGAAGGAAGGAAGGAAGGAAGGAAGACAGGCTGGGTGAAAGTCTCTTTGGCTCCAGTGTGGTCCGAGGAAGGTTTCGAAGGGCCGCCAGAGGGTTCTGATCGTCTGTCAGGGGGATCCCTGTGTCTCTGAGGACGGGCCTGCTCAGAATCCCCGCACATTGATCATTGTCTGGGAGTGGGGCCCCTGCGTGTGTAATGATGGATTTCGAATGCCGCACCTGGGGGCCCTGGGTTAGTTACACTTCCTGTAATTGGAGGTCTGCGGGGCACATTTATGTGACAGAATCTTCCTTTCTCTAGAAAATTTTTATTAGCCAGTATGTGAAGCAGACCCTTCCTTCAAGTTAAGCTGCTCTCTCTATCTCATGACTTTTTAATTACCTTGGAGTGTGGAATACATTTTTTAAAAAAAGAAGAAAAAAAGTAGGGAAGGGGAGACTGCTGGGGTGGGGAAAGGCGTAGAGAGGGATGGGCTAATAAATTAAATCAGAGTTCTCTTAAAAGGCTCAGCGGTGCCGCAGTGTCCTTTGTAGGTACAGACGGGACAAAGAGTAGGAGAGAGGAGTTATACCCCAGTTCTGAATGTGTGGCAAAACGCTGGACAGCTGCCCCTGGCGTATCAGTATGCTCCGCTCGATATGCTCTGCCCGCTCGCATTTTTATCCCTGTTCCTTTGTATTTATGGAGCTAGTGAGGAGGCAGATCTTGTCCCCTGGGCCTTGCTCAGTGGCCTCAGCGATGTTACTGCTCGCGCTCCCAGGGGTACCAGTAAGGCCCTCCAGAGCCTGGACTTCAGGTTGAAGGAGCCTGAAGAGCAGCCTTGCTCAGTCCTGCTGGTCCTCCCGGGGCTGTTTGCAGGGTGCTTTTTCTTCCAAAGTGTTTGGAGGTACCGCGGGCTCTAGAGCAGTGTCCCCCGCCTTCCCCCTTCCTCTTGTCTTCCATCCTCCACCTCCTTTTCCACTCCCATTTCAACGTGAAATGTCTTCATTTCCTGGCATATTTTGGAGACCACAGCTCATTGAGGACAGAGAGTAGCAAAACTGAAAATTTCCTCCCAAAGCTACCAGAACTCAAAGCCCTTAATTCCAAGCACTAAAAAAGAAGTGGTTTCAGGTATAATTTGGAGCTCTGAGTTTTCTGAGGACAGTTAAACTGAATTTGGCTCTAGTTATTATTCAATAATATATCTCTCTTCCACAGTTGAAGCCAAATTTGATTTATAATCCCATAAAGGTAGGTCATTCGCTTTTTTTTCTCTCTCTAATTTTTTTTCCTGAAAATTTTTTCCTTAGAAGACTATTATAAAAGTGAGGGAGAAGGTTGATCTCTTTGTGTGTGTTTTTTTTGTCTCTGTAGAGTTTGGAAAATGGAGGAGATGTTTAAAGCAAGTTCAGAGCAAAAAGAAGAATCAATCCCTCTGATTTAAGCTATTCAGATAATACATTGAGTCTGAATTGTACCAGAGCACCCTTACTGGTCAAAAACTCAGGAGAACTTGAGTCTAGTCTTGAGTGGCTATTAACTATGGGGACACCTTGCTCAAGAAACTGCACTGCTCTGGGTCTTATTTGAAAGATGATAGAATAGGAAGGATATACGATGTGTGGGGAGGAGTAGAGAGCCTTTAGTTCTCAAGGTGTTGGAACATCATCCAGACATTGAGGAGACTGGGTTAAAATGCTCCAACCATATTTGCCTCAGGTTCTTTGAATAACTGAAACATTGTTGAGTCCTGTCTACACTCCAAACCCTTTGAGTTATTTTGACAATTTCTTTATCCCTTCATAGATTGAATGTATTCATGCAAGGATTACTGTAGTCGTTTAGTTGCTCAGTCCTGTCTGACTCTCTGTGACCTCATGACACTGCAGCATGCCAGGCTTCCCTGTCCTTCACCATCTCCCGGAGCTAGCTCAAACTCATGTTCACTGAGTCGGTGATGCCATCCAACCATCTCATCCTCTGTGGTCCCCTTCCCAAGGATTACTACAAGTAATGCAAGGATTATTACAAGACCTTTAAGGGGAAATATAATGGGATTTTATGACTTTTACTTAAGTGGATTTTAATGGAATTTTCAGAAAAAGAAAATTAGTAAGTGAAAAGATGTTTGTTTATTTTTTGGCCAGGATTTTCTATATGGATACTCATATCACTTTAAAAAGGAAAGTATTTTCTGCCTGCTGTGGCCCCTTCTGATATTCCTCAATAAAATAACATAAGGTTCCCTGGGAGTTGGGAGTCCTGGGAGTCCTTCTCTTCAGATCTTCCAGAGAAAGAAAAAAATTTATTCTGTATTATTTGCCTCATTATTCTTTCCTTTTGATGAAAGGGTTAGTTGCATTCCTTAGACTTGCAAGGAAGAGTCTTGCCCAGATCACCTTCAGCAGAGGCTTATAGCAGGCTAGGAGGAAATGTGGGCGGGCACACGATGCTTCCTCTTCCTCAGGGGTGCAGTCCTGAGAGGAAAGATATACACCTACCATTACTGGGGGCTCCTCTAGGCTCCATCTAGGACCTGATAGTCTCCAAGGAGAGGATTTGATTGGGTGGAACTGGGTCTTCTCAGGCTTCCCAGGTGGCATTAGTGGTAAAGAAACCAATGCAGGAGATGCAAGAGACACAGGTTTGATCTCTGGGTCGGGAAGACACCCCTGGAGGAGGGCATGGCAACCCACTCCAGTATTCTTGCCTGGAGAATCCTTTGACAGAGGATCCTGGCAAGCTGCAGTCCATGGCATAGTAAAGAGTCGGAAACAGCTGAAGAGACTTTGCGTGCACACACAAGTCTTCTCGTCACGGAGCTCAAGGGCTGGGCAGGTCTGGCCAGCCCCTCTGTGACACTTGGCCTTGCTTGTGTGCAGGCAGCTGCTGATTCTGAGCCCCATCAATCATGGCTGGTTAGCAAGGCTGGTTCATCAGTTGCATACAGCGTAAGCCAAGTCACCCACACTCGAAAGAACCCTCTTTGAGGTTACTTTCCTCTGAGAGGGGCAGGGGTGTGGCAGCTCCTCGGACCTTTATGGGCTTTTTGGTGCATTGAGTTATTAACTCTTCTATTAACTTTGAAAAATGACAACAGAATAGCAAGGACTGTAGTGAGCAGACTTTCCTAATAGTGAGCACACTGAAGCTGGATTCCCTCAGGAGCAGAGCAACCTCACTTGTTAGCCTGCCCAGTATTCAGTTCACAGAGGCTGTTTATTGAGCAATGCCAGGAAGGGGTCCTGGCCAGAGACAGTGTAATGGGATCCCCATCAGCTGGCTGTCTTTAGAATGTCAAGAGACCCTCCTGTGCCAAGCCCAAGACTCCAGAGGAAGTATGCTGAGATTCTCCTATTAGGGATTTCACTTTATGCCTTTTCTTTGGTGTCGAAGAATGGCTGTCAACCCTAGGGTCACGTCACAATCACCTGAAATGTTTGTTAAAGCTGAAGATTACTGGCCTCAAGCTTACACCCATTGTCGTAGGAATGACTCCAAAGAGTTGGAGCCCTGGCATCTGGAGTTTTGTAAAAACATACAAACCAGACTTCCACTTTTCAGATGGGTGCATTTTTCTCTATTCTTCCTGCTAAAGTACAGCTGAAAACTCTGACCATTATCTGTAAAACAAACGTAAGATTCCGAAAGGTGGAGAAAAGGCAGCCTGGCTGGGGACGCAAGGAAGGAAACAGTTGTGAGTTCCCTGAGGTTAGTTTTCATCTCGTATATCCCAGACTCAGAGTCAAAAGAAGCCTGCCACCCAGATATGACAGTGGAAACAGACACAGAACCCCAACAAAGCCTGCTTTCTCTCAAACCCACGGAGGAGGGAAGGGGAGGCATAGCAAGGCAGAAAACTTCCAGCTGGAAAACACAGAAAAGCTCCCCCCACCCCTGGCCAGCAGACTGTGAATGGCAACCTAGCCTCTCCCCTTGCCAGGAGTAACAGGCGACTCCAGACTCCCCCGCTGGGAAGAATGTGGGACTTCAGCCCTGCGAGCTGGTAATGAGCCCCCTCCCCATGTTCTCTTCCCTGGAGAGCTGAGAGTGTTCCTCCCAGGTGTTCTGCACGCACTGCCCCGACAAAGGCCGGTGAAGGTGGGGCAGAATTCTCTGTCCCTGCACTGCAGGTGCGCCTGAGGGCTTGAGGTGGCTGCTTCCCCCGACGTGGCGGGGTGCCACTGACTTCATCAAGCCTCTGGGGTCCCAGTATTGCCCTAGAGTCCTCTCCCCCCTACCATCCTCTGTCCCCGTCCCTGTCCGCTTCCCCAGCTGCTTAGGGGTCCATCTCCATTGTGTTCACAGTAGGTTAGGTTCACAGCCAGGTGAATATACTATTTTGGGTGACTATAAATGTACTAATTAGCTTGCCAGGCTTGCGTTCAGCCTTTTCCTCTGCTCCTGAAGGGAGGGAGGCTGGGGTCCACATTGCACATGGATTTGACAGCATCATTCAGTCTCTGTGGCAGGTCTTCTCTTGTTCTCCCTGCTTCTCCTGCACAAAAGTATGATTTAGACTGTGGTCCCCTGAGACCCTTTGGCTCCTGCCTACTCTCTGCACCCTTGAGAGACACTCTCCTAAAGTGCTTGAAGGAGACACATCCGACCCGATACTTGACATTTTCCACTTGTCCATTTGGAGCAATCCACTCCAGGCCTCTTAGAGGGAACAAGGCCAGAAACAAATGCATGTGTTTGCATAAGCATTAGTAGCTCAGTGTGTGCCCTGGTTCTGTAGCTGAGGACAAGCCTAACTTATTCATTTACAGCTTCTTTTATTGCAGAAAAAGGAGTGGACGTGGGATGAGAGCAAGATGCTGGTGATGCAGGACCCTATCTACAGGTAAGAGCCCAGTCTCCAGGGTCCACCGGTCATCTCTTGGAGCCATCTGTCGGCGCGGTATGTCCAGACAAATAAAAATAAATTTCTCCTTCCCCGTCCTGAGACTTGTTGTTTCTGTAAATGTAAGTACAAGAAGCAAATCTGCCATATCTTTTAGAGAAGAAAATTCTTCTCATAATTGCGCTATGAAGGGTTTCCGCTTGACGTTTAATCCAACTCTTTTAGTTGTAACTTGAGACCTTTTCATTTTGTATCAGTTATATTTTAATGGAACTTTCGTGATTGTACGTATGTTGATCAAAATGAGAGAAGTGGATTTTTCCATTACCCTATGCTTATAATTTCCCACAGATAATCTGCTCTGCCTTTCTGCCCCTTCAGCAACTGAGTATGGATGAGGGGGCTGTGTTCATTTGGGGCAGCCGAAAGTCACAAATAGAGTCCATAGAAATTGCTTTCACGGTGAGGCCGGTGTTCCTACAGAGATTAGATGACTGCCATCCGTGTGTGCCCCGGCCAGAGCGGGGCCTGATGGGGATGCATTCACACAGCCGGAGCCTGCTGGGACCCACGCCGGCTCTCGCTTCACCTGTGTCATTGTTCTGTCCCGGGTCTCTGCTGACCGAGCCCTATCCCCCTCTTCCTCCTTCCTGTTTTTTTTTTTCCCCCACTGGGGAGAGGGTATTAGCTATTCCTTTGGGATATGGGAGTTCTAGATTAAAGTTCTGATTTTATCTCCTCTCAAATTACTTGCCTTGGTTGACAAAATGAATTAAGGTTGGAACTCACCTGAGAAGTCTGCATTTATGGTGGCCTTGCCATCTAGATTAAAGAGTAGATAACTGAAATGGAGTTTCCATTCATTCAAACAAATATACGCATTTAGAACACTTATCCTGGGTACTGTGCTAGGTAATTTAGTAGATGACTAAAATAAGTCCCTTGTTCTTAGGAAGTTTTAGTGAAGTAGGGAAGTGGAATCCTGAGCAAATCCTTGTAGTACAAGACAGTGTGTCTGACAAAATGAATTTCATTCTCTGTGTTTCTTTTGTACTTGTGTTTGTTGAAATAATTGTTATGTGTTACTGCCACTTAAAAATGTATCTTTTACCACTAGACTATGAAGCTCTTATCAGTGAAGAGCTGTGTTCAACTCACTTTCATATTTCTAGCACCAAGCTGTGTCTGTTCTCTATGAGGCATTTAGTAAATGTGTGATGGGTAGATGGATAAGTGTATTGAATTAATAATCCAAAAATGAACTTAAGTGTTATGGTGATTCACAGGAGGGAATGATCCCTTTCTACTTAAGTGATAAGGAAAGGCTTCAAGAAACAAGTTGCGTCAGAATGGGGCTTGAAGGATGTGAATGGACAAAGCTTGTCATTTGCACCTTGTGAAAGGAAGAGTTTCTTGGGTTTTACTTTTTACAGTGGCATTATATACACATAAACGTGACCTCTGTGTGGGTGCTGGGCATGAACTTTGCCTTGCCTTTTCCTGGTTTGAAAGAAGAAACTTTCCCCAAAGTTTCATATCCCCAATAAACTGTTGCTTTTATTTATTCTTATAGCAGCTTTATTGAGGTATAATTGACATACAGACATTGAGTATATTTAACATGAATTGTTGGGTAAATTCTGACGTATTACATTTGACTTCTAGAGCTGTCACCTCAGCCAAGACACTAAGCATATGTCCCCCCAAAGTCTCCTTGTGCCACGTTGTATCCTTCCCCTCTCATCCTTCCTGCCCCGTCTCCCTCCCTCCTTCCCCAAAGTCCCCAGGCAGCTACTCATCTCCCTTCTGTTATTGGAAATGAGTTTGTGTTCTCTTGAGTTTTGTATAAATAGAATAAAAAGTACATAGTACACAGTGGTACGTGTACCCCTGCTTTCTCTTGGTCTGGCTTCTTCCGTTTAGCATAATTATTTTAAGGTAATTCCTTGCCGCGGCATGTATCTGTAGCTTATCCCTTTTTATTAGTTGTTTCCCACTGTATGGGCTTCCCAGGTGGCGCTAATGGTAAAGAGTCCACCTGCCAGTGCAGGAGACACGAGAGATGCAGGTTTGATTCCTGGGTCGGGAAGATCACCCAGAGTAGGAAATGGTAACCCACTCTAGTATCTTTGCCTGAAAAATTCCACGGACAGAGGAGCCTGGGTGGCTGCAGTCCACAAGGCCGCAAAGAGTTGGATACGACTGAGCACACTGAGCGCTTCCCACTGTATCACACAGGTTACTTAGCCATTCACATTTAATGGGCGTTTCGGTGATTTCCAGTTTTTGACTGTTACTGTGAAAACTTCTACAACTGTTGATATACAGTCTTTCTGTAGATATATGTTTTTATCTTTCTTGGGTGCATACTCAGGAGTAGAATGATTATTTGTTAGGTGTATGCTGAGCTTCTTTTTAAAGTGAATTTTATGTGGTTATCTCTTTGGTTGGTGAATCTCAGAGTGACTTTTAAGATATGTCTCTTTATTTTTTGGCTGCACCATTCTTTATTTATTTACTGGCTGTGTTGTGGGCGCATGCAGGATCTTAGTTGCTGCTGCTGCTGCTCCTGCTGCTAAGTTGCTTCAGATGTGTCTGACCCTGTGCGACCCCATAGATGGTAGCCCACCAGGCTCTCCCATCCCTGGGATTCTCCAGGCAAGAACACTAGAGTGGGTTGCCATTTCCTTCTCCAGTGCATGAAAGTGAAAAGTGAAAGTGAAGTTGCTCAGTCGTGTCCGACTTTTCTCGACCCCATGGACTGTAGCCTACCAGGCTCCTCTGTCCATGGGATTTTCCAGGCAAGAGTACTGGAGTGGGTCTCCATTTCCTTCTCCAGGATGTTAGTTCCCCTACCAGAAATAGAACCTGAGCCCCCCTCAGTGGAAGCATAGAGTCTTAACCACTGCACCGCCAGAGAAGTCCCTGTTGAACTTTTTATGAAACGGCCAAACGTATTTCTAAAGCGATTGTACCACTAGTTCCTTCACATCTCTGCCCGCATCTAGTATCATCGGTTGGTTTAGCCCTGCATATTGGCGTAATGTAGTGTCTCATTGTGGTTTTAATTTGCATTTTCCTAGTGAGCAACAATGTTGAGCATCTTTTCATCACATGTGCCATTTGTATATCTTTTGTGAAGCATCTGTTGCAGTCTTTTAGCCCATTTTTAATTTAGGTATTTTGCTTTCTTTTTAATGAATTTTGAGGGTTCCTGATAAGTTTTGGATACATGTCCTTTATCGGATATATGATTTGCAAATATTTTATTCAAGTCTGGGTTGTATTTATGTCAGTAGTGCCTTTTGAAGAAGTTCATATTATATCATTTGTGCTTTTTGATGTCATTTGTAAAAAATCTTTGCTAACTCAAGGTCACAAAGATTTTCCTCTATGTTCTCTTCTGGAAGCGTTATAATTTTAGACTCTATGTTTAGGTATATGATCTATTTTGAATCAATTTTTAAGTGATGTGAAGAATATATCAAAAGTAATTTGGGGGCGGTTTTGTTTTGTTTTTGCTCTGCAAATGAATGTCCAGTTGTTCCAGGCTCATTTGTTTAAGAGATTGTTCTTTCTCCACTGAAGTACCTTTGTTGAAAATCAGTTATCCGTATCTGTGTGGTTTATTTCAGAACTCTTTAATCTGTTCCATTTATCTAATTGCCTGTCTTGATACCAGTACCAAAGTGTCTTGATTGCTGTAGCTTAACAATCACTGAACTCAGATAGTCTTAGTTTTCCAACTTTGTTCTTTTTCAAAGATTTCTTCCCAATTAGTATTAGTATGGTATATCTTTTTCCATTCATTTTTTAGGAAGAAAAATGGGTTTTGGTGGGGAGTAGAAGACATCAAAGAAATCTTAAAGTGAATTTTTCTTTGACCAACCCCCACCTTAAAAAAAAAAAACAAAAACGCTCCATACAACAGACTTTTTGGTTGTAGATGTCTTGTGGATATCTTGCTGATGTGTCAAAATTTAGCAGCCTGTGTTTATGAACAAAAGAATGGAGTTTTCTTAATGCTATTCCAGTTTGCTAGTTATTTTTCCCCCTCCTATGTTTTTTCCCTCACGTATTAAATTATGTTTTCATCTCTGTACATGTGTATATATATCTATGTGCTGTGGGTAGATGAAAGAGGATATTTTTCTAAACTGTGTGTGTCCCTTTTTGTCATCAATAAGAACATTTATTATCATGATAATATATAGTAACATTTACAAATGAGCTTTTTCTTGGGTATAATTATTTTCCTGCCCTTAAGGAACCACTCTGGTTGGATTCAGTAGCATTGTTGAGGAATACACAATTGCTATGCGTTTGATTACCATAGCATTCACGTTAGGAAAACTCCTTTATGGTAAAAATGTACTCTTCATAGTTAAAAGAAATGACTTTGCGGTAATGAAAAGTAATAATGAAATAATGGAGTTTTTGTTTTTTATTCTGTCAGAGTTTCAGATTAAATCTTTCGCATCCCTCACGTAGAATAATAGAATCATTTTTTAAATTGTGATGAAATATATATGTGTGTGTGTCTATATGTGTGTGTATATATATATAAACATAAAGTTTGCCATTCTGTCCACTTTTAGGTATACAAACAAGTGGCCTTCACTACACTGACTGTGCTGTGCAATCAGCTATCTGCTTCCAAGATGTTTTCATAACTCTAAACTTTGCACCCATTAGTTACAAACTCCCTATTCCCTACTCCCTCTCCTTGAACCCCATGTAACTTTTACAGTCATGAGCTTTAAGAGGTTAAAGTACTGTGGTGAACATCTGGTTCATTTCCCCTCCATTCCAGGATGCCTCTATTTCTCTAAAGTATTTGTTATTATGGCATTCTTCATTCAGTGAAGGCAAATGTCTTTGTTTATGTAATTTTTGTCCATTTATCCTAGCTCTCTTCTCTGGAGCCACACATATATTGATCTTATTTCCCTAAAGTTTCTGAAGCCATTCTTCATTACATTTTTTCCAGACTTCCTAATTTCAAAACATCATATTTCTTCATAAAATATGTTAGAATTTAATATAATGTTCCAGATGCTATCTTAGTATAAATTTAGAGACACAGTTTTATCCTCATGATATAGAGTTTTGCATTTGTTTTTTAAGAATTAGATCATAATATGTTTTATTCATGTGTTAAACAAACTGTGTTAAGTCATACATTGTGGTGGATTTAATTGTTCAGAATCCTTAGGATATTCACAGTAATTGCTTTCAATCAAGATTTTTTTTACCCTTTCTTTATTTCTGAAGTTTCCTGCTTTATTTTTTAGCCTAAGTACATAACTTTATATACACTATTGTTAAATTAGATGCATTTCATTTGAACCTATTATTTAGAACTTTTGGATACTTGTGAATCCTGGAAGCAGGTAACTATGACTGATGGCATGACAGATTTGTTATAGGATTTAGGGTCAGGAAGATCCCCTGGAGAAGGAAATGGCAACCTATTCCAGTATTCTTGCCTGGAGAATCCATGGACAGAGGAGGCTTGCAGGCTACAGTCCTTAGGGTCTTAAAGAGTTAGACACGACTGAGCGACTAACATTTTAGACCTACACAATAATGGCAGGAGCCAGAAAGTAAAAGGTCCAAAAAGGACCAAGGCGGTCATGAGCCAGTCCTGGTGTGGGTTAGAAGTCAGAGCATGCAGGATGCTAGGAGCTTTCGTGTGCTAGAGTGGAATCGTGACAGGGATAGGCACGGATGTCTGTGGGAGGCTATTGGCCCTTGATGGCTGCTGCCTTTGAGTCTGCAGTTGCAGCTCCTGATGGCAGTCCTCAGTTCACTGTGGTTCTGCAGGGCTGGTAGTTATGAAGGAGAGCCAGATACGGGGCACTGAAGAGTGAGGGCAAATCACAGCTCACTAGTACCTCCATGTTCATCCTTTCCTGCCTCGAATGCATAATGACATTCAGAGCATTATTGCTACTTCGTCTCAGCCTCCTGCTGCTGCGGCTGCTAAGTCGCTTCAGTTGTGTCTGACCCTGTGTGACCCCATAGATGGCAGCCCACCAGGCTCCCCCGTCCCTGGGATTCTCCAGGCAAGAACACTGGAGTGGGTTGCCATTTCCTTCTCCAGTGTATGAAAGTGAAAAGTGAAAGTGAAGCCGCTCAGTCATGCTGGACTCCCAGCGACCCCATGGACTGCAGCCTACCAGGCTCCTCCGTCCGTGGCATCTTCCAGGCAAGAGTACTGGAGTGGGTTGCCATTGCTCAGCCTCCTAAAGCCCCACAAATTTCTGTTGTGAGCAGTCCTCAACTGTGGTTCTGCAGGGAAGGGAATGCTGAGATACATAGTTGTAGCCTTGCTGAATGGGTTAACTGTCCCTCTTCATTTTCTGTTAAGTGAAATTTTAATATTTTCATCCAAGTCATTGATAAGACTGTTGAATAAAATGGGGAAGCCTGGAAAATGAAGATTTCGTGTTTTTATTTTTCCTCTATCTTCACTTCTTTAGGTAATATGCCTATTTTACCTTTTCTGATTTAAAGGGCGTACTCATTAAAAAAGAATGCTTAAAAATGGCACTGGAGTGGCTATACTGTTATGGAAGTCACTGTGCTTTTGAATCTGTTTTCCCTGCCTTGATGTCTTCTGCCTTTTAAGGTTTATTGGGCACTGACAGAATTTACATATTTGATTTTAAAAGTCTCTAGGACATTTATGTTCGTCATATTAGGGATCAGATTGTCAAACAAGTAAAAATATATATATATTTTAAACCAGAGGAAGTAAATTAATCAAACCTGAAGTTTTCAGGAGCCAGACTGGAAGTAATTCTCCAGTTTTGAGTATAAAGGATCAAGCCAGGTATGTCCCCCATCCCCAAAGAGTTTCTAGTCATTCCCCAGAAATGGCATTAATTAACATGCAAGCAGTTGGTGAGATGATTAGAAGTTAGAGGAAGTGCATTCTAGTTTTGACCCTCCACATGGAGCTGTGCTCTGATTTTGAGCAAGCCAGGTAAATTATTCAAGGCTAACTGGGGCGGGAAGAGAGAATGCGTGGAGAGCTGATGTGTGTTGCTGGTCGTCGTGCAAGGCCCTGAGGAAAGCAGCGGTTTGTCAGTCTGGGTCTAACTGGGAGACAGGTCTCACACAGTGTTTTAAATAGGAGAAGGATTATGAAGAATTACTAAGCTATAACAAAATAGGACCTTCAAAATGCAAAGAGCAATTCTAAGAGTCCTCTAGGGCTGAAGGAGAGTATTTGTACTCACATTTTGTGGTGCAGGATGTGACGTACCATCTGAATGGCAGAGAGGCTCACGGGGTTGCCTCTGCCAGAGCTTGTCCCCAGTTGCTGGGAAAATAGGAAGCAATCCTCAGGGGCCGGGTGCATGAGAAGTGCACCTGGTAGGTGGGCGCACAGAGGGAGTAGGGGTGTCCTTGTGGATGGGGGCTTGGCATGGTCAGGACCTTCATGGGTGGGTGGGACTCACCCGGCCACACTGGGAACCTGAGCTCACTGAGGAGCTATATTCTGGGCTTGTGGCTGGGACAGACCACCAGCAAGAGAAGCCCATTCCTCCTGCAGTGTCCTTCCATTGTACAGAGAAATTCAAACAGCCTGCTCAGGGTAAAGGAGTGAATACATAAAGGAATTCTGCCCATTATCACAGAGCATGTGTTGAAAGGGCAAGAAATTAATCACTGGTACAAGCAGTGAACAAAACGTTGTTCCTACCTTTAAATCTAGAGTTGGGTGAGGTTTGATGTATGTGTTCCTCAGTCTTAACAGCTATGAGTGGTAGAATCTGTCATTCCCATTCTTAAGATGAAGATACTGAGCTTCAGAGACATTAAAAGTTTTCCATGATTACATAATTAGTAGGTCGGCTAACTGCCTGTCTCCTGAGCGTCTGTCCTTTGTATCTGCTGCTCCGCTCAGTACTGTGCACCTCTCAAAACAAGCACATTCATTTAGTTGCCTTCTTGGTTTTGCTGTTATCATTTCAAACTCATAGATCACAATTCAGGACATTTTGGAGGATGCCAAAAAAACTAGATTTTAAGGTGAATGAAATGTATTCTCTCTTAGGGATTGATAACCTGTTCTCTGATACTTGGGGATTTCTTGGGAAATCAAGCACCCCATGTAGCTTGTTTAACTTAGTGAACAATCAAGAGTTTAAATGATCAAGCCAGACATGATTAAGGAATGATGAATATCCTGAGATTCAGGAAGCATATCAAATTACAAGCAAGGTAAAGAAAAATTCTTTTTTTTTTTTAATAAGGAATAAAACTCTATTGTCTCATAGTAATGAAACTACAGAATGTGGAAGATAACTATCTTAAAACAATCTGGAGGAGAAAAAAATATTGCCTACAAAGGAACATAATTAGGCTGACAGCAAAAATGGAAGACAAAAGATAGTGAATTGTCTTCTAGTACATGGAGAGTCAAGTGCTGAAGCTTAGAGAAGTGCTTCTTTAATACTTTCTTATTAGAGTAAGTATATTACAACAGTAAAGTAGAAAAAATCCTAGGCAACATTTCGGAAGGCTTGAAAAGGAAGGAAAAGAGTATCCATTCTGAAAGGAGAGTAAAGGCAGAAGACAGGCTGGTGTTTGAGATGAAGTTCGTAGTGAGTTCTACAAGAGCATTGTCATTAGAGAGACTGGGGCAGAGTCTGCCAGTGAAAGAAAGAAGAACCGTGGTATGATGAATTGGTGCTCAGCTGTGAGATCAAACGAAAAACTACGTTTTTAAAGGAGGAGATAGCAACACCTTTATAAAGGGAGAAGGAAAGGATCTGGTAGGGATTTAAGATAGTTTAAGTGTTATTTTGAAAAGGAGTTAGTTATTATCCTAGTTTAGGATATATAGATACATAAGATAGACTGAACAGTAATTGATTACTGTTGTTCTGTGGAGCTGAAAAGCTCTCTCAGAATTCTTACAGATGGCTCTCCAAAATCCATGTTGACCCTCCAAGATCAGATGGAGACCTCCCAGATACAGACAGTTCTGTTTTATGAGCTCTTTTCTTTCAAACCTTCACACACCCAAGTCCTGAACTCAAACTCTGACCTGTGTTCCCTTCGCTGCATTGTTGCTGGATTATGGAGGGGTGCTGAAATAGGAAGGGTCCTAAAGGGTGAGGGAGTGATGAGCAGACCTGGAGCTGGTTCTTTGCTTTTGTTACATACCTATCTCTTATGTCCTTCTCATTTGTGATTTACAAGGGACAAGGGTGACTGTGTGCATCTTCCCATATTATTTTTTCTAAGGATGAGTGTTCTCTCCTTCAGCCTCCCATTGTGTGAGTTTCTTGAGGGGCCTCTACTAAACTGGGAAAACTGATAACCAGGAATTTAGAGGCAGCCCAGCCTATCCATCTCTACTTAACTTCTTTTGTATCATTTCTGGGCCAGCCCATCTGAAAGATCTGAGTGTCCATCATCCTGTCATGAGTGATGTTTCATGTAGAGCTGATATTTTTATTCCCTCCAGCTCCAGAACCTTTCACAGACAGTGTCTTTTTATACATATGCATGAGTAGGAATTACTCATCCAATTTTATGCATGGAGACACTTATGAACTAAGAAAGGGAAGGAAAATCCTTCATTCTGTCTGGCTTCATTTAGTTCCCCAGGGCTGCTCTGCACTCCATTTTGAGTCCCGGGTAGAAATTCCACTCGCTGAGGTGCCAAAACCTTTCACTACCTGTCCGTTCTGTTGGTACATCCTCACTCTCCTTAGGTGACACCCGTCTTCTCTGAGGCTCCTCTGATTGCCTCCTTCTCTTCGAACTTCTTCGTGCCATTGCCGGCTGCCCTCTGCCCCTTGCCTGTCTGTTTCAGACCCATCTTCACTTGTTTCTTCAGCTCCATGAGCACTCCTACCCTTGTCCCCAGCCACTCCGTCTCTTTCCACGGGCTGGCTCCCCATCTCTCCCTGGCTATACTTTCAACTGTCCTGAAGTAGCCCCCCTCATCCTGCTAACCCCATTCAAGGGCACAGCTTCTGTCAACTCTCGCCTTCCTCCCAACCTCTGAGCATGTTTTCACCACTGCCTGCCGTCCTGCAGCTCCTTGCAGCCTGACACTGATTTCCATCACTTCGCAGAAGTCACTCCCTCCGCGTTCATTGCTGGTGCTATCCACGTCTCCAGATGCACCAGCATTTTTTCGGTTCTGATGCCGCGCCACTTCTCTTCCTCTGTGTCTCCTCATTTCATTTTTTCCTGCCTTCTTTTGTTTGCTTTCAACCCTACATAGTTATGTGCATTTTTTGTCCCGTGTCATTCTTTATCTTTCCTTAAAAGCAAGTTCTGCTGTTTAATCATCACAGGCTGATAAACTCCCTTGTGCTTCTGAGCAGTTCAGTCACTCAGTCGTGTCCGAGTCTGTGACCCCATGAATCGCAGCACGCCAGGCCTCCCTGTCCATCACCAACTCCTGGAGTTCACTCAGACTCAGAAAGAACACCCAGGGCTGATCTCCTTCAGAATGGACTGGTTGGATCTCCTTGCAGTCCAAGGGACTCTCAAGAGTCTTCTCCAACACCACAGTTCAAAAGCATCAATTCTTCGGCGCTCAGCCTTCTTCACAGTCCAACTCTCACATCCATACATGACCACAGGAAAAACCATAGCCTTGACTAGATGGACCTTTGTTGGCAAAGTAATGTCTCTGCTTTTGAATATGCTATCTAGGTTGGTCATAACTTTCCTTCCAAGGAGTAAGTGTCTTTTAATTTCATGGCTGCAGTCACCATCTGCAGTGATTTTGTAGCCTAAAAGGATAAAGTCTGACACTGTTTCCACTGTTTCCCCATCTATTTCCCTTGTGCTTAGGAAGGCTCAATAAACTCCTAGGATAGACCGTGAGCCTCCAGCAAGGGACTGCTGACATGTAATTCATTCTCTGGCTCTGTGTCCAATGCTCGGGTTACCACACACTTCCAAGACCTTCCTTCTCTCCTTCCTCTTCATTTCTTTGACTCCAGAGTCAGAGTCATCTGCACTGTGTAGAAAGCACCAGGAATGCCAAAACAGATAAGGCGCAGCTTGTCTCCTCAAGGTCCTCACAGTGACTCTTCTTTTCTATGACAGCTTTAAGGCTCAGGGGAATATGCCTGACGTAGGAGCTTTACAGTGACCAAATGATACGTGTTTGTTGCTAAAAATAAAACCATGAGAGAGTTTTATCAAGGAAAAAGTCAAATGCCCTTCCCTCAACATTTGTTCCTTCTAGTGCCACTCTATACGCAAATGTAGACACTCAGGTATTGTTTTCAAAATTTGATATTCTGGGTATTCCTCTGTTCCACCACGAGTCTGTTTTTCTCTCAGTGATGTGTCAGGAACTTGCTTCCACATCTGTACTTACTGTCTTCCCATGAGGGCTTTGATTCAGAGTTCCAAAGTCAATGTGATGTTTTAGGGTAACCAGTGTGAGGTGGAATGCAACACACCCCAGATGTGAAGAGATAGTATCAGGGAAGTGACCAAGGGAAAGATAGCCCAGTAATCTGAGGCTAATGGGAAGAATGTCCAAATAAAAGTGGTGGTAGCAGCAGACAGCATAGAGAGGGGAAGGCCTGTGAACTGTTGTAACCTTGGATCATTCAGACTAGGGACAGCCTGAATATTGAGAGTAATTAAGAGAATCGTCTTGCTTAAGGAGCAGGGGGAGAAAAAGATGCCCAGTGACTTCAGCCTGAATCTTGGGTAGTTTTACCTTTGCTTCCTGCCTCTGGTGGATCCCACTTGATGATTAAATTCAATCATGACAAAAGGGTGGAAGTTTTGTCATGGTGACGCTTAGGCCTGAGCTCCACAGAAGCGGCAACCACACCTCTTTTGTGTATTACTGTTCCCTAGTACCTGGAAGGATTCTGTCTACATAGTAGGTGCTCAGTAAATACCGCATGTCCAAGCTAGGGCAGGCTTGATTCCCTTGTTGGCTGCACTAAAACATTCATTTCAAAATGGCTGTGTAGCCTGCTTATCCTCTTGGTGGCCTTATTCTCTACCCTTCTTTTTTCTTTTTAAATTTTTTTGATGTGGACCGTTTTAAAAGTCTTTATTGAATTTGATACAATACTGTCTCTGTGTTATATTTTGGTATTTTGGCCGCGAGGCACGTGGGATCTTAACTCCCTGGCCAGGGATGGAACCCACACCCCCTGCCTTGGAAGGTGAAGTCTTAACCAGTGGACTGCCCTTCTTAATGGCCAGCAGCACAGCCTCAGTGAGGCGCAGAGGCAGCAGAGAGTGAATAGGTGTGCACAGCAGAAGACTGAAAGCCACCGGCACGATCAAAGTTAAAAGCCCTGGATCAATCTCTCTGTGCCAGGCCTTAGAGGGTATCTTTTACACTAATGACCATGGAAAATTCAATTAGGCCGTGTTTAGAAAGCTTCACATAATTAAACACTGTCTACCAGGGAGGGAATTTCCCTGCAGAGGAAGAACCTGGGGAACAGGGAAACCAGGCCTGGTCCCAGTTCTGTTACTAAACGACTGCCTGGTTTCAAATGCTGTTATTATGTGCTTCCTGTGTTTCTCTTTGAATACATAAAGAGAATCAGTTTAGAATTTGTGCAGAGCATTAAAGAGTCTCAGATAGGACAGTACGTGCAAATAACACCAGCCCTTCTCTGCTTGCCTTCTCTCCTTGCTGCCAAGTAGGCACTTGCCTGGTTTTCTGTTGAATGGTCTTGACCTTTCATGGGACACAGATACCTTTCACAATATGGTGAGGACTGGATTCTCTGCCTTGAAAAATTAATTCCTCTTCATACTTGCAAAATTTTGATTTGTTTTTTGACAATTTATGGACCCCGTAGCCCTGAGGTTTATGAATTCCAAGGTAAGACCCCTGATGCCACCAAGCACTATAAACCTCTCTGAATATTTTGCATCTTAAGCTAGGAAGGTTTATAACTGGTAGTCCTCCTGTAGGAGCAGAAGTAAACAAACCAGTTTAACTGTCGTAATGATTTAATGCTTGAATGATTGACAGATATTACTTTAGCTTCCCAGGAGGTATTTGCATGTTGTTAGAGGAGCTGTCTTACTCAGAACAAACCAGTTTTGTGTTGGTGGGTTTCAGATCGTGTAAAGGGAAAGGATTTGTGTAGGAGGAGACCTTGTGGTGCTTGAGCGTCCTGGATTTGCATGGATATGGGGAAGTTGGTGCAGGGTCTGTGTTTCACTCTAGTGTGTGAGGATTATTGTGTGACCAGCCTTAATACCAAAAATGAGTAAAGAGAGACTACTCTTGATTCGGAGCTATAGCCCCTGTCAGATTAGCCCTTAATATTAATAGATAGTCTCTAGGATTGCTGCAGACAGAATCACAGCTCACCCCACAGTGGCAGCTGGACATGCTGCCTGCACACCAGCCTAGAGGCTGTATTGCAGCACCTGGTCCTCCAGCCTGCCTAGGAAGCTCCCCATGGGCCCCTCCTCGTGTCCTGGCGCAGTTTGGAGGAAGGGTGGCGGGATCTCACCTCTAAATGTATAGCCATGGTGAGTATAAGAGCATAGCCATGGTGAGCCTGGTCTTCCTTTCTGGTAGCACCAACCTCAAACTGTGGAGGTGAGGCTGACTAGGGGATCCAGAGGGCAATGCATAGAATTCAGGAAATTTGCCTTGGGAAAAGCTAAACTGTCTGTGAGTCCCCACATCCTTTATTAGGAGTCTCTGAGAAGCAGTTATTGAGTTATACAGCCTTTCCTGTTTGCTGGCGGCAGTTATAATCAAACTGTGATTAATCTCGTTCCCAGTGTTTGGTTAACATTCAGTTCAGTTCAGTTCAGTCGCTCAGTCATGTCTGACTCTTTATGACCCCACGAATCGCAGCATGCCAGGCGTCCCTGTCCATCACCAACTCCTGGAGTTCACTCAGACTCACATCCATCGAGTCAGTGATGCCATCCAGCCATCTCATCCTCTGTCGTCCCCTTCTCCTCCTGCCCCCAATCCCTCCCAGCAGCAGAGTCTTTTCCAATGAATCAGCTCTTCGCATGAGGTGGCCAAAGTACTGGAGTTTCAGCTTTAGCATCATTCCTTCCAAAGAAATCCCAAGGGCTGATCTCTTCAGAATGGACTGATTGGATCTC
>NW_011494918.1:2211678-2215551 GCF_000754665.1 Bison bison bison | reverse complement strand
GACGCTGTTTGCACTGTTTCCCCATCTATTTCCCATGAAGTAATGGGACCGGATGCCATGATCTTCGTTTTCTGAATGTTGAGCTTTAAGCCAACTTTTTCACTCTCCACTTTCACTTTCATCAAGAGAGTTTTGAGTTCCTCTTCACTTTCTGCCATAGGGTGGTGTCATCTGCATATCTGAGGTGATTGATATTTCTCCTGGCAATCTTGATTCCAGCTTGTGCTTCATGCAGCCCAGCGTTTCTCATGATGTACTCTGCATGTAAGTTAAATAAGCAGGGTGACAGTATACAACCTTGATGTACTCCTTTTCCTATTTGGAACCAGTCTGTGTTCCATGTCCAGTTTTAACTGTTGCTTCTGGTTAACATTGCTGCATGTCAGATTCCTAGTCATCCTTCAAGGTTTATTTTAAATATATGTCATGCCCACAGTAGGGATCTAATTTCTATTTCTCCTATGGAGCCTAGGACTCCAAGGCTACATCATCCTTAAGTTCATTCTTGTGCTATAATTGTTTACCTGTCATATTTTTTAGAAGGAGCTGTATCTTATTTACCTTTATGTCTCCTTGACTATTGTCTTGTACATAATCATATATTTTTATTAAATCAAATTGATTTCTTTGTAAATCTTTAAAAAATTCCCAGAAAGTGGGGACACTCATTCTATAGACCTTTATCCAGAATTGGATGGATGAATGGACGGACAGACAGATGAAGCAACCAACCTGCAGATGTTTGTTGAGCCCTGAATGTGACTCATATGTAAAGGTATTTGGGAAAGGTGACAAAAAGTGTTAACATTAGAACTTCAGGATGTATGTTCTAATAGGAGATAATGAACTGCACACAGATGACTATTGAAAAGGCATCCCTGCAGTTGAGAACACTGAGAAATGAAGTGGCTTTGTTCAGCTTTGGAAATTTGGAAAACTCAGCAGTGGCCACAGAACTGGAAAAGATCAGTTTTCATTTCAATCCCAAAGAAAGGCAATGCCAAAGAATGTCCAGACTGTCACGCAATGGCAGTCATCTAACACGCTAGCAAAGTAGTGCTCAAAATTCTCCAAGTGAGGCTTCAACAGTACGTGAACCGAGAACTTCCAGATGTTTAAGCTGGATTTAGAAAAGGCAGAGGAACTAGAGATTAAAGTGCCAACATCCTTTGGATCATCAAAAAAGCAAGAGAGTTCCAGAAAAACATGTACTTCAGCTTTATTGACTATGTCAAATCTTTTGACTGTGTGGATCACAACAAACTGTGGAAAATTCTTAAATAGATGAGAATACCAGACCACTTGACCTGCCTTCTGAGAAATCTGTATGTAGGTCAAGAAGCAACAGTTAGAACTGGACATGGAACAACAGACTGGTTCCAAGTCGGAAAAGAAGTACATCAAGGCTGTATATTGTCACCCTGCTTATTTAACCTATATACAGAGTACATCATGCGAACTGCCAGGCAGGATAAAGCACAAGCTGAAATCAAGATTGCCGGGAGATAGATCAATAACCTCAGATATGCAGATGACACCACTCTTACGGGAGAAAGTGAAGAGGAACTAATGAGCATCTTGATGAAAGTGAAAGAGGAGCGTGAAAAAGCTGGCTTAAAACTCAGCATTCAAATAGCTAAGATCATGGCACCCGGTCCCATCACTTCATGGCAAATAGATGGGGAAACAATGGAAACAGTGGCAGACTTTATTTTCTTGGGCTCCAAAATCACTGCAGATGGTGATTGCAGCCATGAAATTAAAAGACGCTTGCTCCTTGGAAGAAAAGGTATGCCCAACCTAGACAGCAATTAAAAAGCAGAGACATTGCTTTGCTGACAAAGATTCGTCTAGTCAAAGCTATGGTTTTTCCAGTAGTCATGTATGAATGTGAGAGTTGGACCATAAAGAAAGCTGAGCACCGAATAATTGATGATTTTGAACTGTGGAGTTGAAGAAGATTCTTGAGAGTCCCTTGGACAGCCCGGAGATCAAACCAGTCCATCCTAAAGGAGATCAGTCCTGAATATTCACTGGAAGGACAGATGCTGAAGCTGAAACTCCAATACTTTGGCCACCCGATGCCAAGAACTGATTCATTGGAAAAGACTCTGATGCTGGGAAAGATTGAAGGCAGGAGGAGAAGGGGCCAACAGAAGACGATATGTTTGGATGGCATTGCTGACTCAGTGGACATGAGTTTGAACAAGCTCTGGGAGTTGGTGATGGACAGGCAGGCCTAGCGTGCTGCAGTCCATGAAGTCGCAAAGAGTCAGACACGACTGAGTGACTGAACTGAACTGTTCACTCCGCTCTTGGAAAGCCCAACATCTCTCCATGCGGTGAGATTAACCACAAAACGAGGCTGCCTTTGCACATGGACCCACTCCCCGCCTTAAGTTGGCCATGGATGCTGGCCCATCCTCTTTTATTTCTGTGTAGTTGGCTCTTTGCTTGAGGGATCCATGGTCTTCTTCTGATTATCTTGGTCTTTGACTTTAACTCTTGTCCAGTTTGTCTCATAACTGGAGGGTGAGTGGGTGATAGGAGAGGGTTGGTTTGAGAAATGAAGCCATAATGAACAGTAAATGCGTTCATCTTGTTTTTTGGTGATGGTCCCAGTAAAAGCTGTTTTGGAGGGGAAGAGCCTCAGAAAGGCAACCTCTGATGCTCATGATCTGCACTTGAGCTCATTGTCCCTCATTGTCTCCTCTTAGAATGTAATCAGTAGTTAAGGATAACACTAACTGCTGGAGGTGGTGAGGTGCTGCTGATGCTTTTTCTTCCAAAGTTGGAGTGGCTATCTGGAGAGTAGCCTGTGGTTGGATCTGCCTATCCCTACTCCCAAACACTGATAACAAAAGAAAAAATATGTATATGTGTGTGCACACGCTCATATGTATATATATACATATATATATATACACACACATGCACACACATCTATTTTTAATGTCTGTGTATACGTGTGTTAAGAAGTATTTTTTTATATTAAAAAAGCCAAATCCCTCTCAACTGCCTTTATTCATTGATGGGAAGGGCAAAACCCTGAGGAAACAATGAAGCTGGTCAGATTCCTTAGCAGACAAAGAAGAATTTGATTGACAAGCTAAATGTATAAGTGAAACTGCTGCTGCTGCTGCTACTAAGTCGCTTCAGTCTGACTCTGTGCGACCCCATAGACGGCAGCCCACCAGGCTCCCCCGTCCCTGGGATTCTCCAGGCAAGAACACTGGAGTGGGTTGCCATTTCCTCCTCCAATGCATGAAAGTGAAAAGTGAAAGTGAAGTCGCCCAGTCAAGTCCGACTGTTAGTGACCCCATGGACTGCAGCCTACCAGGCTCCTCGGTCCATGGGATTTGCCAGGCAAGAGCACTGGAGTGGGGTGCCATTGCCTTCTCCATGAGTGAAGCTGCAAGTGTTCATAAACCAGGTCCCCAGAGAGCTTTTAGTGTCCCTAGCTAGGTCTCCCTCCTCACCCTCCATGTATTTACATGAAACCCTTCCTCAGTCTGTCAGAGCCAGGATGAATTCATTTGTGTCTCCTAAGAAGATTACAGCAAAATGTTTCTGACTGCACATGCTTTCCTGTTGACCCATGTCCTGGGGAAAAGAAAGTAAGTTAATGGACAGTAAAATGCGGGTCTGGAGTAGGTTGCTTAGATGGTAAAGAATCTGCCTGCAAAAAGAAGGCAATGGCACCCCACTCCAGTACTCTTGCCTGGAAAACCCCGTGGACGGAGGAGCCTGGTGGGCTGCAGTCCGTGGGGTTGTGAAGAATCGGACACGACTGAGCAACTTCACTTTCACTTTTCACTTTCATGCACTGGAGAAGGAAATGGCAGCCCACTCCAGTGTTCTTGCCTGGAGCTG
>NW_011494918.1:2197171-2211578 GCF_000754665.1 Bison bison bison | reverse complement strand
CGGACACAACTGAAGCCACTTAGCAGCAGCAGCAATATGGCAGACCCGGCTTCGATCCCTGGATTGGGAAGATCCCCTGAAGGAGGGGATACCTACCCACTCCAGTATTCTTGCCTGGAGGATTCCATGGACAGAGGAGCCTGGTGGGCTGTAGTCCATGGGGTCGCAAAGAGTCAGACAGTACTGAGTGGCTAACACGTTCACTTTCTGGAACAGGTGAAAGAGCCTCTGCTTTTAATCAAGACTCTACTAAACAGCTGTACTGATCTCTTGCCTCAGCCAGTCTCATTCCTCCTACTTCCAGGTCAGGCTCAACTCTCTGCCAGGAAAGGGCCTGGCTGCATGAGAAAGGCCACACAGGAAGGGGAGAGGGAGCCCAGCCAGGGGTCCATACCACCCTGTGCGGCACCCAGTCGGTGCCCTCTTGACTCAGAGGAGACACTGCTGTCTCTTCCCCAAGTTGGACCCCATCTTGTGCTGTCTCTGTTTCTTGAGCCATCATTTTTTCTGTATTTCCCCTCAATCTGGAGGCTGTTTCTGCTTTGTTCCTTTTTTAGCCTATAAGTAGACTCAGGTTCCACCATCTGAAAAAAAAGATAATTCCACAGCCTGCCTTCCTATCTTGCTCTTTCCCTGCCAGGCTCTTGGGAATGATCGCATTTGCTGTATATATTTCCAAACCCCACTCATTTTTCAGCTCATTATAATTGGGCTTCCTGTGCACTCTATGAACGCTGCCCTTGCTCAGGTCACCAGGGATGTCTTTGTTGCTGTTGTAAGTGTCTGGCTCCTTTCTGTCCTCCTGTCTAGAGCACCCAGCGCCTCGGACCTTTTCCTCCTGGAGCCTTTCTCCTCCCCCAGCTTCCATGGTGGTTTTCTCTTGTTCCTCTTCTGCTCTCCTGGCCTTTTCCTGCTCTATTTTCTTTTTCTGATTCCCCCTGTTCTGCCTTCCATTTAAATGGATACTGTTAAGTAGGATTCTCTCAATGATGTTTGCTCTTATTCTTCTGGCTTCTCTGGGGATCTCATATTTTCCATGGCTTTAGCCACCCTCTGAGTCCCGGAGACTCCTAAGTCTTGCCTGTCTTCCTTGATCCCTTGTTTCCAGTTGTCTCGTAGGCAAGTTCGTCTGAGTTCTTTGGTGGCTCCTCAGAGTTGAGCTTCGAGCCACGCTCCGCTTCTTTCTTCCCTGTACCCTCAACTTTTTCCTTGTTCTGAGCCCCTTGCCCCAGTTAGTGTTTAATCCAGCCATCAAGTCACCCAAGTTACAGAACTCAGAATCTTCTCTCCCCACCTCCATTTTCTCACATCCAGAGAAACAAGCCCTGCCACTGCCTTAGTTAGACCTGCAGCTTTTCTTGGCTGGACTCAGGTTGACCAGGCTGGCTGCACAGCCTGCGCACTGCAGGCTATACCCGTCCCCCTCGCCTGTGCTTGGCCCCTGACTTACCCACACTCCAGTTGCGTGACAGCCCCCGTGTTTGTGGATGACAAAACTAAAACCTGAGGATTGAAAGACTCACCCATTGTCTCAGTTGTAAGCAGCAGAGCAGGGCTTTGAGTCCAGTTCTGACTGGCAAGCCTGGGGGCAGATTCTTCCTCTTCCCACAGACATTCCATGTTGCGGTAATCTCTTTATTAGCCTCCCTTCTGCTCCTATACTCCTCAGTCTGCCCTGCACACCACCAACTACATCATCCCCTGCTCAGACCTCCCTCTGTGCCCTGAACCCCGGAGGTGCAGCTCCACAGCAGACCCTGGCCTGACCCTGTGTTCCCCTCTCTTGCCAGCCCTCCAGCATGTCTGTGTCCCGGTGCCTGGGCACACTGCGGTGGTCGTGACCCCATGCCTTTCTCTGCGTTGTTTCCCTCACAGAGACCCTTCTCCCTCCTCTGATTTGTGATGGTAGCTTCTCTTTGCTCCTTCCTCCAGGTCTGCTGCCCGCAGTGTGAGGTGCCAGGGAGGCCTGCGTGTGTGGACTGCATCAGCAGGCTTCTTCACTGTCAGGAGGGTTGCTGCCTTCCAGGCACACTGTTCTTTCTCTCTCTGGGTTCTTGGGACCTCTCACTGCCCTGCCCTGTTGGCCTTGGGGTGCTGAGGGCCCCCAGGGCTGCTGTATTGTCCTCTGGGGGTTCCCTGCACTCTGCCTTCATCTTTGTAAATCCTCCCTAATAGACTCTCTGCTGCTGCTGCTAAGTCACTTCAGTCGTGTCCGACTCTGTGCGACCCCATAGACCGCAGCCCACTAGGCTCCCTTGTCCCCGGGATTCTCCAGGCAAGAACACTGGAGTGGGTTGCCGTTTCCTTTTCCAGTGCATGAAAGTGAAAAGTGAAAGTGAAGTCGCTCAGTCCCATCCGACTCTTTGCAACCTCTTGGACTGCAGCCTACCAGGCTCCTCCATCCATGGGATTTTCCAGGCAAAAGTACTGGAGTGGGGTGCCATTGCCTTCTCCAAGACTCTCTGCAGATGACTCAAAGTATCTGTTTCTTGCCAGGACCTAGACTGATGTGTTCCCCATGCCACCGTCCCTGCCACCCCCAACGTGTTCCTTAAGAAGGCACTTGGGCAGCAGCTCCTCACCGCTCCCCGCAGCCCCACGGTGGGTAGCTTTCCTGGCTACAGGCTGGCGGCTGCGTTGTCCTCCATGAGCGTGTCCACAACGCTGTGTTCTGCTGTCCTGCACTTGTCTCACCCCATCAGCATACTCTGAGCTCTTCAAGGACAGGCTCTGAAACTGCTCAGTTCTGTATCCCAAGAGAGTCTGATATCGGGCAGGAAAAGAGCTGGATGCAGAGCAAGATGTATGCTTCTGAGAATAAAAGTTATGCAGAACCACCCAAAGGCACTGGCCCTCAACATCTGCTTTTGGGTGGCAGGAAGACAGACAATAAGAGAACTTCTGGCATACAGCAGACAAGCCAACCAAACCTCGCTGCCTCAGGCCTCCCAACTCACCCCTTTCCCAGACTTATTAAATAAAAACAAAAGACCATTAAAATGTGATTGGAAATTGAAATGAGGTCAAATATGAGTCAGTTCATTTTTTTTAAGGTATGTTAGTGACCTAGAAGTAAAGATACATGGTCCTTTATAGTTTAAAAGAAAGACAGAAAGAAACTAGATTCTGATGGAGAGGAGGTTGTCCGAGGATAAATCACAGTGATTCAGCGGTTTTCCTGGGGGCGTGTGTGAGAATTAGGGATGTTGACCCCTGAAGTGAACACCCGCCCTGAGCTCCCTGGCTTGTTCTCTTATCCTCAGTTCCTGGGAGGAGGTGCCTTCAGGTGAGCTGTGACTCAGACCTCCTCTGGTGTAGCATCTGGCGTCATCAGGCAAGCAGGTCAGGGCAATCAGCGGAAGAAAAATACTAGGGAAGAGGAGTACCTGGCGATGTCAGCCAGGCCCAGCCTGCCATGCTCCGAGCCCTGGGTAGGGAGATGCTTTCTCTTCATTTCCTGTCATGTGTTAGCAAGTGGCCTGAGGGTAAGGGATTAGAGCCGAAGACAGGGGTGTGTTACGGAGTGAGTCCCTGGTCCTTTGAACAGACTAAGAACAGCCTACCTTTGGCAGACTAAGATGTTCTTAGGACATTTGTCATATTCCTGGGTTGGTTTAGTTGAAGAAACTCGGATGTAAGGTGGGCAGTCAGGGACAGCAGAGCAGTCAGGCACCACTCGCTCAAGTGCCCATTGAAAATCTTACCCATGTGAGAATGAATTCCTTTTCCATAAAGAATCTATAAAGACATCCAGGGCTTGGCAAATACCTGGAATAAGGAAATTCACGGTTCCTAGGCGGCATAAAATGTACCACAGCACTGGCTGGATATAGAGATAAGAATAGTAGTAATAACAGTTTAATATCAAATGATGTTTGACAGTTATTAATAAACTAAGCAGATGATTCAGACGTGAAGGACTTTAAGATGGCCGGGGTTCAGATTCTGTCTCAGAGACTGCAGCGGGCCAGATTGTGCTCCTCAAAAAGATATATGGAAGTCCTAGTGCCTGGCGTCCATGGACGTGACTTTATTTGGCAGAAGGACTTTGCTGATGTAACCAAGTCAGGATGAAGTCATGGTAGATTACGGCAAGTGCTGAGTCTCACAACTGGTGTTCCTATAAGAGGGGAATTTGGAGACAGAAACATGATGGGGAGATTCAGGGAAGACGGCTGTGGACATGGAGGCAGCAGGTTGAAGCAATGCCACCAAAAGCCCTAGGATGCCAAGAACTGCCAGCCACCCCCAGATGCTGGGACAGAAGCAAGGAATAGGCTTTCCAGCAGAGGCTGTCAAAGGACCTGACCTTGCCAACTTGCCATTATGACCTTGCCATAATATGTGTCTTTTGCCTTCCTGAACACCGAGAGGTTAAATTTCTGTTATTTTAAACCGTCCACTTTGTGATGATTTGTGACAGCAGCCCTCAGAAACTAGTACAGATACCTCCCAGCTCTGGGCCTCCCCAGGGGCTCAGTGGTCAAGAATCTGCCTGCCAAGGCAGGAAATGTCAGAGACGCAGGTTCGATCCCTGGGTCGGGAAGATTCCTTGGGGGAGAAAATGGCAACTCACTCCGGTATTCTTGCCTGAAAAAGTCCATGGACAGAGGAGCTTGACAGCCTACAGTCCATAGGGTTGCTGAAGCAACTTAGCCCACGTGCATACACAAGCTGCGTGACCTGATAAAGTTGACTAAGCTGCCTGTTTTCTCATCAGCTGAATGGAGTCTGGTAGTAGTACCTATCTCATAAGGTTGTGAGGATCAAGTGAGTTTTTACATGTAGTGTGATTTGAGCAGTGCCCGGCACTCAAGAGAGAAACGTGAGATTAGCAAATATTCTTGTTTATTTCAGTTTAGTAAAGATTTTTTTGATTGCCTACTATGTGCCAAGCATTGTATATAAATCATTTCATTTGATTCACATAACAATCCTGTGAGACTCTTCTCATACCATTTTGCAGTTGAGAGAACTAAAGCTCAGAGCTCAGAGAAGGGCTGGAAACTCAACTGAGGCTTTGCGGCTCTGTTTTGTCCGTTCTTTTATTCCGTGAAACCAAAGGATCTCAAGGACAATAGGGGAGTGGATCAGGAAGGATGTGAACTTTTGATTATGATTGGTTTTGCATTGGGAAGATTTATGCCTGACCTTTCTCTCCACACACCACTTAAAAGAAGGGCAGTATTCACTGTCTTAGAAGCAAAAGGACAAATTGTTCATGGGGAAAGAAGAGGAGGATGCAGCTTTCTAAGGAAGGCTCCCCAAGCACATACCAGTCAAAGCATCACCCTTGTATTTGTGTGGGCTGGTGTTTTCTCTGCTCCCTGGATCTGGGAGGAAAGCTGTGTCTCTGAGCAAGAGCCTTCAGGAAGCCTGAGCATCCTCATAAGTGTAGGAAGGATGGCTGACCCCAGGGAACATGAACATGCCACATGTGCAGACCTAGATAACACAGAAGCAGAGGAGAGAGAATGGGCAGCCTGTATAAACAGATTTGGTCTCCGAAAGCCAACAGCAGGTGACAGTTATTTTGTAGAAATGACCAGTGTTGCAGAGAAGTTAAAGCCTTGAAGTGTATGAAAGGATTGTTGTGGTTTTGTGAGGGACACTGGCCTGTTTTTTGCCTACTTGTCAAGTAGCAAGCAAGAAGAAATTAACATCACAGTGCTTGGCATTTAGAATTGCTATATGGTGGTTTGTGGTTGATTCAAATAAACCAGGAGAGATTTTGTGGGGGCATAAGAAAGCACTTCTAACAGCTGTGGAATTAAAACATAAATTAAATGCTGAGATAGGACGTGAGGGTGCCTTAATTAGACTTTCAAAAGATAAATGTGTATTTGTCTGGCTCTCACTAGGTTTTAAAATTCAATTGATTGCTTACTTCTTATTCTAGGTGCACACTAGAGAGTTGTCATAATAATTTAGACATGTTTATAATGTTATGTCTTGAAGAAACCTTAGAAACCAGCTGTGATCCTTGAATTTCTCCACCTGCAGTTTCGTAGATGGGCCTGTCTCATGAGGTCTCTCGGAGAAGGCAATGGCACCCCACTCCAGTACTCTTGCCTGGAAGATCCCATGGATGGGCGAGTCTGGTAGGCTGCAGTCCATGGGGTCGCTAAGAGTTGGACGAGACTTCACTTTCACTTTAATTTTTCACTTTCATGCATTGGAGAAGGAAATGGCAACCCACTCCAGTGTTCTTGCCTGGAGAATCCCAGGGACGGGGGAGCCTGGTGGGCTGCCGTCTCTGGGGTCGTACAGAGTCGGACACAACTGAAGCGACTTAGCAGCAACAGCAGCAGCAGCATGAGGTCTCTCTTAGCCCGAGGATCCCAAGCTTCTTTCCAGATCACACTGTGTGAGGCAGGTCGGTGAGATATGGCGCAGCTATGGCTGCAGGCGGATCTTGTACAATGTACCCCAACGCCTCAGACAGCCGTGAAGTAAGGAGACCAGTTCCATGAGGGACTGTGGCACCATATCCTGAGTTGATCGCCGTACCTTAATGACAAACAGCAGCCCAGAGAAAGGTAAGTCTAATGGAGCCCAGTACTGAAATCAAGAATGGCTAAATTGAGGGATGAGGAAGAGGAATATTGAATTAACTGCTGATAAAAGACAACCAGCCATAAAAAAAAGAAAACCAGCCAACGTGATAAAGGGTCCTGGACATACAATGGGAGAGAAAGATAATCAGACCAAAGCAGCAACAAGAAAAACGATCAAAATGAAAGGCAATTTTATCTAAAGATTAGATTAAAATAAGAGACAAAGGGAAAGGAATGATGACTAGGAACAGAAGTGTGAAGCTGTGTGAATGCTCCAGGACTGGGTAGAAAGAGAGAAAAACACACCAGTGTTCAGGCAGCATGCACGGGCTGGGGGGAGCGGGAGGGGTTGCTCATTGCTCTAGGTTTCTTTGGTCTGTTTCTATTAGTAAAGCGTTGGAGTCCTCCCTCCAGACCACTGCCTTTTCTAACATTCTCCCCAGGCCATCTGAAGGTAACACCTTCCTTTGGAGGACCCACAGAAATGCCACAGGCTGGACTGTTCAGGGAATCACTACTCCCATGGGCAGAAGCCAAGCTGGGTTTTCCCAGGACCGTGGCTTCATGGCTGTGCCACACTCACTGGTCTCCGTCCTCTGCATTTTCACATCATGCTGCTGCTTCCTCCAGAGGTTTATCTTAAGACTCCGCTGGGTTCAGTCTTCACCATGTACTAGTTACTTGGCAGCTTATCTTTTTAATCCTGGTTTGTTTCCATGTGTCCTTGTGGGATAAGGATGTCCCTGCCTTCCAGGACCTTAAAAGAAAAATCTCTGCTCCATGTTTAAACTGGAGAACCCCCAGAGAGTGGTGATACTGGGGAAACAGTGATGATTTCTCTTTGTTCTTCCATTTGCTGTCTCCAAGGTTATTTCCACAGTTTTAAAGTATCTGTGCAATGAGTTATAGAATGTCTGTCCATCTACCATCTCATCCACTTTCAGAATTTGTCCAGCCCAGAAGTTTACAGCCACTCTGAAAGATGTTTTATTGCTTTCACTTTATGGATTAGGGAAGAAGGCTGAGAGAAGGAAAAGAGTTTGCCTGGGCCCAAGGCAGGTCTCGATCCTCTGTTCTGAGGTCCCATGCTTTCTGCTGTGTCAGGCCCCAGCTGGCTAGGTCAGACCTGGCAGGTTTTGAGCAGAAGGCAGCTTGGAGACTTCGCTGTGGAGCTCTGTGTCTGTGGGTCTTAGATAGGGGAGCATGGATGTGGACTCAGGAAATGTTCCAGGTGACTCAAAACCCTTTCCATTCTCTGTGGCCAGTGGGTTGAGAGGTCAGCCAGCAGTCCCCATGGAGATGAGGGGAGATAGGGGCAGGATACTAACGCTGGGCTGGGGGTGGTACATGGCCATGCATTTTAGAGTGTGTAACTTTCAGAGAGAGGAATGATAACAGAATAAGATTATGACCTCAGGAAATAAGAAGTGAGAACCTAAGATTCTAACTGGGTCCATAAAGGTGAGACCGTGAAGAAGAATCACGTGACTACCTACATTTTCATATAATGTCCTTTGAGAAGTATCAAAAGCAGAGCTTAAAGTCAAGTATAAGTGCAGAGGAATTCTGAATGCACTGGGCTCATGGAAAAGGCTGATGACGATATATGTATACCTATGGCTGATTCATGTTGAGATTTGACAGAAAACAACAAAATTCTGTAAAGCAATTATTTTTCAATAAAAAAAATTAGAAAAGAGAAGTTGGCATGACAAAGAGAAGTTCTGAAGTTGCTTTGTTCTAACCATGTCTCTTCTTTTTATTGTTTTCCCTCAAGTAGAGAACTATTGGATCTTCAAACTAGAAACGCTAGAACATAGGTGATTTGAAAATGGAAGAATTTCAAAAACCATGATGAAATAGGCAGGTGTCCCTCCCTCCCTCCTTTAAATGTGTCCAGGCCTTGCTCACTTAGGACCTGGGCTCCTAAAGAATGTGAGTACAAGTCATTCTTGGTCACCTTTCCAAAGTCATGAGGAATAGATGAGATACGAGATTACAAGAATAAGACATTTCACTTGTCAGAAAAAAGGAAAATCTGGGTCTAGGAATTACAGATTAGTGAACTTGTCATTGCCCCTGGGCAAAATTCTAGAAGAGATCATTAAGCAGATGATCTGTGAGAGCTTGGAAAAAGAAATAGTGATCACTCTGAGCCAGTCCTCAAAACCAATTACCAGATATGCTTAAGAAATCTGCCTTGAGAGCAGTTGTGCAAATTAGCTTCCAGTGTTGAGGTGATCACAGTGTGAATAAGCAGTGAGATGCTATAACTAAAGAAAAAAAAAGATCAGAGAGGCTTTGCTAAAAATTCATTTCTAGGGCATAGAAAGTATCCAGATTCACTCTGTGGTGTTCTCATCCCTTTAGGAATATGCATTTAGTTCTGTAAACTATATTTTGAGTCATTGGTAAATTGGAGTGTATATACAGAAAAGGTTAACAAGGAAGATGGAGATCATATTTACTAAGCAAACAACTCATCATGTGTTAAGGCATTATGCTAAATATTGGAGGGGAGTTAATACTATGAAGAGATCATTAATTCACCTATTTCAGATGAGGAATGAAAGAGTAATGCTGACTGAGTAGTTTGCATAAGGCCAACAGCTAGGAAGTGGCAAAGCTAAGACTTCAACCCAAATCTCTCAACCCAGAGCCTGTGCTCTTTATTACCAGAGCAATAAGTAATCTAGAAAATGGACTGGTCTAGGAACTCTTGAAGAGGAAAAATGAGAAGAATAAATATAAATATGGTGATGGTTTCCAAATGTTCAGATGGTCACCACTTGGAAGAAGGATTAGCTTTGTTCTCTGAGACAGAACTAGGGCATTAGTATGGCAGTATTAACAGCAGTTACCATTTACTAAATATTTGCTATAAGCTGATCTTTCTGTACACATTTAATTTTTAAACCTCATGGATGAGGTATAGTACTGTGATTACCCCCACTTCTCAAGTGAAGAGCCATGAGGAAATCAAGATAATGACCAGGATCTCACAGCTATAAGTAGCAGAGCCTGAGGCTATAATCCCTGTCTGTCCTACACCAAGGACAGTGTTTTCAACCATTTCTCTCTACTGCATTCCTGTTGGTAGATTTCTAATCAGTATAAGGGGAAATTCCCAAGTAATTAGAAGCCCTCAGAAAGGAGGAATGGATACTCTAACAAGAGTGAATTGCCCGTCACTGACAAATGCTGAATGACAGGGGTGCTGGGTTGGACACATCTGATGATTACATAGGTATCTTTCTACTCTGTTTTCCAACTTTTTTTCTATTTTCCTAAGAGAAACACATTTACTTATTGATTAATAGTCAAGGAAGTGGGGGCAGGGGTTGGTGGTGGGTCTTGTGGTTTTTATCAGTTTGGCAACTTGAATTCCAACATGATGATAAACCCCAAGTCCAATTCCTCCAAGATATTGTTTATATTTCAGTTATTTATGGTAAGTTTATGAACATAATCTGCAGAAAATTCTATTGTTTTGGCTTTAAAGAGTATAGTTTCATTACTGAGTGAAAATTACAATTCTATGCATATTTTGAAATAATGCCAAGAAATTATAAGAAATTTGAAGTCAGAATAAATGTAAAAAGATCTTTTGCTTTTGTTTAGCCACTCAGTCATATCCTACTCTTTTGAAACCCTGTGGAGCTCACCAGGCTCCTCTGTCTATGGGATTTCCCAGGCAAGAATACTGAAGTAGGTTATCATTTCCTTCTCCTGGGATTCTTCCCAACTCAGAGATCAAACCCATGTCTCCTGCATTGCAGGTAAATTCTTTACCGCTGAGCTACCGAGGAAACCAGTAAGATCTTCAGTTCAGTTAAGTTCAATCGCTCAGTCGCGTCTGACTCTTGGTGACCCCATGGACTGCAGCATGCCAGGCTTCCCTGTCCATCACCAACTCTTGGAGCTTACTCAAACTTATGTCCAAAGCGTCACTGATGCCATCCAACCATCTCATCCTCTTTCGTCCCCTTCTCCTCCCGCCTTCAATCTTTCCCAGCATCAGGGTCTTTTCCAGTGAGTCAGTTCATGCTGGGCTGGATGATGCACATGCTGGGCTGGATGATGCACAAGCTGGAGTCAAGATTGCGAGGAGAAATATCAATAACCTCACATATGCAGTTGACAGCATCCTTATGGCAAATGATGGAAAGCAAAGAGGAATCAAAGAGCCTCTTGAGGAAGTTCATGAAAGAGGGATGTGAAAAAGCTGGCTTAAAACTCAACATTCAAAAAACAAAGATCATGGCATTCTGTCCCATCACTTCATGGCAAATAGATGGGGAAACAATGGAAACAGTGACAGACTTTATTTTCTTGGGCTGCAAAATCACTGCAGATGGTGATTGCAGTCATGAAATCAAAAGACCCTTGCTCCTTGGAAGAAAAGCTATGGTAAAACTAGACAGCATATTAAAAAGCAGAGATTTTACTTTGCCAACAAAGGTCCATATGGTCAAAGCTATAGTTTTTCCAGTAGTCATGTATGGATGTGAGAGCTGGACAAAAAAAAAGGCTGAGCACTGAAGAACTGATATCTTCAAACTGTGTTGCTAGAGAAGATTGTTGAGAATCCTTGCACTGCAAGGAGATCCAACCAGTCCATCCTAAAGGAAATCAACCCTGAATATTCATTGGAAGAACTGACGATGGAGCTGAAGCTCCAGTACTTTGGCCACCTGGTGGAAAGTGCCAACTCATTAGGAAAAGAACCCTGATGCTGGGAAAGATTGAAGACAGGAGGAGAAGGGGATGACAGAGGATGATATTGTTGGATGGCATCACCAACTCAATGGACATGAATTTGAGCAAACTCTGGGTGATGGTGAAGGACAGGGAAGCCTGGTGTGCTGTAGTCCATGGGGCTGCAAAGAATTGGATACGACCTAGTGACTGAGCAACAACCATGTCCCACCCACAACACACACATACACACACACGCTCGCACAATCACAGTTCTTAAAACCAAAGTATGAAGAAATAAGGGTTCTTGGAGTATATTTTGTAGATTTAGAAATTTGGACCTGAGCCCTTAATTTGTTGATCTGTTAATTTGTGGGTGAATGAGGTCACATGGGAAAACTTCCTGCTTCTTGATTGTATTGGTGGATATTTTTCCAAGCTCTTAACTATTTGGCTTTTTGGTTAGCTAGAGGTTCCAGGCTTTTAATAACTTACACATTAAGTTTCTGATCTCAGATATGACAGAGCTGTCTCCAAAGAGCTCTAGTTCAAAGAGCTTGGCTTCATTCATGCCCAGGCTGTCATCATGTTTGCCAAAAACGTGCTTAGTCTACAAAGGTAGAGTTCATACTAGCTTGCTACCACCTGAGTGCCTTCCATGTCTCTGCGTCTTGTTGGCATGTGCATCTGCCTTCCTGTCTGCTCTGTCCGTTTTAATTCTAGTTCTCAGTCCTTAGGTTCCTGTACATGTGCTCAGTCATCTCCGACTCAGTGCGACCCTATGAACTGTAGCCTGCCAAGCTCCCCTGTCCATGGGATTCTTCAGGCAGGAATACTAGAGTGGGTTGCCATTTCCATTGGGGTGTTATGTAATAATAAATGAAAAACTCAAGAATCAGAGGAGCTTTATGTGTGACGCATCTGAACTAACAGGACCTGTTTTCTGGGGGGAAAATGAATAGCCAAGCAGAGTACATTATGGGTGCTTATTAATGACAGCAAGGATGCCTGTCTCCCCTCCTATGCAGATGTTAGGAACCTCTGTGCCAGTCACTGTGCTGGCACCTGAGTACCAAGGTGTGGTCCTTGGTTCCTTCAAGAAGCTTCAGTGTAAACATCATAATGTGAGATATGGGCTATGGTAAAGGTGAGCCCAGGGGTGTCAGCAGCTCAGATTCGGGGGCAATGTGGGCAGGGAAGCCTTCTCTGAAGCAAGTCTTCAAGGATGCCAAAGATGTCACCACAGATGCGGAGGCAGGCAGCTGTATGCAACTAGTCCTGAAGAGCTATGTAGGTCAGGCCTCTGGAGAGGGATGAAAGCAGAAACGTAGGTACTCCATGCTGAGAAGTTTGGGCTTTATCCTGAGGGCAGTAGGAAGCCTTTAGTTTTTAAAGGGAAATACCAGGAAGCAGAATAGAGAGTGGGTTGGCAGTAGGTGAAGTGGGAAGCAGAGAGACCCTAGGTGAGTTGCAAGACTCTAGATGAATAGTAAGGACCTGTGGACCAAGGCAATACTGTGAGATTGAAGAAAAAAACATTTCAGAGATGTGTCAAGAGATGGACTGCAGAGAACCTGGTCATGATGACAGATATGGGAGAACAAAGGAGGAAGGAGTTGAGGGTGTTACCCAGGTCTCTGGCTTGAGTGGACATTGCACCCTTTATCAAGAGGGGGCTCGGCCACTCGCCACAGCTGGGGAAAATCCACATGCCGCAGCAGAGAGCCCGTGCACCGCAACAGAGACCCAGCACAGACAAGAAATAAGTAGAAAAGAGTTTTAAAAAAGAGAATATGAGGGAGGGCGTAAAGCTGAGAAATTCTTTAGTTTGCATGTAACAAATCTTCTGTGTAAGAGTAAAAAGATAAAGCTACATTTTAAGCCATGACGTGAATTTTTAAAAACTGATTGGGGTATAAAAAAGATTTTGTAATCATTGTGTTACTTTAAGTGCATTTTTAAAAGACTTAAGAAAATTTGCTGTGTTAGACTTATGGTTACAGTCTATGCTTAAACATTTGGAAAAATGCAATTGACTGCATAAAAACTGCCTATTTATAGTTGTTAAAAGAGTTTGTAAATATTTGGACGGTTTTGCATTAAGGATTAAGCAAACATTAAATAACATACAAATAATAAAAAGAGAGGGCTTGGGGGAAGGAAGGCCATGCTTGCTTGGGGAATGCAGGGGAGAGGATTAGTTGGGGGAGGTGTGATGAATTTGAAGCTTGAGAGAAGATCAGGAGGGCATGTCTGGGTGGGCCAGGAGCTCATAGGATATGCTGAGATGCAGCTGTTGGCTTGTCCCTTCAGTGTTAGGAGGACACTTTGGCATCATTAGAAGGATCAGTGCTCTGTGGTGTGGGCCCCCTAATGTTAGATTAGCTTTCTTAGAAGCCATATTAAATAAACATAATAACCTCAATTTCAGTGTTGTTTGAAGTTGGTGGACATGTGAGATGAACTGAAGTGACTTTTAGTGGAATTCAGCAAAGAAAGTTCTCAGGGTGAATTTGGATTTTTTCTTCACACTTCTTGGGGTCCTTTGTCGGAATCTCAGTAAAAAGACTACTTAGAGGCTATATCAGCAAGAAGTAAAAAGGTACTTTACTTGTTATTTGATCTTCCCAATAACACTGCAAGGTGTCACTGTAAAAAGTCCCATTTTATAGATAAGAAGACCGAACCTCTGAAGGTTACATGGCTTTTGTGTGCATGCTAAGTCGCTTCAGTCATGTCCAATTCTTTGTGACCCTGTGAACTGTAGCCTGCCAGACTCCTCTGTCTGTGGCATTCTCCAGGCAAGAATTGGAGTGGGTTGCCATTTCCTTCTCCGGGGGATCTGCCTGACCCAGGAGTCGAACCTGTGTCTCTATGTCTCCTGCATGAGCAGGTGGGTTCTTTACCTCCAGCACCACCTGGGAAACCCTGCTTACCTTATGATAATAAATAGTAAGGGGCAGAGCTGTGACTGTGACTCTAAATTCCATTCTTTTCCTGCTACACAGCACTGAGTTAAACATACCAGGCCTGTGAAATCCTGGGATAGAAAAGTTGTGTTTTCATTGAGAAAAAGATATTTTTTGGAAATGATGTGGTCCCAGGAGGTTGATCTGGAACATGGCTGATTCAAGCTGATATATGGCAGAAAC
>NW_011494918.1:2179450-2197071 GCF_000754665.1 Bison bison bison | reverse complement strand
GGGGCAGAGCTGTGACTGTGACTCTAAATTCCATTCTTTTTCTGCTACACAGCACTGAGTTAAACATACCAGGCCTGTGAAATCCTGGAAATGATGTGGTCCCAGGAGGTTGATCTGGAACATGGCTGATTCAAGCTGATATATGGCAGAAACCAACACAATATTTAAAGCAATTATCTTCCAGTTAAAATTTTTTAAAAAAGAGCAACACTCTCCTTGGGTCACCCTAGATCAGCTCCTCTGACATACCCCTGAGACTCCCCTCCCCTGCCCCATGCTAACAGCTCTCAGACTCGGCATTTCTGGTGGTACCCCGGCCCAGGTCTATCTGAGAGCCAGCACTTGGGGCCTTGCTTTTGATTCTACCTTTTGCCAGCCTTTTCTCTGCCTCTGCCCCCGCCCCCGCCTCCCACCCATGGCAGCTGGACAGATTCTTGAGTCGAAAGCATCAGGCAGGCAGTCTGCTGCTCCATAACCTCGGATGGCTTCTCATCTCACTTGGAGTACAGCCCCTGACCTTCAGGGCCTCCTGTGCCCTGGCCTTTGACGGATCCCCTGACCCTGTCACTGACCACACTCCCTCGACTTGAGCCACGCTGACCTTCGGGCCACTCCTTGAACTCTGAGAGCACCTTATCAACACCAGTGGGCTTTAAAACTTGTTGTCCCTCTTCCTGCCCTGCTTTTGCCCACGTAGTGCTATGACAGACACTCTCACATTAGGTCTCTGCCTCTCTGTGTGTGTTCTGAAATAGCAGCCCCATGCTCTGCCCCTTCCTTTTCTTCATTTCTTCATGCCACTCATTTTCTATTTGTTTATTGATATCTCCTGCCTATGAGCTCCATGAATTCCGGGGGCTTTTTTCTGTCCTGTTACTTGTACCTCTGGCTGCTGGGACAGTGCCTGGCCCCCAGTGTGCACTCTGGGGGATTGGCTGACTGATGGAATAAATACATGGATGCCTCGGCCTGATGGAGAGGGATGGAAAGTGGATTAGCTGTCACCAAGGGACCTAGATAATGAAACAGTGCCTTAGTCTCTCCCTATGTGGTTAGCATTGCTGGTTCCCTAAGTCTTTTCATTTGGAGGTATTAGGAAACCTCCCAACATTTCCCTGGATTAGAAGCAGACTTACTGCTCTGATAAGGATGGAAATGATTTTTTCCTGTAACCTACAAGTTACCAGGAAAGATGTACTGCCCAGTGCTAGCATGGGGTCCACATCCTACCCGTATCCACCCATCAGCCTCTGGAGGTCACTCACGGAACATCAGTGTTTGTAGAGCTTGCGGAAAGTATCTCCTGCATTGTGGCTTTCATCGGAAGGAGGCCTTCTCTAAGAACTTGATTGGAGCTCTGTCTGCAGGGTGTCCTTAAACAGAGGTTTGCTTGTTGGAGATTTGAACCTGAGCCATTTTCAGTGCATTTTTCTGTTGTTCTCCCTGTAGGATCTTCTACGTCTCTCATGATTCCCAAGACTTGAAGATCTTCAGCTATATCGCTCGAGATGGTGCCAGCAATATCTTCAGGTGTAACGTCTTTAAATCCAAGAAGAAGGTAAAGGGGCCGGCATTGGTCATCTCATCCTCTGATGGAAGCAGAGTGTTCCCAACATTTACCTGTCTCCCTGTTGATGGAGAGGCAAGATTTGGAGGTGGCTATTTGAATGCAAGATATAGGGCACCTCTCTCAGTAGTCAGTCATTGCTTGTATACAATGAAATTCTCTTTTAGTTTCAATTTTAGTTTCATTTGAACTTGGTACTTAGTTGTATGCAAACAACTGGAGAGATCTCAGCCACTGGAAAAGTGCTCTGGAACGCAGCAGGCAGACAGCTCCAGGAGTGATGCTCATGTTGGTGTGTGGTAGGAAAGAAGGTTGCCACTCACTGAAGTCACCCTGCATCATAATTCTGTATTCTGATCAGTGACCTCCAAATATGACATGGTGGGATCTAGTTAGACTTTGTGATGTTGGTTGTCCTGGATGGTTATTTTGGTACAGTAACCTTGATGCTTGAGTAAATGCAACTTTTGCAGTTCTGTGGAGACAGGGTTCCTCTCTATCATGCCTCCAGGAGTCTAATGCACAAAACTGGGGTTTGGAAACATGGGCTGTAACCCCTCTTCTCTCCTAGACCCCTGAATTATGTTAGGAGGGTCAGTATCCCCCTTGGGTCTCAGCTTCCCTCTCTATAAAATAAGGAGGGGCATCAAAACAAGCATTTCCTAAAACATATCCTGTAAAACATTTACCATCCAAAACATTAAATATGTTAACATTTAACATATTAAAACTATTTAATTTAAATGTGCTAGAAAGTCCTATTGCTATTGCTATTGCTAAGTCACTTCAGTCGTGTCCGACTCTGTGCAACCCCATAGACGGCAGCCCACCAGGCTCCCCCGTCCCTGGGATTCTCCAGGCAAGAACACTGGAGTGGGTTGCCATTGCCTTCTCCAATGCATGCAAGTGAAAAGTGAAAGTGAAGTCGCTCAGTCATGTCCGACCCTCAGTGACCCCATGGACTGCAGCCTTCCAGGCTCCTCCATCCATGGGAGTTTCCAGGCAGGAGTACTGGAGTGGGTTGCCATTGCCTTCTCCAATGCATGCAAGTGAAAAGTGAAAGTGAAGTCGCTCAGTCATGTCCGACCCTCAGTGACCCCATGGACTGCAGCCTTCCAGGCTCCTCCATCCATGGGAGTTTCCAGGCAGGAGTACTGGAGTGGGGTGCCATTGCTTTCTCCGGCTAGAAAGTCCTAAGTTAGAGAAATCCCTTTAGCTTTAACCTAGCATTTCTCAAACTGAATTGGCCATGAAATCATATTTTTTCCATGTATATGTGTTAATGTCCTAGGAATTACTTTTCTGTAGAGGAGAATTGGAAAGTACTATTTGTGTCTGTAAGGTCCCTGACAGGTAAAGGTGGAATGGTAAGATTCTTACCACTCTAGACACAAATCAGTGACCCTGACTTTCTATGAGGACTACTTCTGAATTCTCTCCTGCTTGTCCCTTCTTCGATGCCGTGTGACATCTTAATGCGTCTTATGTCCTAAGACATCTTTAATAGATCGGTGGATACTGTGCCAAGTGGGGATAATAAGAATAAAACACGATAGGGTCGGGATTTACTGTAATATTATATATGTCCCATCTCCCACCCTGGCTCCACAAAGACAATTATACTTTGCTGATTCAGCCTCTTCCTTTAAGGAGATGTGTGCCCTTAACCCACCTATTCTCAGGCTTTTTAATGCAAATGGTGGAATCGAAGGGAAAGAGCCAGAACTGGAAAGGTAGACAGAAGAAAGGGCAGGTTGCCAGATTACACCTTTAGGTAATAGTACAGTTGAGAAGGGGAAAAAATGAAAGTAGGATATGAAAGAACTGATAGAGGAGGAAGTGTTGCAGGAAGGGGGACCCCTTCCAGGGCTCGAAACTGGGCTCTTGTCTAACACTTAGAAATGAATTGTCTGCGGAGACACATGTGCTGACAAAGCAAGAGACTTTACTGGGAAAGGGTGCCCGGGTGGAGAGCAGTAGGGTAAGGGAACCCAGGAGAACAGCTCTGCAAGAGGCTTGCAGTCTGGGGTTTTATGGTGATGGGATTAGTTTCTGGGTTGTCTTTAGCCAACCATTCTGTCTCAGAGTCCTTCCTGGTGGTACACGCCTTATTCAGCCAAGATGGATGCCAGAGTGAAGGATTCTGGGAGGTGGTCGGACATGTGGTGTCTCCTTTTGACCTTTCCTGAACTCTTCTGGTTGGTGGAGGCGTATTAGTTCCGTGTTCCTTACCAGGACCTCCTGTCGTAAAACAGTTCATGCAAATGGTTACTATGGTGCCTGGCCAGGGTGGGCCGTTTCAATCAGTGTGCTTCCCCTACCAGAAGGAGAAGGACAGAAAGAAAAGCCAGAGGGACTGGAGATGAGAATTTAGGGGTTGAGAGAGGGAAAAGCACTTGTGTGGTTTTGAGGTGTAATGGATCTCGGAAGGAAGGAAAGGAAATGCAAAGTGTTCCTGAGACTTACAGACTGGATCGTCCGCAGGGTTCCTCAACAGAAACAAAGACTAGGATTCCCTGTCATTCATTTTGAGTGCTCCACTGTACTCTTAGTTTTGTCCAGCGACCGGACTGTGTGGATCTGGGACTTTATATTAAAGTTACAAATACCATATTTTAATTTACAGAGTCCTTTAATGTTTAATCTTACTAGATCCTTCCAAAAACCCACGTGAAGAAGTTAAAATGGTAATTTTCATGGGATAAGTGAATTGAAAGATTAAATGACTTGCCCAAGGTCCCATGGATAGGCACTGACTGGCTAGAATCAGGGAGACATATAGAACAACAGGATTTTGAGCAGGAACTCTAGGTAAGGGAGATCGTTATATTTGCTTTGCCATCTGATCTGGTACAGCAGTGCAAACACAGTGGGATCGTCCAGGCCTTCTGCCAAAACCTGAGTCTAAGAACGATGCCCCCTGGAACTTTGATCTTGAAGAGAAGCACAGAATGAAGTTCTTATTACCCAGTGACAAAGGAGTAGTCATCTGGTTCCCTCTCACACCAGTTTTGTCCATGTCTCCGAGCTAATGCTGACCTCTGGCTCTCTTATTTTCTCTGTCCCTTTTGCCCTCACCCACTGAGACTGTAACTCTTCCGAGCTGGTTCTCAGGCCCTTTGTTGGCCTGTAGCCACGTGGCTGAAGGAACTGTTTACAGACAGCCTGGGCTGTGAGCCCCATTGCTGCTGAACTATAGGTGGAAGGGCTGGTTTCCACGCCAGGAAAGAAAAGTGAATTAATTGTTCTGCAAAGGAAACAGGGTTGGGGAGGAGTGGGACCACGTCTGCAAGGTTTTGCAAGCTTACCCTGGGTAGTCTCCAGATCTGGTGATTTCCTCTCTTATAAAGCATTTCTGATTTGGAGAGATAATAGTTAGCTTGGGAAGGAGTTTTAATTGGCAAATGGTAGGAATACTTAAGAGGTGAGGGGGAAAGGACTAAATACCCTGAGTAAGTGTGTCTGGTAGGGTTGTTTCTGGTTGTTGTGGGTCAGTAGGGAGCTCTCTTGTCTAGCTCAGCGGTAAAGAATGAACTCCTGCAATGCAGGGGCCACAGGAGACCTGGGTTCGATCCCTGGATCGGGCAGATCCCTTGGAGGAGGGCCTGGCAACCCACTCCAGTGTTCTTGCTTGGAAAATTCCATGGACAGAGGAGCCTGACAGGCTACAGTCCATGGGATTGCAAAGAGTCAGACATGACTAAAGTGACTGAGCACACACGGGGAGGTCTCTTGACTGGAAGCCAGTGGACCTGGGTGTTCTCCAGAGCCTTTATGTTGATCATAGTGTAGAGAAACCTCCTATGAGCTCCTTGCTATGTTAAGGCTTGGTTATTGCTCTTCACATCATGTCATGTCCCCAGTGTGTCCTCATGGCATTTCCCATGATGGGCTTCTCGTGTGGGTCATCCTTACCTTATAGTTCACTGTGGGAAATGTGATTGTCTCTTCTATAGTTAATAATATGGGTCAGATTCTCAAATTGCCTGGTAGATCACCTCCCTGCACCTGGCTGCCAGCACTGTGGTCATTTATACCTATGGATCTTCCTTTAGTTACCCATATAGCCAATGTGGTTCTCGTCTTTGGAACTTTAATCTTGAGCTGATTTTTTTCAGTTGGGCCTTCATCAGAAGTTAGGTAGCAGAATATTGTAGGGAGATAATATACTATCAGCCATTCATCTGTTACTCTATATTATCCATCCTTATATTATTAAGTCAAATAATATCCAGTTGGAGAAGGAAATGGCAACCTACTCCATCCAGTATTCTTGCCTGGGAAATCCCATGGACCGAGGAACCTGGTGGGCATCAGTCCATGGGGTCGCAAAGAGTCGGACACGACTAAGCGACTAAGCACATAAACAATATCCAGTCAGTTTGGGTTACTTGCTATGTGCTTGTGACTGTCCTAGACTCTTCATTTAAATTATCTTTATTCCTTCAGCAGCCCTGTAAGCTGTAGGTCCTATGATGCGCTTCGTTTTATGGGTGAGAAAATGGAGACTTAAGGGATGTAACTCATAATAAGTGGTGCAGAGGCTTCCCTCATGGTTCAGTGGTTCGAACTCTGAGTTCCAGCTGCATGGGGCTCAGGTTTGATCCTTGGTTGGGGAACTAAGATCCCACGTGTAGCACACCACCACCACCTCATCCCCAAAAAAAGTGATGAAGTTAGAACTATACCTAGAAACTGACTCTGGAGCTTACCTCCTTCACCACTGCATTTTATTATCTTCATCAGGAAATTGCATGACTGAGGAGTAACCTATTTCTCCAAGGTCTAGTTGTAAATGAACTCTACTGTAACTGTTACTGGGGTATGAAGAGTTCCTTAACTCTGAACGGTCCAAGTCGCTTTGATACAGATTTTCCTTTTTTTCTCTTAATATCTTTGTATGGTTAATCCTGACTCCATTTTATAGTGGGAGAAAGAGAGGGCCCAGGAAAGTAAATACCTCTGGTCACACAGTAAGTCAGCAATGCCCCTGAGATAAGAACCTAGGTTCCTGCTTCCTAGGCCAAGCTTTGGCCACTTGCCTCTGTTACATGAAATTCATAAAATATATGTGAGCCTCTCTGCGTCTGAGTTTCTCCAGCTACCAAAGAAGATGAAAGGCATCCCAGAAATGCTGATCTGTGGGTGTGGAGTGAGGTGACCTTCAGGAAACAAATTCCGTGTGACTAAGAGGGATCACCAGGATTGTAGTGGGGAGATCCCAGCACTGTTCAGACCAGCGCCAGTAGCAAAGGGTTGGAAGAGGGTCTTTTCCTCGCCTGGAGTGTTAGTGACACTTCCTAGCAACACGGCTTTCCCATTTGCCTCCTTCGGGGATGTAATGACAGTATTCATTTGCAAGGCCTTTTGCCTCCTGCGAAGCCTCTGTGTGTGTCTTGACCCCTCCTGTGTAGTGGATGTCCCGCTCCTGTCATATGCTCCCAGCCCCAGGTGGAAGTGGCTGTCTGCCCTGACTAAGTGTGACGGTACTTATCAGTGCGTGAAGTGCTGGTGATTAACAGGAGCCACAGGAATCTCCCCATTATCTTCACGGGTAGCTCCTTGAAACTGTTCTGCCTGCAATCACGGCTCAATTGGTTTGGGTTAGGAGAAATCATTTCCTCCTGTAATACTGCCACCATCAGGTTAGGGGCCACAGCACAAAAGTGTCCTTAAGGGCTTGCCATGGATTTTGCATGATGATGTCAGTTATGTGCTAAAGAATGAGTACTTTCCTGGTCAAGTTCAAGTTAGGGAGGAGAGATAGGTCCTAAATTTAGGGAAGGAGGCTCTTTTTTATATTTTAAATGTTAGTGTGGGGTTGAGTTGAGAAGTCAAAATACAGAAATCCTAAGTCTCAGAATTCATGTAGTCCAAAACTCTTTGTTTATGGAGAGGAAATCAGTACCTGGAAAAGTAAATTCACTCACATGTGGTCATCTAGGTGGTTACTGATAGTACTGAGGTTGTAACTCGGCCCTCTTTTCTCTATGCTCCTGTGGTTCATGGACTAACAGAGCATAAGGAAAAACCTAAAGTCCATTGGAAATGATAAGGTCTACTATCTCCTGTCAATGTTGAAAGTGTAAACCTACTTTGAAACTAAGCTTTCTTCATAGTAGCAGTATTCTGGTGTCCAAGGCATTGCCTTGATCAAATTATAGGATCAAGGCCATTAAAGAACCTGTTGGACAGAAACCCAACCCATTTCTCAGTTCAGAGCCTGAGTTTGTTGGGTCTTCCTCTACGTACAATTTCAGGTGTATTTCCTTGCTTCAGCATTGCAGATTCTATAGATTGAAATCACTTGATAGATATAAGCTTAAATCTTTTACTAAGGTTCAAAAAACACATTAAAGAAACATGAACTTCAGTTCTATTTTTGCTGAGATTCTGTGGTGTTAAGGTCAAGAGAAGGCCACTGTACTTTCTGGCCATCATAAATGGCAAGAATGATAAACCTGGGAGTTATTCTAGAACTGACTTACTGGGCTGAGGTTTCTTAGAATTCAGACGCACTTGGCAGATAAATCTCCAGTTCTCAGAAGAGACAGAGTGGCAGGGGAGGGGATGTAAGCTGGGGTAGAGGGCTGGTGGACTAAGAAAGGTGCTTACTTGGAGGAGGTGTGCCCCCAGTCTTCTCTTCTTTCCCTGTCATTGTCATCGTCATCGTATACACCTTGCATTTTGAGCTTCTTCTAGTCACCTTGGGCTTCCCAGGTGGCGCTATTGGTAAAGAAGCTGCCTGCCAGTGCAGGAGACATAATAGACATGAGTTTGATCCCTGGGTCGGGAAGATCCCCCGGAGAAGGACGTGGCAACCCACTCCAATATGGTTGCCTGGACAGAGAATGGAGGAACCTGGCAGGCTACAGTCCATAGGGTCGCACGGAGTCGAACACGACTGAAGTGACTTAGCATGCACTAGTCACTTTCCTTACTTATCTGATGACTCCTTTACTTATTGCCATGAATTACGAAGTAGAGAGGACTTTTTCCAGGACGGTGAAATTCAGAACACTGCCACAGTTATTTAATAAATCAGCTGTAGAATAAGACTAACAGTAATTATCATTCCTTACATATATGCAGCACTCAAAAGATTCCCCAGATTTACAAGGACCAACCGACAACAAGATGGCTTAAAATGAAAACAGAAAATAAAATCATGATTGACCATTATTTTCCTGTGGGCCAGTAAAATGCAGAAATCAACCTTCTGGTTTCTGTCTTTCTAAAGGTACCATCGCAGGCTCTTGTCTGCTTTTGAGTAGAGAGCCCACTCTCGCTCAGAATATAGTGTTATTAATATTTTCATGATTTTTGCTGCAGTTTATCAGATATTGATGCTGACTACCAGTACAGTTGGTACCCTCATTAAGCATACAGAAGAGACTAGCTATTTCTTGCATTTGACTTCTGTGTTGGATTGAGGTTGGAGAAAGAAGGTTTTGTCAATATGATTAAATAGATGATTTAAAGAAACATTTCTGGGTGCCATTTGGGTAAATGGTGTAAAGTTCTAAGACAGCTTCTTACCCAGTCCTCTTCTTACAAAATTGCCTGTAATTGGCACCCCCATGAGCTTCAGTGCACCCCATCTGCAGCCTAGAACCGCTCTGAGGTTAGATATGCCCTCTCGGCTTTGAAAACATCAAAGCAGCCATATCCGTTCTAATCTTGACAACTGAAAGTCCACAGATACTTTAGAGTTGCTAACACAAAACTGGCTTTTGGACAGGAAGATTTGATCCATGTGGCCAAGTACTTTCAGTGGCTTATGTAATGCTGAACTGGATTTGTACAGAAATAATACAGTATAATGATGCTTTTTTTTTTTTTAACCTAGCAAACTCCAGAGAATGGTCATATCCTAGAGCTGAAAAAGGCTGCCTTGCCAACATGCTGGTTATTTGCTCTGCTTCATCCCTGGCTACCTTCACGTCTCTAAAACCCCAGTGTGCTTTCCAAAGGTCATGAAATGTGAGCACTTGCTTCCTGGTGACCTGTGCGGGCCATTGGAAGGGGTTTTTCTTAAACCTTCTCCCTCTTGGATTAGACCTGGTTTATAAACTGTACATCCCAGCATGTGTGATTCCTGCATTACAAGGTGCGGGCAGAACTAGTGTTCTTGCTTAGAAGGCTAGAAGGTCCTGTCAGCACGTGGGCTAGGCCTGGTGGGCAGGCACCAGCGTGGCCATGGAAGAGCAGATGGTTCCAGTGATGGGAGCTCCTGCCACGTGTGGGCTGGCCCTCCTGGCCACCTGCAAGTAATGCTCCCCCAACAAGGTTCTTATACAGAATCTTCTGAAAGTAGACTTTTCCCTAGTGAAGGAAGAGGAGCCTACAAAGTCAAGAGACATCTGAACTCACCTAGCAGTTGTGAGAGAATTGTGAGAGAAGTGGGAGTCTTCCAGCCCCTTCTAACTGCTAGAGTGGTGAGTGGGAAGGGACAGTCTCTTACATGTATATAATCATTCTGTGAAGCAGATAGGGTGGCTTCATTATGTATTCAAATGCAGAGAGCTCTTCATAAAACATGCTACTGTGTCCTTTTACTGTGAGTGGAAATACAGCCTTCACATTAAAGAGGAGTAAAGGATAAATCAAAACGTTATTCAGCCCTGAATGTGCCAATCCAGAACTCTTACTCAACAATTTCCTTGCAGCAGAAACCATCACTCCAGCTCGGACCAAAGATGATTTGGCCCAGTTCTTCTCTGTTGCTATGGGGACAGAGAGATGATGATGTTAGCCCTTTTGACGCTAACTTACCTACATTAAGAGTCAATTCCCTTCATGTCTTCATGTTTCTGTTATTGATAAAGTAGCCCAGCCTTTTCTGAACTACTGTTTGTTTTCTGTCTTATTTCCCCTTTGGTGCAATGAATTCCATATTCAGAATAAAACATTTCTTGAGCACTTGGTATATGCCAAGCACTGTGGGAGGTGCTCTCATATATGTTAGCCATATATTTATTCCTCTATGAGGCAAAGGAGAGAGCATAAACATCGGTGATTCACTTTTTCAGTTGAAGTTTACAGAGGTGTTTTGTAGTGCAAATGTGAGGAAGGGAGGCTAGGAAGGAAATGGGTGTGGGGAGTCATTTCTAACATAGGGAAATCAGGATCAGTGAACTGTAAGTCTGCATTTTCCACTTTTTCCAGGGAATCAGATGATAGAGGCAAGGGCCAGTTGCTTATCACAGTAAATGTCCTAAGATGTGAAAATGAGACACGGAATATTAAATATTAATATGAGTATTAAGCATTAAGACCAGTCACTTCCTTACAACCGTTCTGGGCTTGTAAATAGTTGGCTGAGACTGATGAGTGTGTGTCAGATGATGGTCCCTGATGAAGGTGAGAGATTAGGGATCTGAGCCAGGGTCCAGTTTCTGCAGATGCTCAGTCCTCAGTGAATCTCATCATCTCTTGTCAGCTTGATGCATGAGAAAGGCAGGTCCTCTGAAAAGTCATTTCCCACCAACTACATCCTCTTACTTATATTGGTGTGTTTCCTTCCAAAGACACGTTTAGAAATCCTGTCCCTTCTCTGATTTATCCCTCAGACTCAAGGACACTTGTTTGAGGACCCTTCCATTTTTAATATCATCTCAAGAGTTAGTTAAGGGATGTGTCTGTGACTTACAGACTGGGAGGAATTTGTAACATGTCCTCCTTAGGAGAACCTGAGATTTTAGAGCAACAGATGTAGTAGTAAATTTGGAACTTTCTGTATGGCAACCTACTCCAGTATTCTTGTCTGGAAAATTCCATGGACAGAGGAGTCTGGAGGGCTATTGTTCATGGGGTCACGAAGAGTCAGACAGGACTGAGCGATTGAGCACACGTATGTTTTTAAGAGGGAAACTGGGTCTCTGATAATGATACCCATTATCAGTTGGGAAAAGACTAACTCAGCCTTTGCAGGTACTTATGCACTATGATTTATCTGGGTTAATTTATGTAAAATAAGGAAGTAATGGAATTAAATACACAATCTCTACATATCATTTAGACTTACCGTATTTTATTTCTAGACTCCCCCAAATTTGTCCTTTTCTGTCACTTGTAAAGATGCATAAAAGAGCAAAATTTCTGAAGGTCAGAAGAAGTGAAAGGGGCAAGGCTGTTTGTAATGGACCCTGGCTGTCCTTGGTAGGCAGGTTATAGCATCTCTAAGGTTCGGTAAACTGGGAATGAGCATTGCTGTAAAAGATTAACCACAGGCAGGCAGTCTGCTCTTATTCTCTTAAAGAGAATAAGCAACACCAGATCTAAGGCCTGGAGGGGAGAAGTCTTTTGAGTAGAGCAGACTCTTCTCCATTTTCACCCGAGGATTGAGCTTCCCGGCTCAGCCTCCTTATCAGAGCACAGCTGGATTGTCAAAGGAGATGGAAAGCTGTGGTGCACTTGGTCTGGATTGGTCAGGGACTGTGCCCTCTAAATCATACTTTTTTATATATTTGAGAAATGAGAAAGATGGAGGCTTGTTGCTTAAGACCAGTGCCTGCTGCTCCTCAACTTCCAGTGCAGAAGGAGTTGTTGTCTCTCAGATGGTACAAACCTGTGGTGGGAGAAAGGGCCTCAGCCTGACCTTTGGAAAACAGAGGGAAGTCAAGTGTGGACATACAGGGACAGAGGCTCTGACCACTGCTGGGTGATGGGGGTCCCACAGAAGTTACTGCTTTCTTCCTGCCTCACTTGAAGTGGTCATCATCCAGACATGTCAGGATGTTCCAGGTAAGAGGTAAGAACATCCCTGGAGTTCGCCCTGTGGACTAAAAGGGGTTTGAGCTCTAAGACAGTCACTTCTAGGAAGTAGTTTGGTAAACATCAGAAAGAGAAGAAGTTGACTGAGATCTGAAGTAGGTATATGATGGTGATTGGCTAAAATACCTTTTCATGAACATGAATGCTCTGACCTCAAATGAAAAGAGGGGACATAGAAGTAATGGAAGGCTTGAGAAAATAGTTAGGGTAGCTATTTGGGGACTTAACACCTAGCAGAGAGTGAATTAGAGCAGCAGTTCCACACATGGAGTCTAAGGCAATTAGGGGTTCCTGGGCATAGTAATGGAGAAATATGAGCTAATTTCAATATTATGAAAAGCATAAATGAATCACACACTTACCCTCAACAAGGCCTTACAGGCTATCAAAACACTGGACTCTGCTTTTGTCCATAATTGAATTGGTTTGCTGATGAGAAGCTCTGCTTGACTGCTTATTTTGTTTTGTTTTGTTTTCCCCAACGTGATGGGTGAACTGATGGTGTCACTAGTAGTCACAACTGACCTGAAGTCAGATTATCGAAGATGTGATTAATCTTTGACTCAAGGCGCAGAGTGACAGCCACAGCGAAATACTCCACAGTCTGTGGTGGCAGAATGGTTGGGGACCACTTTTGTAAAAGGAGCAGTGACCTTCAGTTTCCCATCCCGAGTTCTTAAACCTTGCACAGCTCTCACTGAATTCATTCTTGGTCTTTGAAGGAAAGTGAAAGCAGAACAATTAGCAAATCATAATCAGTTGTCTACTTTGGAGACCATGCCCTGAAAGTCTTGCGTGTGGTTGTTCCTCCTAGCCTGCATGGGCCGCTTAAGACTCCTTTCAGGAACAGGCTCTTTTGTCCTGTCCCTGCTGTCCTGAAGCTCCAATAACTGTGGCCAGCTGATGCAAAGAGCTGACTCAGTGGAAAAGACCCTGATGTTGGGAAAGATTGAAGGCGGGAAGAGTAGGGGGTGACAGAAGATGAGATGGTTGGATGGCATCACTGACTCAATGGACATGAGTTTGAGCAAACTCTGGGAGATGATGAAGGGCAGGGAAGCCTGGAGTGCAGGAGTCCATGGGGTCGCAAAGAGTCGGACACGACTGAGCGACTTAACAACAACCACCACCGGCTGTCCTAGCTAAGGAGTGGGATACCGAGAGCTAGGGTTAAGCACAATGCTTGGGCAGCTAGAGGAAGAGGTTAAATAGCAAGAAAAAGAATGAAAAGAAAGAAAGTAGCAAAGGAATGGACCCCGTGAGCGATGTCTTTAGAGCAAGGCTGGGAAGCTCACCTTAGATATGGTTGGCTGCCAGTGATGTTCCAAGGGATCTGGACTCTGGTCCTCAGCTGGTTCTGCTGTTTAGACCGTGGCTTTTCAGTCCTATATCTTCACAGCCCATGGTCTGCAGGAACACCAGGGAAACCCACCATTTCTGGCATGAAAAAGAAAATGACAGCTGAGTTACTCTTCAAGTGATGAACCCATGAAACGTTTGATCATGGTTGCCAAAAGAATTCTGAACCATCTCAACCACTGTCGTCAAACTTGCTAGGTAGAATTGGGCTAACTCCACAAGTGGAATCTTTGCTATCTGTCCATTCAGTTGACTGTTTCCAAACTGCAGTGACAGTTTCTATTTTCTGGAGTAATTGAGGGAAGGGAAAATGTTTTTGCATACTTCTTTGTGAGTATGTGCACAGCCAAACAACATTAGGTTTTCCCATCTCTTTCCCTTGCTGGCTTCATGGGTGTCTATGTGCCTGCCTCCTGCATATCCTTTCCCACCTCGGCCCTTCTTGTGTCCTTGTAGAGGGTCTCCGCATCCTTCATTCTCTTCTTTCCTTTATGCTTCCCAGAGCCAAGCTATGCGAATCGTCCGGACGGTGGGGCAGGCCTTCGAGGTCTGCCACAAGCTCAGCCTACAGCACACGCAGCAGAATGCTGATGGCCAGGAAGACGGGGAGAGCGAGAGGAACAGCAGCAGCTCAGGAGACCCAGGTAGGCACGGTCACCGCTGTGGATCCGGGGGAACAGGCAGGTGGATACACAGTGTGGGTGGTGGATCGTTCCCCCAAGCCCAGAGCAGCCACTTCACCTAAAAACATTTTCTCTGTTTCTAGATTCTAAATTTTCTTTAAAGAATGTGTGTTGCTTTTATAACAGAAAATTGAAGATGTTTAAACTATCAAACAAAGAAGCATTTAAACTGGATATCAGGAAATATATTTTAACGGTAGACCTGCTTATACTACCAAATGAGATCCCAAAGAAAATTTTCATACAAAATCACCTTCATAAAACAAATAAGATAATTTCCAATTATCTAAGTAGTTTTTTTTTCCCTACTTCTAAATTCTATAGTTCTGTAAACCCTCAGGGTAGACATTATTCCAGTATCTCCAGTCTTCAAGTCTCACTAAAAGTCAGGAGCAAGACCAAGGTGTCTTTTACCATCTCTCCAACAGTAAATGTGGGAGCAAGAAGTATGAGTATTAGGTAAAAAGTTAATATTGTTTATATTTTTATGTGGGAAACCCATGAAAATAAACTTAAAACTATTAGAAATAAGAGAATTTGGAGGTAAGGTCCAGTAAATAGATATAGATAACTGTGGTTTTCTGTTCCAACATCAACCTGTTGGAAGTCATAGTGGAAGAAAATATCCACTGAAATAACTTTTTTTATCTTTAAAAAGATAAAATGCCTGAATAATCATAATAAAATATATATGTTTATATGAAGAAAATCAGATAGTTGGAAAGTTCTTGGTTGGGAAATCTCAACATCATACAAATGTTAATTCTCCTTATGTTAATCTATAAATTTAACATTATAATATAAATCTTTATCAGCAAAGTTGGCACCTTGGTAAGCTATCATATTTAAAACTATAGGCTACAGATAAAGAGAGTGCTCAGAGGAAAATCAAAGGTTTAATTATTTACAGTAATAGATGATTAGTCGTGAAAATCAAATTAATTAAACATTCAATTCAAGAAGTTAGAAAATGGCAAAAGAAGTCTCCCATCGCAAAAGGCAGTTTTGCTAAGTGATGAAGGGTAGAGATTTTCGGTTTCCATTCAAGTTGCACTGGTCACTAGCTGTGTGATTTCGGGCAAATTCCATAACCTCCCTGTGCCTTAGTTTCCTCTTCTGGGAAAAGTAGGAATAACAGTAGTATCTTCCTCATAGAATTATTGTGTTGATTGGATAAGCAGATATATTTAAAATGCCAAATCTGGTACTTGGCACATGGTAAACACCAAATACGTTGTTAGCTATTATTATTTTTTAAAATGGGAAAAAGCAAGGATAGGAAAAATCCTAGAAAAGATGAGTGATGACAGACAAGTGACTTTCCAGGTTCAAAAACATACTATAAAGCTGTAAAACTGTGCTGATGCATTAATAAGTGTCTGAGTGGATTGGAAAAGAAAGCTCAGAGATAAACTCAGACACACATGTTGACATAGTGTGTGGTAAAGGTAGAAACCCTCTGGAGAAAAATATGGAAATCATTAAATTTAAATTTTCACATGCTTTTGACCCCCCAAATCACCCTCAAATTCTCTTCTAAGAATTCCTCTTAAGGGTATACCCATACATGTGTGAAATGATGCATATATAGTTATAAAAATTATAACTAACAAGAGGGGATTTTATAATAATTTATGGTTATAAGTAATGGAATATTGCAGAACCTCCAAAAAGGATGAATTGGTTCTCTGTGAACTGATAAAAAATCATCTCCAAGATATTTTGCTGAGTTTTTAAAAAACAAGATGTAGAACTATGAATTGGTAGCATACCAATTATATTGTATAAAAACATATACATGTAAATATGTGTTTTTGTATATGCCCACTATGCATAAAACATCTCCAGAACTGGTAACTTGGTTCATTCTGGAAAGAGGAACTAAGTGTCTATACTGGGAGGAAGATTTACTTTTCATTATTGCATATTATTGCAGCCACATTGCTCAGAACAAAAGCTGATCTGCTCACTTCTGAACTGGAGGATTTGCCCTTGGAGCTCCTAGCAGGATTAGATTGATGCCTTTACATTATTAACTCTTCTTTGTCAATGCCGTGCTCCCTTGTTGGTGGACAGTCATGGCTACACCTCAAAGGCTATTGAACCCACAATACAACTGGCAGCCAGGATGCACATATACAAAGATATTCTAACTGAAAAGTAAAGGGCATTGTCTCTGGTAAAGCCACCTATTCCTGGAGTGAAAGAGGTTGGGCACAGAGAAGTTATCCAGAGGTTGAGTGTTTGAACTTTGTTCTTATCACATAACTGTCTGAGGAGCTTGATCTAGCCTCTAAGTACCTAATCAGAACCAACTTCTCAGCCATTTGCTAAAGAGGGCAGGTTTGGCCTTTGAAGAGAAAAGCATTTCATATAGACTACTCTGAGAGCTAGGTCTTCTTCCCCTCCTGCTGTGGGAGCTACTCTTTCCTTCCCCTTCCAGACCCTGCAGGGCTCTTTTGGGTGGGGGTAGGTTGAGATCCAACCAGTCCATCCTGAAGGAGACCAGTCCTGGGTTTTCACTGGAAGCACTGATGCTGAGGCTGAAACTCCAATACTTTGGCCACCTCATGTGAAGAGTTGACTCATTGGAAAAGACCCTGATGCTGATAGGGATTGGGGGCAGGAGGAGAAGGGGATGCCAGAGGATGAGATGGCTGGATGGCATCACTGACTCGAGGCACATGAGTTTGGGTGAACCCCAGGAGTTGGTGATGGACAGGGAGGCCTGGTGTGCTGCGATTCATGGGGTCACAAAGAGTCAGACACAACTGAGCGACTGAACTGAACTGAAGGTTGATATGATTTCCTGTGATACTAGGAAGGATTCTCTTTGGGGAATGAATAGAGATTCCAGTGGGGACCCCTTCCTATTATTGTTTCCTTCTTCTCTTCCCCCTCCTCCTCCCCAAGCACCTGCCTCCCATTTCCAGTCCTGTTCCAACTGTCGGCGTTTCCTGCATTTACCTCCAGGCGGCCGTTCTAGTCTTTCTTCACTATCCTGTCTTCTGCGGAGGCTGCCTTCCAGCTCCCACTGTCCCCATTCCCTTTCTGCCCCTTCCCCAAAATTTAAACACTTCCTCCCTCTAGGTTTCTGTGTTCTTTTCACCCTTGGCTGGTGCTGCTACCATCAGCATTCAGCCCACTGTCTACCAGATACATAGTGTCATTTGCCTTCAGTAGAGGACAAGCTCTAGGGTTGGGGGGAGTTGGGGGGTAAGGACTACTCTTCACAC
>NW_011494918.1:2176678-2179199 GCF_000754665.1 Bison bison bison | reverse complement strand
ACACAATAAATACTTGTTGGATGAAGTGGGGGATGTGGTCAATGATTGTGGCAAAGGATGTGTGTCATCTTAGTCGTTGTCAGCAGCACTGATTCAATGTTTACTCTGTGCCAAAGTGAATATGGAGACTGAGTAGAAATTTCAGCAGGGAGTGACTTCTTAACAGTCTGCTTGATGAAGAAGGATGACCTTGAATGGCAGGAGTAGGTAGTGTGTTTTTATGTGTGTGTGTCTGTGTATGTTCAGTCACTCAGTCGTGTCCAACTCTTTGCAACATTATGGACTGTAGCCCACCAGGCTCCTCTGTCCATGAGAGTTTCCCCAGAAAGAATTCTGGAGTGGGTTGACATTTCCTCCTTCAAGGGATCTTCCTGACCCAGGGATCAAACCCGCGTCTCCTGCATCCCCTGTGTTGGCAGGGGGGTTCTTTACCACTGAGCCACCTGGGAAGTTTGGGAGTAGGTGGGATTGAGGTCGTATGGCTTAGAGTGGGAGACTGGGAGGCTGGAGAGAGTGCTGATGGTGATGAGTGATGCTGGCTGAGACCAGCGTGGTGACACTCTTCTGGCTGTGACAGGTGGTCAGCACTGAGATATTGGGCCCATCAGCTACATGTCCATCTCTTTTTATAACCTTTTTGGTGATTTTTTTTTTCAAATTACAGTAATATACATGAGACATCAGCCGCTTGGCATCTTCTGTATACCATTCTCCCTAAGAAGAGTGTAACTGACATTCTACATGTGGAAACATCTAGGTTCATTTTAGGAAAACCTGTCAGGCTCAATATACTTGCTTCAGAGTTTAAGATGTCAAAGCACTGAGTGTGTCTCTTTAAGGAGGTTGAGCATGGCTTGAATGTGTGCTTTGAGTACCATACATCCCCGCAGAGAAAGGGAAGTAGGAAGGCCCTCCCCACCTTGTGTGAGTGAGAATCTGACCTGTAGAGTGATGTAAATTGTCTTAGGGAGATACACACATTCGTACTAATTTTAAGGAATTGGCTCACATGATTACAGAGGTGTGGCGAGTCCAAAATCTGCAGGGTAGGCTCCAGGCTGAAAACCCAGAAAAGAGTTGCAGTTCAAGTCTTAAACTGGTCTGCTGGCACAATTCCCTCTTCTTCCAAGGAGGTCTGTCTTTGTTCTGTTAAGACTTTCAACTGATTGGATGAAGCCCAGCTATATTATGGAGGGTAATCTGCTTTATTCAATCTACTGATTTAAATGTTTACTCTCGTATGAAAAATACCTTCACAGTAATATCTAGAATAGTGTTTGGTCAAGTATCGACACCATGGCTCCACAAAATTTGCCCACAAAATTAACTATCACAGAAATGAGAAGGCAGTGTGGTATGACAGAGGGAGTGCTGGACCCGCAGACGAGAGAAGCAATGGAGAGCTTGGGTTCTGGCACTTTTCAGGTGAATTCTAGGCTTGAATGCTAAGTCAGCCATTTCTTAGCTAGGTCAGTCAGTTCAGCCACTCAGCTGTGTCCAGCTCTTTGCGACCCCATGGACTGCAGCCCTCCAGCCTTCCCTGTCCATCACCAACTCCTGGAGCTGGCTCAAACTCATGTCCATCCAGTCAGTGATGCCATCCAACCATCTCATCCTCTGTCGTCCCCTTCTCCTCCTGCCTTCAATCTTTCCCAACATCAGGTCTTTTCTAATGAGTCAGTACTTCGCATTAGGTGGCCAAAGTATTGGAGCTTCAGCTTCAACATCCGTCCTTCCAATGAATATTCAGGACTGATTTCCTTTAGGATTGATTAGTTTGACCTCGTTGCAGTCCAAGAGACTGTCAAGTATCTTCTCCAACACCACAATTGAAAAGCATCAATTCTTCAGCGTTCAGCTTTCTTTATGGTCCAGCTCTCACATTCATATGAATACTGGAAAAACCATAGCTTTCACTATATGGACCTTTGTCAATAAAGTAATGTCTATGATTTTTAATACGCTGTCTAGGATGGTCAGAGCTTTTCTTCCATGGAGCACGCATCTTTGAATTTCATGGCTGTAGTCACCATCTGCAGTGAGTTTGCAGCCCCCCAAAAATAAAGTCTGTCACTGTTTCCATTGTTTCCTCATCTATTTGCCATGAAGTGATGGGACAGAATGCCATGATCTTCATTTTTTGAATGTTGAGTTTTAAGCCAGCTTTTTTTCACTCTCCTCTTTAAGTTTCATCAAGAAGCTCTTTAATTCCTCTTCACTTTCTGCCATAAGGTTGGTGTCATCTGCGTATCTGAGGTTATTGATATTTTTCCCAGCAATTTTGATTCCGACTTGTTCTTCATCCAGCCTGGCATTTCGCAAGATGTACTCTGCATAAGTTAAATAAGCAGGGTGACAATATACAGCCTTGACGTACTTCTTTCCGAATTTGGAACCAGTCTGTTGTTCCATGCCCAGTTCTAACTTTTGCTTCTTGACTTGCATACAGATTTCTCACAAGGCAGATAAGGTGATCTGGTATTCCCATCTCTTGAAGAATTTTCCACAATTCTCTTGAAGA
>NW_011494918.1:2162283-2176451 GCF_000754665.1 Bison bison bison | reverse complement strand
CAGGAGCATTCTTTGGCATTGCCTTTCTTAGGGATTGGAATGAAAACTGACCTTTTCCAGTCCTGTGGCCACTGCTGAGTTTTCCAAATTTGCTGGCATATTGAGTACAGCACTTTCACAACATCATCTTTTAGAATTTGAAATAGCTCAACTGGGATTCCATCACCTCCACTAGCTTTGTTCGTAGTGATATGATCTTCCTAAGGCCCACTTGACTTCGCATTCCAGGATGTCTGGCTCTAGGTGAGTGATCACACCATCGTGGTTATCTGGGTCATTAAGATCTTTTTTGTATAGTTCTTCTGTGTATTCTTATCACCTCTTGTTAGTATCTTCTACTTCTGTTAGGCCCATACTGCTTCTGTCCTTTATTGTGCCCATCTTTGCATGAAATGTTCCCTTGGTATCTCTAATTTTCTTGAAGAGATCTCTAGTCTCTCCCATTCTGTTGTTTTCCTCTATTTCTTCGTATTGGTCCCTAATGCTTTCTTATCTCTCCTTGCTATTCTTTGGAACTCTGCATTCAGATGCTTATATCTTTCCTTATCGTTTTTGCCTTTAGCTTCTCTTCTTTCCTCAGGTATTTGTAAGGCCTCCTCAGACAACCATGTTGCCTTTTTACATTTCTTTTTCTTGGCGATGGTCTTGATCCCTGCCTTCTGTACAATGTCATGAACCCTCTGTCCATAGTTCTTCCGGCACTCTTGTCTATCAGATCTAATGACTTGAACCTATTTCTCACTTCCACTGTATAAGCGATTTGATTTAAGTCATAGCTGAGTGGTCTAGTGGTTTTCCCTAATTTCTTCAATTTAAGTCTGAATTTTGCAATAAGGAGTTCATGATCTTAGCTGGGTGATCCTTGGCAAACTTTCTAGTCTTTCTAGATCTTTCTTATCTGCTAGCTAGGTGTTGGGAGATAATGCAGGTAAATCAGCATCATTCCTAGCATATCAGATCAGATCAGATCAGATCAGTTGCTCAGTCATGTCCGACTCTGCGACCCCATGAATCGCAGCACGCCAGGCCTCCCTGTCCATCACCAACTCCCGGAGTTCACTCAGACTCACGTCCATTGAGTCAGTGATGCCATCCAGCCATCTCATCCTCTGTCATCCCCTTCTCCTCCTGCCCCCAATCCCTTCCAGCATCAGAGTCTTTTCCAGTGAGTCAACTCTTCGCATGAGGTGGCCAAAGTACTGGAGTTTCAGCTTTAGCATCATTCCTTGCAAAGAAATCCCAGGGCTGATCTCCTTCAGAATGGACTGGTTGGATCTCCTTGCAGTCCAAGAGACTCTCAAGAGTCTTCTCCAACACCACAGTTCAAAAGCATCAATTCTTCGGAGCTCAGCCTTCTTCACAGTCCAACTCTCACATCCATACATGACCACAGGAAAAACCATAGCCTTGACTAGACGAACCTTTGTTGGTAAAGTAATGTCTCTGCTTTTGAATATGCTATCTAGGTTGGTCATAACTTTCCTTCCAAGGAGTAAGCGTATTTTAATTTCATGGCTGCAGTCACCATCTGTAGTGATTTTGGAGCCCAGAAAAATAAAGTCTGACACTGTTTCCACTGTTTCCCCATCTATTTCCCATGAAGTGGTGGAACTGGATGCCATGATCTTCGTTTTCTGAATGTTGAGCTTTAAGCCAACTTTTTCACTCTTCACTTTCACTTTGATCGAGAGGCTTTTGAGTTCCTCTTCACTTTCTGCCGTAAGGGTGGTGTCATCTGCGTATCTGAGGTTATTGATATTTCTCCCGGCAATCTTGATTCCAGTTTGTGTTTCTTCCAGTCCAGCGTTTCTCATGATGTACACTGCATATAAGTTAAATAAACAGGGTGACAATATACAGCCTTGACGAACTCCTTTTCCTATTTGGAACCAGTCTGTTGTTCCATGTCCTATAACTGTTGCTTCCCGACCTGCATATAGGTTTCTCAAGAGGCAGGTCAGGTGATCTAGTATTCTCATCTCTTTCAGAATTTCCCACAGTTTATCATGATCCACACAGTCAAAGGCTTTGGCATAGTCAATAAAGCAGAAATAGATGTTTTTCTGGAACTCTCTTGCTTTTTCCATGATCCAGAGGATGTTGGCAATTTGATCTCTGGTTCCTCTGCCTTTTCTAAAACCAGCTTGAACATCAGGAAGTTCACGGTTCACATATTGCTGAAGCCTGGCTTGGAGAATTTTGAGCATTACTTTACTAGTGTGTGAGATGAGTGTACACTCTAAATACATGTTAGCCATCGTCTAGTTCTCCAGTTCAGTATCTCAACTCCATGACCTCATGTATGCTGTGAGGACAGGGGACAAGATCTCTGCAGTCCCATGGTTTTATGAGAGAGCCACATTAGATGGCTACCCCATGTTTGTGATGTGGTTCCATGGCCAGGATGTGAAACCGCCTTTGAGTATCAGTGTTTGGAATTCTACAGATCTGGAATGGGAAACGTTTTCTTATCAAGCCCCAAAGTCACTTCCTCTTTTTAGCCCCACTTGCTTCCTTACTGTCTGTAAGCTGCTAGGAACACATTCCTTGTTACCGTAAATGCTTTTTCCATAAATGCTTCCCCCAGAAGCGTTTATTGACTCCATCAGGGTTTTTCTCTGTAATGGGGCACCTTGAAGCTTCAGAGTGGAACTGTGGGCTGGCAGCTTTTCTTTTCCTTTTAACGAGAGTCTTGCTTCCACATTAGGGAGCTTTCATTTAATTCGGTGTTTATCTTTCCAGTAGAGCTGCCCCAGGCAGGCCCTTTGTTGTGCCGAGGAAACTTGTTTACTCTGGAGGAATCCAAATGTGTGGAGGCTTTGCTGTCTTCTTTGATGTCTTGTGGGCCCTTCCCCTTCTGGGTTTTTCAGCAGCGCCTTTAATGAAGGTCCTCGCTTTCATTGTGTGCGCTGCCTCTCTTGCTCTCTCTGTCTGCTTTTCTTTCCTCCCTCATTCCCACCATTCCCTACCCTGGGGGAGATTTATCCTTTGTATCTTTTGGCAGCAGCTGCCCTTGGCCATTCCCCCAGGGCTCAGAGCCAGGTGGGGCCTCTGCCCCTGTTCTGCTTGCCTTGCTTTGCCTTGTGCAGTTTCTCTGACTCCTGGACAGGTTTCCTGGGAGAGATCCTGTTCCCCTGGAGGCATCTGTCTTCCCACGGTGGCAGACAGTCCAACATGGGGAAGGGCTTGGAGCCCTTTGGGGACTAGAGCCTCTTAAAACAGGACTCATGTCATCTAGACGGTGACCAGTGGCTCAGGAATATTTACTGTGTACCTGTTACACCTGCCAGACCCGGGCATCTGGCTTATTCAAGCAAGCACACCCCTGATGTCCTGTCACTTCCGGGCTCCACCACACCTGCCGTTCCATCGCAGCAGGCCACCGCTGCCTGATGCTGTTTCTCCTTAGTTTCATCCCCTTCCTTCATTCAGTGGATATTTATTAGTGTCCCCAGATGCAAGGCTTGATTCTGGGAACTGGGAATACTGTGAAGAAGGCAACAAGGTTCCTGCTGGCGAGGAACCCACATTGGAAGTTGGGGTGGAGGATCCAACAGATGACACACGAGGCCTTTTTAGGGGATGTCAGTGCAATGAAGAAGATAAAGCAGGGTGGCTGACTACAGGTGGAAGCAGTGAGCCTGTTGGGAGGCAGGTGGTGCAATGGTTAAAAGCACCAAGCTTAAAGCCAGACTGGCGGGCTTTGAGCCTTAGCTTCAGTTTTACTAGCTGTGTGCCTCAGTTTGTCTGTCTAATGGGAATAATAATAGTGCCTCACTTTCAGGGTGGTTATAAGGATAAGTAAGTTAATAGTACATGTACATCCCTTAACCTAGTGCCTGGAACACGGTAAGCACTATTTGAGTCTAAGTTATTAATATTGCAATTTTGAGGCCAAAAGTGACCATTTCAAGCACTTTTGGACTGAGCTAATAATCTTTTGTTCTTTTTTTTCCCAACCATTTTGTTTTGAGGCATAACTGACATGTAAGAAGTTCTGTATTAATCCAGCATTACTTATTGTTTTAGCACCGTGACACTGGCTCACACCCATCTGTGGTCCCTGGACTTGGCCGCAGGCGGCTTTGCCTTCAGTTCTCCTGCTTCCCCCTTGTCCCCGAAGCTCCCATCTTAGTGTCCAGTGTTCTTCTCCTGACCCAGATGAACCCCTCCACCTGCCTTTGCCTTCTCATCCTGCCTCTTCCGAAACCCTGAGCTATCAGCTCCCTCTCCTGAATCATCACCTGAATCTTTCACTGTGCTTTCTTCTCCACCACAGATAGATAAGGGCAAGTCTTTTCCATCTGAAAAACAAAACAAAAATCACACCTTTCTTGTCCCTGCATCTCCCCCTAGCCTATCTCTTTTCTCTCCTTCCTAGTCAAGCTTCAGGCCACACACATTTATCCCCATTGCTGGCATTTTACCCCACCCTTGCCATTAGCCCTTCAACCTCCCATGATCTGGTATCTGCTGCCTACCAATATTTCCTGAAACAAGCTGTCCAGGTCACTGAAAGTGAAAGTGAAGTCGCTCAGTCATGTCCGACTCTTTGCGACCCCAAGAACTGTAGCCTACCAGGATCCTCTGTCCATGGGATTTTCCAGGCAAGAGTACTGGAAAACCATTTCCAGGGGATCTTCCCAACCCAGGGATCGAACCCGGGTCTCCCACATTGTAGGCAAACGCTTTACCATCTGAGCCACAAGGGCCAGATTGGCAAATTGAACCAGCCTTTCTCTGCAGTGTGCATCACGGGGAATGAATCACTCCCTTCCCTAGCTCTGGGGCCCCCCACCTCTGCTCTTGCCACTCTTTCCTTCTTTTTCTGCTAGCTGCTTTCCAGGATCCTTTTTTTTCACCTGCCCCTTGGGTGAAATCCCCAGGGCATTTCTCCTGGGATTAGTCCTTGGTGCTTTTTTTTTTCACTTTTCACTTCCCGTAGTTTTAACTTATGTTTATCTCTAGGCCACATCTTATCTTGAACTCTCCACTTGTGGATAGTCGGTATCTCCAGTTAGCTGTTACAAACTTTTCCAGTTTCATTCTCTTACCCATAGTCCTTCTTCTCTGGAATTTTCTGTGTAGGATGCCAGTCTCTGCTCAGTCACTTCAATCAGAATTGTGAAACTCATTCCACATGTATTCCTGTCTCCTCCCTGCCTCTCCTCCGCCTTTCCCTCTTTCCCTCCCCGTTCCCTGCCCATAGACGATTAGTTTCCAAGTCCTGTGATTTCTGCCCCCTGAAGATATTCCAGGTTTGTGTCCTTGGCTCTGTGTTATCATCACCTCTTTAGCTTTAGCTCTCATATTTCTCACCTAGAGCACTGCTTTCTATCTTGTCCCTTATAGATCTACCATCTACATCATCCCTCGGGTAAAATTTGAAAGAATGAAAATCTTTTGGTATCACTTGCCTGCTTTTCTTCCTTCAAGATAAAATCCTGTCTCTTCTCAGTCAGGTCCCTTCCTGTCTCTTCCTCAGTCAGGGTCATTTGCAGTGCTTCCACCATGCTGGGGATTTTTCTACATCAGTATCTTTGCCCCTGTCTCGCCCTCTGTCTAGAGTGCCTCCCATGGCCTCCCCTCCTCTCTGCCCACTTCTCACTGTGGTCTCCTGCATTGCAGGTGGATTCTTTATCAACTGAGCTGTCAGGGAAGCCGCGATACGCTGACGGTCACACACAATAATGATATCCCTCCATCTAGCTTGTTCTTTCCCCTCGGTTCTAACAAATCTGTTACTGTACAGGCATTAGGAGATACCACAGGTTCAGTTTCAGACCATGGCAATAAAGTGAATATCGTAATAAAGTGAGTAGCACAAAATTTTTGGTTTTCCAGTGCACATTAAAGTTATCTTTACACTCTACTAGGGCTTTCCTGATAGCTAAGTTGGTAAAGAATCCACCTGCAATGCAGGAAACCCCAGTTCAATTCCTGGGTCAGGAAGATCCACTGGAGAAGGGAAAGGCTACCCACTCCAGTATTCTGGCCTGGAGAATTCCGGGGACCACAGTCCATGGGTCACAAAGAATCAGACCCAACTAAGTGACTTTCAGTTTCACTTTACATTATACTGTAGTTTATTAAGTGTAAAATAGTATTATATCTAAAAAAATTGTATATACTTTAATTAAAAAAATAGCTCATGACTAAAATGCTATCACCTGAGCAAACTGTAATCTTTCTGCTAGTAGAGAGTCTTGCCTCAATGCTGATGGTTGCTCACTGACTAGGGTGGTGGTTGCTGAAGATTGGAGAGCTGAGGCAGTTTCTTAAAATAAGGCAGCAATGACGTTTGCCACATTGGTTGTTTCTCCTTTCACAAATAATATCTCTGTAGCATGCAATGCCATTTTAATAGTGTTTTACCTGTGGTAGAACTTCTTACAAAATTGAACTCAGGCCTCTCAGACCCTGCCACTGCTTTATCAACTAAGACTATGTAATATTCCATAGCCTTTGTTGTCATTTCAGTAGTCTTTACACATCTTTATCAGAAGTAGATTCCTCTCAAGAGACCACTGTGGTCATCCCTAAGAAGCAGTTCCTCATCTGTTCAGGTTTATCGTGAGAATTCAGTCACATCTTCAGACTCCCCTTCTTATGCTAGTTCCCTTGCTATTCCCACCATATCTGCAGTTATTTCCTCCACTGAAGTTTTGAACCCCTCAAAGCCATCCATGTTGTTGGGATCAACTTCTTCCAAACTCCTGTTCATGGAGACATTTTGGCCTCTTCACATGAATCAGAATATTCTTAATGGCATCTGGAATGGGTGAATCCTTTCCAGAAGGCCTTCAATTTGTTTTGCCCAGATTCATCAGAAGAATTGCTATTTATGGAAGCTATAACATTATGAAATATATTTCCTAAATAAAGACTCAAAAGTTGAAATTACTCCTTGATCCATGGGCTGCAGAATGAATGTTGCGCTAGCAAGCATGAAAACGACATTAATCTCATTGTACATCTCCATCAGAGCTCTTAGGGGACTGGGTGCATTGTCAATGAGCAGTAATAATTTGAAAGGAATCTTTTTTAAGCAGTAGGTCTCAACAGTGGGCTTAAAATATCAAGTAATCATGTTGTCAACAGATGTGCTGCTATCTAGGCTTTGTTGTTCCCTTTGTAGGGCACAGGCAGGGTAGATGTAGCATAATTCCTAAAGGCCCTAGGATTTTCAGAATGGTAAATAAACATTGGCTTCAACTTGAAGACACTGGCTACATTAGCTCCGTTAATAACAACAGTCAGCCTGTCCTTTGAAGTTTTGAAGTCTGGCATTGACTTATCCTCTCTAGCTATGAAAGTCCTGAATGGCAGCATCTTTCCAATGTAAGGCTGTTTCCACTATGTGGAAAACCTGTTATTTAGCATAGACACCTTCGTTAGTGATCTTAGCTAGATCTTCTTGATAATTTGCTGCAGCTTCTACATCAGCACTTGTTTGTACTTTTTTTTTTTTTATGGTTATGGCTTCTTTCCTTAAACCTCATGAACCGACCTCTGCTAACTTCAAACTTTTCTTATGCAGCTTTCTAACTTCTCTCAGGCATTACAAAATTTAAGAGAGTTAGGGCTTTGCTCTGATTTAGGTGTTCACAGCTTGGCTCACTGTTGCAGTAAGCCTTGCTTTTGACCTGTTTTGGCTTTCAACATGCCTTCCTTGGTTAGCTTAATCCTATGTAGCTTTAGATTTAAAAGTGAGAGATACGTGACTCTTCCTTTCTTTTGAATACTTAGAGGCCAGTGTAGGTTATTACATGGCCTAGTTTCAATATTGTTGTATCTTATGGAACAGGGAGGCCCAAGAAGAAGAAAGAGATGGGCACAGTGGTGGTAGAGAGGAGTGGGGGGCAGAAATGGCAGCAAGCGAAGCAGTCAGATACACACTGCTATATTTAAAACAGATAACCAGTAAGGACCCGTTGCATAGCACAGGGAACTCTGCTCAGTGTTATGTGCAGGCTGGATGGGAGGGGAGTTTGGGGGAGCATGGATATGTGTATGTATATGTCTGAGTCCCTTTGCTGTCCACCTGGAAAATACTTTCAGTCTGAATATTCTATAATTCTATATCACATTTGTAAAAAATAAAACACATTTGTTAAGTTTACTGTCTTATATGGGTACAGTTTACACTGCCCCAAAATAATTACAATAGTAACATTGGAGGTTATACAGAGTGAGGTAGATCAGAAAAACAAATGCTGTATCCTAATGCGTATATATGGAATCTAGAAAAATGGTACCGATGAACCTATTTGCAGGGCAGGAATAGAAACACAGACATAGAGAACGGACTTGTGGTCAGAGTAGGTAAAGGAGAGGGTAGGACAAATTGAGAGAGTAGAACTGAAATACACACATATGAAATATCCATATGTAAAATGGATAGCTAGTGGGAACATTGCTGTATAACACAGGGAGTTCAGCCTGGTGCTCCATGACGACCTAGGGAGGTGAGATGTGGGGAGCGGGGTGGGAGGGAGGCTCAGGAGAAAGGAGGATATATGTATACTTAGGGCTGATTCGCGTTGTTGTACAGCAGAGACCAGCACAACACTGTAAAACAATTATCCTCCAATTAAAAAATTAAAAAAAAATTTTAAAGATCACTTATCACAGATCATAACAGATAATGAATAACAACTAATAACAGGCAATGAAAAAGTATGAAATATTGTGAGAATTACCAAAACATGACACAGAAGCACAAAGTAAGCAAATGCTATTAGAAAAATGGTGCAGATTTGCCAGAAGCCTTCAATTTGTACAAATGAAGTATCTGTGAAGTATAATAAAATAGGTATGCATGCTCTCTACCCGTCAGCTGTATTAAATCTGTAAGTATCATCAGTCCTGTGATCATCAGAGGACCCTCTGAGTGGCAGAAATTGTCTCAGAAAGCAGCCCCTAGTTGGTGATTCACTTACATCAGTGTTGGTTTGGAAACTCTCCTAGTACAAAGAGAATGGCTGAGAAGTTTATTTTTTAATGACTTCCCCAGAAGCAGAACTAGAATCTCGGAGATTTTTCAGTCCCTTGTGAGTTTCTGGCCTGCATGTCTCCAGACCCTCTGCAGGGTGCTGCTCAGTTCTCATTACAGTCAGTCCCCTACGTACGAATGAATTCTGGTCTGAGTGTGTGTTTCTAAGTCCAACAAAGTTAGTCTAGGTACCGAGCTAACACAATCAGCTGTGTAGTACTGCACTGCAATAGATTTGCAATACTTTTCACACAAATAATACATACAAGACAAACACACAAAAACCCATTTTTAATCATATGGTACGGTTAACATTTATGGATATAGTAAAACTCTGGACTCCATATTTCAAATCTGTCAGCAACTAAAAAATCATTTTATTAATTCTTCATCCACATGAGTTATATGGAATTGCACAAAATTTACGACGTGCCTACTAAGGCTCTAGGCAGTGTAGCTATCAGGCTCTGTTCCTTGACATTAAGAGTCAGTATATTCCAGGTAATTTTATATTCTGTCTAATCATATAAAAGTTCAGTTATTCCTGAAGCTTAATTGACTCATGCATAAATCAAAGTAACATTACTTAGGTGAGATTAGATTCTGCGTAGAGTTAAAAGGATGAACCAGAAAAAAAAAAAAGCATACAGGCTGAAAAAAAAAAAAGAAAAGAAAAGTACAGTAGTACCGGCCACATCACTGCTGGTTTTACACTTACTTCTGTACATCCAGGCTTAAAATAAAGATACTGTACAGTACTGTCCAGTAAAGTACACAGAAGCAGAACCACTTATGGAAGATGTGCTCGTGTGACAGTGTATACCAGACACGTGAACTAACGTACATGATTGGCCATGTGAATGCACATCTGCATCTTTGAAAGTTTGCAACTTGAAGGTCTGTATGTAGGGAACTTACTGTATTAGGATTTCCAGGGCTGAGGGGCAGCCTCCCTGTAGAGCCCACTTCTCTGTTTTGTACTCTGTGATAACACTGTTACTTTTGTAAGTATTTACTAAACACCTTCTCTGTGCCAGATCCATGGGAGATGTGAATGAAACACACCCTTGGCCTCAAGATCAGGACACAGTTGACTTTGCTTTTGCTAATTAAGAGCACTTGACAGATGGCTTCCCCGTGCTGTGGAAGCCAGTCTTCCGTAATGACTGATGGAAAGCTCTCCTCAAGTGCAGGCCCATTTCACCCTATCTGTTCCTCTAGGGGCAAGGAGGACCAGATGTTCAGTTCCCAGCACTATCTGCCTACTGAGAAATAGACACGGATTATCCACCAGTCCTCCCTGTCACAGGGTAAACCTCCTAATTATCAAGAAGGTCACTTCTGGGTGCAGGAGGTGGTAAAAAGCAGCCTGCTCTCTATGCTCCTGCTGGCTAGTTGACAAAGAGGCAGAAGAACTGCCCTGCTGGGCCATGGTCCAGGGTCCTCCTTTCTGTTACATGCCATCGCAACACTCAACGGTCATCTCCCAGCTCCTAGAGCAGCCAGAAGGAAAACCAAGCACACTGTCTGCTTCTGAAATACTAGGCTATGGGAAGAGAATTTTAAAAAGAGTAGATAGGCTACCCACTCCAGTATTTGGGGGCTTCCCTTGTGGCTCAGCTGGTAAAGAATCCTCCTGCAACGTGGGAGACCTGGGTTTGACCCCTGGGTTGGGAAGATCCCCTGGAGAAGGGAAAGGCTACCCACTCCACTATTGTGGCCTGGAGAATTCCATGGACTGTATAGTCCATGGGATCAAAAAGAGTCAAGACACGACTAAGCGACTTTCACTTTCATATGTATATGCATCAGTGACTCACTTTGCTGTACAGCTGAAACTAACACAACGTTTTAAATCAACTATATTCCAGTAAGGGCCTCCCTAGTGGCTCAGTGGTAAAGAATCTGCCTGCGATGCAGGAGACATAAGAGATGCAGTTTCGATCCCTGGGTCGAGAAGATCCCCTGGAGTGGGAGATGGCAACTTACTCCAGTATTCCGGCCAGGAAAATCCCATGGACAGAGGAGCATAGGGTCACAGAGTCAGAGATGACTGAGCACACACACAAACACACATACTCCAATGAAAATTTTAAAGAATAAAATGATTTTTGAATGTTAAATAAATACATGTATATGCACACACCAGGCTTGCTTCCCCAGATGACTCATGTGGGTTTGCATGGAAAGGCCTGTTAGAACTATTTGTACTACAAGGCAGGCCCGCAAATGACCAAAGCCTGGCTCCCTGAGTTGGCTTGAGGTTTAGGGAATCAACACTTCATACTTCCTACTTATGTTACTCTGTGCAGTTTTACAATTGGTGCTTAGTCTCTGAAAGTTTCAAAGCTTTATTTGAAGACAGTTAGTGATGAACCTAATCCTGAATGTAGAGGAAAAGGTATTTCCTGGGAAATGCCTGAGAATCTCCAGTTGTTTCTATAGAGTCCAAGAAAGAGAGAAGAGCAGAGAAGGAAGAAAAATAAGAAACAGTAGGACTTTGATACATTTGCTGAGCATGTGATCAAAGACATGGTCAGTGGGAAGAAGCAAGTGGGAAATAGACAAAGCATGACAGACCAGCTGCCTATCTCTTCTGTGCCACTGCCGCTGTCTCCAGGCCTGTCCCTAGCTTGTGTTCTTGAAGGAGGATGGTCAGAGACAGGGTCTGAGGATTAGAGAAAGATTTTGTGTGTGCTGGGGCCTCAAATCTCCTTATTTCCACACCCCTCCCCCCAGGCCTGCAACCCTCCCACCCATTTTAACTCAGCCTCCGTGTAGAGTTGAAGGAACTGGGGCCCAGGGAGTGAGGCGATTTACCCCTTTCCTGATAGCCCGATAGGAGTGTGGTGGAGGAAACCCCTACCTCTCTGGATGCCCCATTCAAGGTTATTCAAATGGTAAAGAATCTACCTGCAATGCAGGAAACCTGGGTTCAATCCCTGGGTCTGGAAGGTGCCCTGGAGAAGGAAATGGCTAACCACTCCAGTGTTCTTTCCTGGAGAATTCCATGGACAGAGAAGCCTGGTGGGCTTCAGCCCGTGGGGTCGCACAGAGTTGGACACAATTGAAGCAACTTAGTATGCATGCATGCTTCAATACAAAATAAAATTTTCTAGAAATACGCCAAGAATAACAAGATGGTGGAGTAGAAGGACGTGCACTCATATTCTCCTGCAAGAACTCAAAATTACAACTTGTTGCTGAACAACCATCGACAGGAGAACGTTGGATCCCACCAAAAAAAGATATCCCACGTCCAAGGGAAAAGGAGAAGCCCCAGCAAGACAGTAGGAGGGGTGAAATCACTTTTACAGTCAAACCCCATGCCTGTCAGGGATGCTCAGAGGGCTCAAGCAAAGCTTGTGTGCACCAAGACCCAGAGACCCCACAGAGACTGAGCCAGAACTGTGTTTGAGTGTCTCCTGTGGAGGTACGGGTCAGCAGTGACCTACCGCAGGGGCAGGGGCTCTGGGTGCAGCAGACCTGGGTATGGCATAAGCCCTCTTGAAGGAGGTCGCCATTAACCCCACCATAGAGCCACCAGAACTTACACTGGACTGGGGAAACAGACTCTTGGAGGGCACAAACAAAACCTTGTACACACCAGGACCCAGGAGAAAAGAGCAGTGACCCCCACAAGAGACTGACCCAGACATGCCCATGAGTGTCCAGGAGGCTCTGGCAGAGGCGTGGGTCAGCAGTGGCCTGCTGCAGCGTCGGGGGCACTGAGTGCAGCAGTGCGTGCATGGGACCTTTTGAAAGAGGTCACCATCATCTTCATCACCTCCACCATAGTTTGGCCTCAGGTCAAACAACAGGAAGGGAACACAGCCCCACCCATCAACAGAAAATTGGATTAAAGATTTACTGAGCATGGCCCCACCCATCAGAACAAGACCCAGTTTCCCCCTCAGTCAGTCTTTCCCATCAGGAAGCTTCCATAAGCTTTTTATCCTTCACCATCAGAGGGCAGACAGAAAACTAACCAAACTAATCACCTGGAAAACAGCCTGTCTAACTCAATGAAACTATGAGCCATGCCGTGTAGGGCCACCCAAGACAGATGGGTCATGGTGGAGAGTTCTGACAAAACGTGGTCCACTGCAGAAGGGAATGGCAAACCAGTATTTTGCCTAGAGAACCCCATGAACAGTATGAAAAGGAAAAAAGATAGGACACTGAAAGATAAACTCCCCAGGTTGATAGGTGCCCAATATGCTACTGGAGATCAGTGGAGAAATAACTCCAGAAAGAATGAAGAGATGGAGCCAAAGCAAAAACAACACCCAACTGTAGATGTGACTGGTGATGGAAGTAAAGTCCGATGCTATAAAGAGCAATATTGATAAGACCTAAATCTAGAATGTTAGGTCCATGAATCAAGGTAAATTGGAAGTGGTCGAACAGGAGATGGCAAGAGTGAACATCAACATTTTAGGAATCAGCAAACTAAAATGGACTGGAATGGGTGAATTTAACTCAGATGACCATTATTATATCTACTATTGTGGGCAGGAATCCCTTAGAAGAAATGTAGTAGCCATCATAGTCAACAAAAGAGTCCAAAATGCAGTACTTGGATGCAGTCTCAAAAACAACAGAATGATCTCTGTTCATTTCCAAGGCAAACCATTCAATATCACAGTAATCCAAGTCTATGCCCCAACGAGTAACGCTGAAGAAGCTGGTTCTATGAAGACCTGCAAGACCTTCTAGAACTAACACCCGAAAAAGATGTCCTTTTCATTATAGGGGACTGGAATGGAGAAGTAGGAAGTTAAGAAATACCAGGACTAACAGGCAAATTTGGCCTTGGAATACGGAATGAAGCAGGGCAAAGACTAAAAGAGTTTTGCCAAGAAAATGCACTGGTCATAGCAAACATCCTCTTCCAACAACACAAGAGAAGACTCTACACATGGACATCACCAGATGGTCAACACTGAAATCAGATTGGTTATATTCTTTGCAGCCAAAGATGGAGGAGCTCTATACAGTCACCAAAAACAAGACTGGGAGCTGACTGTGGCTCAGATCATGAACTCCTTATTGACAAATTCAGATTTAAATTGAAGTAAGTAGGGAAAACCACCAGACCATTCAGATTTGCTGCTGCTGCTGCTAAGTCGCTTCAGTCGTGTCTGACTCTGTGCGACCCCATAGACGGCGG
>NW_011494918.1:2161937-2162183 GCF_000754665.1 Bison bison bison | reverse complement strand
AGATGTTCAAGCTGGATTTAGAAAAGGCAGAGGAACTAGAGATCAAATTGCCAACATCCATTGGATCATGGAAAAAGCAAGAGAGTTCCAGAAAAACATCTGCTTTTTTGACTGTGCTAAAGCCTTTGACTGTGTGGATCACAACAAACTGTGGAAAATTCTTCAAGAGATGGGAAAACCAGACCACCTGACCTGCCTCCTGAGAAACCTATATGCAGGTCAGGAAGCAACAGTTAGAACTGGACA
>NW_011494918.1:2161396-2161837 GCF_000754665.1 Bison bison bison | reverse complement strand
ATGGGAAGGACTAGAGATCTCTTCAAGGAAATTAGAGATACCAAGGGAACATTTCATGCAAAGATGGGCACCATAAAAGACAGAAATGGTATGGACCTAACAGAAGCAGAAGATACTAAGAAAAGGTGGCAAGAATACACAGAAGAACTATACAAAAAAAGATATTAATGACCCAGATAACCACAATGGTGTGATCACTTACCTGGAGCCAGGCATCCTGGAATGTGAAGTCAAGTGGGCCTTAGGAAACATCACTATGAACAAAGCTAGTGGAGGTAATGGAATCCCAATTGAGCTATTTCAAATCCTAAAAGAAGATGCTGTGACAGTGCTGCACTCCATATGCCAGCAAATTTGGAAAACTCAGCAGTGGCCACAGGACTGGAAAAGGTCAATTTTCATTCCAATCCCAAAGAAAGGCAATGCCAAAGAATGTCCAGA
>NW_011494918.1:2160805-2161296 GCF_000754665.1 Bison bison bison | reverse complement strand
GGAGTGGGTTGCCATTTCCTTCTCCAATGCATGAAAGGGAAAAGTGAAAGTGAAGTCGCTCAGTCCTGTCCGACTCTTTGCGACCCCATGGTCGGCAGCCTACCAGACTCCTCTGTCCATGGGATTTTCCAGGCAAGAGTACTGGAGTGGGGTGCCATTGCCTTCTCCAAATTTAGATTTGACCTAAATCAAATTCCTTACAATTATACAGTAGAAGTGAGAAATAGATTCAAGGGATTAGATCTGATAGACAGAGTGCCTGAAGAACCATGGACAGAGGTTTGTGACAGTGTACCAGAGGCAGTGATCAAACCATCACCAAGAAAAAGAAATGCAAAAAGGCAAAATGGTTGCTGAGGAGGCCTTACAAATAGCTGAGGAAAGAAGAGAAACTAAAGGTAAAGGAGAAAAGGAAAGATATACCCATCTGAATGCAGAGTTCCAAAGAATAGCAAGGAGAGATAAGAAAGCCTTCCTCAGTGATCAGTGCA
>NW_011494918.1:2152152-2160702 GCF_000754665.1 Bison bison bison | reverse complement strand
GAAACCTATATGCAGGTCAGGAAGCAACAGTTAGAACTGGACATGGAACAACAAACTGGTTCCAAATCAGGAAAGGAGTATGTCAAGGCTGCATATTGTCACCCTGCTTATTTAACTTATATGCAGAGTACATCATGCGAAATCCCAGGCTGGATGAAGCACAAGCTGAATCAAGATTGCTGGGAGAAATATCATTAACCTCAGTTATGCAGATGACACCACCCTTGTAGCAAAAAGTGAAGAACTATAGAGCCTCTTGATGAAAGTGAAAGAAGAGAGTGAAAAAGTTGGCTTAAAACTCAACATTCAGAAAACTAAGATCATGGCATCCAGTCCAATCACTTCATGGCAAATAGATGGGGAAATAGTGGAAACAGTGACAGACTTCATTTTGGGGGGCTCCAAAATCACTGCAGATGGTGACTGCAGCTATGAAATTAAAAGATGCATCCTCCTTGAAAGAAAAGCTATGATCAGCCTAGACAGCATATTTAAAAGCAGAGACATTACTCTGCCAACAAACGTCCATCTAGTCAAAGCTATTTTTCCAGTAGTCATGTATGGATGTGAGAGTTGGACTATAAAGAAAGCTGAGTGCTGAAGAATTGATGCTTTTAAACTGTGGTGTTGGAGAAGACTCTTGAAACTTGGACTGCAAGAAGATCCGAACAGTCTATCCTAAAGGAGATCAGTCCTGAATATTCATTGAAAGGACTGATGCTGAAGCTGAAACTCCAATACTTTGGCCACCTGATGCAAAGAACTGACTCGCTGGAAAAGACCCTAATGCTGGGAAAGATCGAAGGCAGGAGAAGCAGACAACAGAGGATGAGATTGTTGGATGGCATCACCGCCTCAGATATAAGTTTGAGTAACCTCCAGGAGTTGGTAATGGACAGGGAAGCCTGGTGTGCTGCAGTCCATGGGTTTGCAAAGAGTTCGACATGACTGAGTGACTGAACTGAAAAATACACCTATCTATTTATGTAATTTTTTTCGTGCTAAAACCTTTGGGGGCTTCCCTGGTGGCTCAGTGGTAAAGAATCTGCCTGCTAATGCAAGAGACACCAGTTCAATCCCTGGATCAGGAAGATCCCCTGGAGTAGAAAGTGGCAACCCACTCCAGTGTTCTTGTCTGGGAAATCCCATGGACAGAGGAATCTGGTGGGGTACAGTCCACGGGGTTGCAAAGAATCAGACACGACTGAAAGAATACTTTTTTCCCTACTGTTTCCACTTCTGAGTTTGAATGAGGTCGAGGTGGCTGTCATCCTTTTCTTGCAGGTTCCCCACACACTATCAGTGAAAACATCACGCCAGCCTGACAAAGCAGTCATGCCCAGCCTTGAGGAAATGTCTTTGTTTCGGAACTTTGAGAAGATATTAAAATCAGAACGTCTTATTGGATTGGACATTTAATGGCTGCTGCTGCTGGTGCTAAGTCGCTTCAGTCATGTCCAACTCTGTGCGACCCCATAGACGGCAGCCCCCCAGGCTCCCCCATCCCTGGGATTCTCCAGGCAAGAACAGTCGAATGGGTTGCCATTTCCTTCTCCAATGCGTGAAAGTGAAAAGTGAAAGTGAAGTTGCTCAGCGACCCCATGGACTGCAGCCTACCAGGCTCCTCCGTCCATGGGAGTTTCCAGGCAAGAGTACTGGAGTGGTTTGCCATTTCCTTCTGCAGGACATTTAATAGACTTGAGTTGAAAAGATATATGAAAATGTTACTGAACCAATGGTGTCCCGAAGCGTGACATGATTGGAAACTGAAGTGTTGGGCAGGAGGATGTTGTTCTTGGTGTGACTCTTCCCTTCCTACCCTCTCTGTTGTCCCTGTAGGTCGCCAGCTCACCGGAGCCGAGAGGACCTCCACGGCCACCGCAGAGGAGACGGACATCGATGCGGTAGAGGTCCCACTCCCAGGGAACGATGCCCTGGAATTCAGCCGAGGTGTGACCGACCTTGATGCTGTAGGGAAGGAAGGAGGCTCCCACACAGACCCCAAGGTAGGCAGGAGGCAACCCACCCAGGTGATCTGCCCATCTGCATGCATGTCACCTCCCAGAGTGGCCTGTGTCACGGCCTCAGCCCCCGTCCGTCACCTCTTAGCCTCTGCCAGCACAGTGGTGGCTCCAGAGCATGTGTTACTTCCTTTCAAACTGAATCTGGAGATTCAGACCCTGTGAATTGATGCTAAATGTGGCTGTATGTCAGGATTTCACAGAGCTCATTTCTGACATGCATTACCCTCCAGGGTCCATCAGTACTCAATTCCCTTCTCACTGGAAGCCCCAGCTTTGATAGCACCTCATCGGGGCACAATACCTGTGCATGTGGCTAATTCTTGCACAACACAGTGCGATCCCCTGGGGCTTAGCTGAAGGACCAGGGTGAGTTTGGGCTGTCTCTGCCTGTGGCTAGGATCGTGTGCCTTTGATGCTCCTGGGGAGGCTGGAAATTGGCCCACTGGAGGCTGGAAACTGCAAGACCACCTTAGGCATCCTCCATTTCAACCTCCTGTTTTTATGGGTGAGATGACAGATGCCCTCAAGGGGTTTCTGATATGATCCAGGTGAGACTGAGAACTTCCAACCTGAAGACAAAACCAACACCTCTGGCCCCTGCCCCCACACACTGCCCCTACCCACCCCCGACACACGGCCCCCTGAAACACACACACAGCCCCTGATTTAATGGAGCTCTTACACACACAGCTCCTGACACACACACACGGCCCCTGAAACACACACACGGCCCCCGCCACACACACACAGCTCCCCCCCCACACACACACAGCCCCTGGCACACACTCACAGAAGGAAAATTCTGACAGATTGCCCTGGCCTTAGACTCCCTGCCAGTCCCCTGTATCCTGAGTGCCTCTCTTTCCTCACCATGTAACAGCTTTTCCCAAGAGGAGGTCATTAGGCTAGTTCATCGGAAGGGGAGACCTGTCTAGTTTGAGGGGCGGTATTGTTCCGTATTGTCTGCCTGATATTTTCTGTGGCGCCCAGCTTGCACTCTGCGCGGCAGAAGCCCTCTGTCCCCGGCGCTTCCCCTCGCACACCTAAGAAGGGCCTGCGGCAGACCTGCTGCAGCGGAATTCTCTGGCTCACAGAAGCTGCCTGGTGACGGTGTCCAGCTATTAGGAGGGAGACGGGAGGGAAGGGAAGGAAGCTGCTTTCCCCTTTCGGAGAGAGGATCTCCCCAGCCCACGTTCGGTGTGTGTCCAGACTTTCTTCTCTGGAGCTCCCATTGTGAGGAGGTGGTGCTGGGTTGGAGCACCTCCCTCATGGCCTCTTCCTCCAGTGGTCAACTCGGGAGACCCTGCAGACCCGGGAGGAGAGAGCCCTGAGGACACAGCAGAGTGAAGGTAGAAGCTGCCTCATAGCAAGGTGTAGGTAGCTGCCTTTCATAGAAATAGATCCAAGACCAGAACCTCAGGTAACTCAACAGTGTGGTAGAGTTGGAAGCCATGGGCAAGAAATGGAACAGGATCAGCTGCCTGGGCTCCCATCAGATCGCATCAGGAACTCAGCTATACAAATAGGGTTTTCTGACTCTGTGGTCCCAGCCCGGGCCATCAGATCATCTCCTCTGGGGGTGGTTGGGGGCGGGGGTGTCCTGTCCACATTTCCATTGAAGACGCAGCATTTCCAGCTCTTGGTTATAAGTGGGCCATTTCACCCCAGCCTCGTACTAGACATACTGTGTATATTGAAGACAGAGTAAGTTGTGTAAAGGAGGCACGTGCCCAGGCTCACACCCTGTCTTCTCCTCTCTTCCAGGTCCCGCCCCACCCCCAGGAGCCCATGCTGACAGCTTCGCCCAGGATGCTGCTTCCCTCTTCTTCCTCGAAGCCCCCGGACCTGGGTGCGGGCACGCCGCTGTCCACCCACCACCAGATGCAGCTCCTCCAGCAGCTCCTCCAGCAGCAGCAGCAGCAGACGCAAGTGGCGGTGGCCCAGGTTCTCCTCAGCCTCCTCCCTTCTTCGCAGGCTCCACTCTCATGGGCTTGACGCACCTTCCCTAGCGAGGGGCACCGGGCAGGTTTTAAAACCTAGGGAGCTATAAGGGATGGCTCATGCTGTTGGATCATTGCTTGTTGGGGAAGGGGGGAGGTGGGGAGAGGAGAAAGGGGGGATGCAGATGAAATGGGAAAAAACATTTTGGTTTCCCATGTATCCCCCACTCTGAGTTGGGCTTGGCTGGCTTGGCTGGATGTTGTTGGGTCATGACTTGAACTTACTAAGGAACATAATTTCACCCTTCCTTTCCTGCCTTCTTTTCCTGGTGTGTGGGTGAGAAGGGATGCTTCTGGAGTCAGAACAGATGTGAGGATAGGTGTGACTTTGTGATACCACGCTTAAAGGAATTAAAATATGAATTTGTGCCAAATGCCCCTGCAGAGTCTACCATCCTGGAAACCTTGTCCATAGAGGTTTCCATGCCTCCTTTAGTCATCTACTCATTCCAGGCAGGATTTCTCTATTTATGTAAAGATTTCTCCAGGCAGGACTTGATACCATACTGGCCTTGATTATAATGGGATTTAACTTCCAGGAACTTGCTGTTGTTCAGTTGCTAAGTCCTGTCCAGCTCTTTGCAGTCCCATGGACTGTAGCACGCTGGGCTCTTCTGTCTTCCACTGTCTCCCTGAATTTGCTCACATTCATGTCCATTGAGTCAGTGGGTGATGCTTTCTCACCAGCTCATCCTCTGCTACCCTCTTCTCCTTCTCTTGTACATTTCCTTTCAGGAACTTAGGTATTTGAGCCATAATGGGAAGAACTAGCTTAGCTTTCAGGAATCAAGCACTGTTTGAGCCTTAAGGATTCACTGGGCTGCTGTTGCTTTATAAAGGAGGGGTGAGCTGACTTCCCTGCTGCTTTTAGCAGGGATCCCTTCTGCTTGCTTTCTGTGGAAGGCATGGTCGTCCACATCTTCCTTGGAACTTGTGAGTCTGAGCTTCATCTTCTCTCTGGGCAATCAGGGGATGGTGGACGCATCATTGGTACCATTCGAAGGCTGACTCCTAAGGTAAGAGTCAGATGGGGTCAGGACCTAATGGGTAGATGAAAATAGTGAGGAGCGGGGACTTCAGGGTTTGGAGAGTTGGTGAAAGATCTGGAAAGGCAGCTCTTGGTATTGGCATTCTACATCTGCTCAATCAGGCTGGCCTCTGAGGTCTTTTGCATTCTGGAATGAGAATAATAAGCCTTCTCTAGAGAGCTGTTATTGATCCTTGTCATTTCTTCTCCTACTCTTCTCATGACCCCCAGGTGGAGTGAAGAGCTGTCCTTCCCAACACAAACCCCTTGAGGAAGCATCCGGCAGCCTAACCAAAGTGATGCAATGACTTGAGTCTTGAAAAGACCTTCTTATAGCAGTCTCACATTGACCTGGGCCTGAGGCCCAGCCTTGTGGGTGCCTTTTGCAACCGGGTTTCAAGAGAATAAAATCAGTGGGGCACTGCTCCCAAGTGATTTGAACCTTTTTAAAAATACTGACCATGATCCAAAAGGATATGTGCTGATACTGGGAGGATCTGCAGGTATTCCCAGAACAGCAACAAAGAGGAGGGATGTCATTTATGGCTTCTGATATTTGAGGGAAAAATCACTGCCTTTTGTCAAATAATTGTATTCATCTCCTGTAATTAATGATGTGGCGGGTGTTGTGGCTGACAGGAGCACAAAGCCGGAATGCTCCAGCACAGGGCCATTCGGCAGCCCACATCCATCCTCCAACCCGCGATATTTTCCTCTTTCAGCCTATCAATTACCAAGTAATTAGTATTTATCTAAGAATGAGCTTGATGCATATTCATGATGAATATTATCAGGAAGGCATTTGAATTTGAAGTCACTGCTAAATACTGAAGCAAAACTATTTGCAAACGTATAATCTGCACGACAAGAAGAGTGTTGCGGCAGTCGAAGGATGCACAGTCCGCAAAGCCTCAGGACCTGTAATTTATCACAGGTCTCTCTCCCAGTCAGGATGAAACCCTCAGAGTGGTTCTCTGGCCCAGAATCAAGCATCTGTCTCAAGGAGACATCGCTCTCCTGGCCCTGTTTTAACTGCCTATGTTGCAGAAGACAGTGAAGCTAGGAGAGGGGAAGAGCAGTGCTGGCAGTTCACCTGATGAGCCTCTCCCAGCTCAGCCACTCCCACACTTGGAATCTGTGGATTATAGTTGGCAGTGCCCTGGTTGAATCTGTTCAGTCTGTGGCATGACTGAAAGGCCACCGGAGCACATCAGTATCTCCCGTGGGTAAAATGACTTTGGGTAGGGCCATAGACTTCTGAAATGTTGGGGTCAGACAGTACCTTGAGGTCCTCACAGAGCGTTGTCTTGCCCTCTCTGCCGTCCTTATAGGCAGGCTCTGCAGTTTGCTTCTTCATTTGCTGCCTGGGAATACAGCTGACATGTCGCACCTCGCAGCTGGCTTTCAGCTCCTCTTGTCCTCCAAACCGATTCAGTCCTAAACCAGCCTTTAGTTACAGGTTTCTCTGCATATCCCTCTCTTACTCTCTTTGTAGCATTTGATCCAAGGGCTTTTTTATTAGTATCCAAATATTTGGGTGTAAACAATGATGTAAGATATATATATACAGGTGGATTAATAAATAGGTCTTCTTAACGTCTTTCCTGCTTTTAAAATACATCAAGTCTGGCTTACTTGGTTTCTCTGCACAGTGTCCGGCGTGAGGTCAGCTTTTACTTGTGTTGCCAGACTCTATTGCCATCAGACCGCAAGGTTTCTGCCTGTCTTTGTAAAACTGCCAGCAATCCCCATAATTCCAATGGGTAGTACTGTGACCTCAGCATTTCAGGTGGGAACACATTTTCCTTTGTTCTGGGAGTATCCAAGTCCTCCTGTGTGACTCCTGAGAAGAGCTAAGGATAAAGACAGTTTCTTGCTAACACGTGTACTCTCGGGGTCCCTTGTTGCATGATTTATGCACTCTCCCCATTTTTCCTCGAAGATCAGTCTGGTTCTACTGTTATCACTGGGACCAGGCTTAGATCTCCTTCACAGTGTTCTGATTTGGTCTCAGACCTCAAGACCTCTCCCAGCCTCTCCCTAAATTGGTTCAGAGCTGGTCTAGAAAGGCCCTGCCTTGGCCTTCAAGGTACGTGGGCAAAGGTGTTGCTCAGCTGACTCTTAAGCATTTCCAGAGTAGATCTCAGTGCATAAATAGTGAACCCCAAGCCCTTCGGACCACTTTCCTGACCCCAGCATGAGGCTTGCCTGGCTGTACTAGCTTCCTGCTCTTAGATGGACAAGAAGTTCAAGGGTGCGAGTCAAAGTATAATCAAGCCTTGAACCAAAGCTGGGTTGTAGCTGGCACCCGCATGGCCACAGGCTGGGCCCACATAGCTCCAGAATTGATCTGGGCGCTGTGGCTGTCTGGCAGCGGTTAAGTAGGCCAGGTCCCTTCACAGTTTGCCAACTCCTAGCCTGGCTCCTGGGGAAAATGTTGTCCTGCAGCTCAGTATTGCTACTGAAAGACTTCTCTACCTGCTGCCACTTGTTCTGAAACAAGCGATCGGTTACTTAATGCTTTGCAATCGTGTATGCCGTAGTTAGAGGAACAGCGCTGAAAACCCTCCGCAGCGCCCCACCCCCACCCCCGCCAGGCCTTAGATGTAGCCTCTGTGCTCGTGGCTTCTCCAGTTCCCAGCGCCCTGGGTGCACTGCCCAGGCCCCTGCCTTGTGCATGCAGAGACAGAGCCGCCTGCCTCCGCTTGTGTGTCCCGTGTGTGTGGGGGGGCAAACTGCTCTGGTTCTCTCCACTGCCATTTCCATGTGCCTGCTGCTCCCTAACTCCAGCCTGGCCCTGCCCCCACTTCTCACGGAGGAGCTGGAGTCCAGGCAAGTAGGCTGGAGGGCCAGTGGGCAGTGGTCTGGTGTTGCTGGGTGGATTGCGGGCGGCTGTCTGAGTCTGGGGAAGTGGTACAGAGCTGGAGGGCACAGGGTTGAACTTACACTTGTACTGCTATGGCCAAAACGCAGAACTGGACCCTGACTCAAGGCGTGGCCTTCCCCCCGATTTAGTCTGTGACCAGAATGCGTGCATGCTAAGTCGTCTCAGTCTGGTCTGACTCTTTGCAACCCTGTGGACTGTAGCCCACCAGGCTCCTCTGTCCATGGGATTCTCCAGGCAAGAATACTGGAGTGGGTTGCCATGCTCTCCTCCAGGGGATGGATCCCTTGGCAGGTGGATTCTTTACCACTAGCGCCACCTGGGAAGGCCAGAATAGTCATTGCCAAAGACCACGTGACTCTGGAAAGGCAAAACTGTCTTCTGCCTTTTCAGAAATTAACATAGCCTTCCTTGGCCAAAGGTGTTTGAGGTTTTAAAAGAAGAGCGTGCTGAATACAAATACATCCCGTCTGGGAGGGATGGGGAGGTGGTATCTGCTCCTGTTGTACAGTGGGAGAGGCGAGCACACAGCTGTAGCTGACTGCCCAAGCCAAGGCTGAAAATAATGCTGCTTCATTTCAGTGCTTCGTGGCCAGACCCACATATGCGAAACAC
>NW_011494918.1:2130540-2152052 GCF_000754665.1 Bison bison bison | reverse complement strand
AAACACAAGGAGGGTTAAATAGCCTCAAATTTAGAGGAAGTTCGGGTCGTTTTGTCCCAGCTTGGCCTGGGTTTCGTACTCCTGGGGTACAGACTGCTTCAGTGAGAGGCCTGAGCCTTATGCCTGCTGCCCATTTGGACGGCTGCAGGAACAGAAGGGCTCCTTAGCGCCGGGTTTAGGCAGCAGCAGCAGCGTGTGCTTTCGAATTCCCAGGGTTTCAAAACACCTGAAATGTTATAAGTCTGCGTTTGCAAAGCTAAAGTTCTTGTTTAGACTAATACAAGGAACGCTCAAACACAACTTTTTCTCATAGTACTGAGTGCCTGTGGATTTGTGATGAAAGATTTGATTCAAAGGTTGTCTTTTATGTACTAATGGTAACTCCCCTGCTGGAATGGTTACGTGCAAAAGAAACTTCCAGATTTTGGTGTTTTTTTTTTTTCCCCCTGGCTTCTGCAGGAGGGAATTCCTCTTTTGTCCCCTGTCCTAATTCTCTGACTTCCCAGAGGAAATCTAGGAGTGTTCTTCATGGAACCTTTAACCACTGGCCCCTGGTACTGACTATTCCATTCACCTGATATGGACTCATAGACTGGCCAAGCCTCTGGCCAACCTCTCAGTTGAAAAATGGAGACAGTGAGGCGCAGGTAGAAGTTTATTACCTTCAGTTGAATAGGGAGTAACCAACAGATTCGAGCTTTCAGCTCCTGGTCCAGTGCTCTCAACTGGCCTCTTCTGTGGGCAGGTTCAGACGTGGGGTTTGGGCACCTGAGTGTGTAGCCTTTGTGTGCAGGGAGCCCTCTGTAGATGTCAGTTGTTGGTAGGTGAGATTCCCCGCTGTTTCTGTTTACATGCTTGGAAAGTTTTGCTCCACGTTTATGCCTCGTGTTTCTGTTTTGCTCTGAAGAAAATAGAAAATGGATAATTAGCAATTCTGTCTGCCCAGTACATTCCTCTCGGTGATGCTCTTAGTTGGAATAAATTACATTTACTGGCAGATGGAAGGTTATGGTTTCCTCTGGGGGCACTTGTAGGGGTGAGGTTCCCACAGCAATTGTCCTGATTCTCAGAACCAGCAGGATTTGGGGGGACTCTTTTGGTGAACTGTCTCCATGCCTCATTTTTGCAAGGAAGACAGAGGCTTAATAGCCATCTACCATCTGATACTGGATTAAAATATTATTGCCACTGCTTTCCCTGTTCTTGCCCCTCTCTAGATCTCTCCTTAGTTTATTTGAGGCTGATGTCTGGACTGGAAGATCAGTCTTGTCCTTAGCAGCGCCTGGTGAAGGACAGATTCACTTTAGATTCCTTAGGCATCCTCCCCCTTGGGGAACGATAGGCCTAACCTCAGGAGCCGCTAATGGAAAGTGGCGGTTAATCTCATTAGTGGCTCCACTTAGAAGCAGAGCCAACAACTGCAAGGTCAGGTCCTCAAATCTGGGCCGGGGTGAGGAGCTGGGGGGAAGGAAGCAGCCACTGCATCCGAAAGTGCGATCTCTGAGGGCTGGCTGCCGGCAGGGCAGACACTGTCCTGGCAGGACTCTGGGCCAAGCTCGGCCAGACCGTGGGGTGAACATGACCTGTTACTCCCTGACAGAATGTGAATCTCTTTGGAGCAGATGGCTCTTCAGAAACCCAGAGCATTTGTTGTCTGAGTCAGAGAATCGACTCTTCCAATTCCTTCCTTCTCTCTCCTCTGCTCTTGGCTCTACCTGTCCCAGCCCGGTCCTCCTGACTCTGTGTCTTTATCCACACCGTGTTTTTGGTTCAAGAAAACCCTCTTTCATACAGGTTGCTTTGGTCTTAACCACCAAATTCATGAGCTCCCCATATTCAGGGACCTTCAGAAACCTCCCAGAGGCCTTTCTATCTACTTCTCAGCACAAAAGTCACACATTGTTGTCATTGTTGTGTGACTTAGTGTCGTCAAGCCAGAGTCCTGAGAGAATCCCCACGTCTCCTCCCCCTGGGTTGTGTCCCCACACCCAGACTGTGCACCGGGAACAGAGAGGCCCCCTGGGCCCTGAGCACTCAGGATGCCACTGCCGGTGCTCTACCAGGGACGGTGAGAGGGCGAGGGGCCCCCTCTCCCCAGAGAGGGCAGCTCTGGAAGCTGTCACCTCAGGCTGACAGCCACCTGCCGGGGCTGCTGGACAAAGCCCTGTGGTTAGTCAGTCAGCAGCTGTTTGACCTCCGCCAGGTACGAGGCATGCTCTCAGAGGCCTCCAGAAATAAAAAGGGAGCGGAAGGTCAGGGCAGGAAGCTGACACCCACCACAGGCGTGGAGAAACAGACTTCATGACCGTCACCTCACTGTCTTAGAAAGGGCATGTGCCTGGCTTCCTGTTTCTCGTGCTGTTTGGGTGTGAGGAAGGGGAGAAGGAAGATTGTTATAGGGGTCTGCTGTGACACTGTTCTTTGCTAGTGGGTCAGCTTATCAGTTTTTTGGCTTTGTTTTTGAAAAGACAAGGTGAGAAAAAGGTACCTGCCTCAACACAGCAGTAGTATGTTAGCTGTCAGAGCGGTTCTGACGGGGCTGGGGCTGGGACACAACTCTTTCCTACCTCTTGCTCTCGGTGTGGGGCTCTAAGTGGTATGTGAATGACACATCATGGCCCCCACTCGGGATGCGGATCCAGTGGCCCAGCTTCTTTCAGCTTCTCCTCTGCATTACCAGCCCAGGTGCCCATTTTGCCTGGGAAAGGGCTTCTCCATCTTGAATTGAAGCTGGAAGGCTTGTCTGGCCCTGGCCCTCCACCAGTGACTCACGTTTACATTCACATCCCTTTCTTCTCTCCGCCCTGTCTCCTCGCTGTCTTCTCTGCCTCCCCCCTCTCCGCAGGTTCACTTGCTGAAGGACCAGCTGGCTGCTGAGGCCGCAGCGCGGCTGGAGGCCCAGGCTCGTGTGCACCAGCTCCTGCTGCAGAACAAGGACATGCTCCAGCACATCTCCCTGCTGGTCAAGCAGGTGCAGGAGTTGGAGCTGAAGCTGTCGGGACAGAACGCCAGTAAGCGAGGGCCCTGCCTGGCCTCACCTCCCCGTGGAGGCTCTGGAACCGAGAGTTACCTTCCCCAAGCTTTTGGTGGTATTCTTGGACCCCTGGCCTGCCCTGGTTATCCTAGCAGAGAACATAAGCAGCTCTGTTTGTTCCATCCACACACTTAATGGAATTACAAAATGGCAGGGCCAGAGACGGTCTTGGCTGCCTTCTAGCCCAGTGCCCAGATTTGACCTTGAAAGTCCCCAGGAGTCACAACCACATGTTCACCCAGCCTCTCCTTGATGGGCCCCCAGGCTCTTCACATCCTGAGGCTGCCTGGTTCCTTCTCAGAGGGCTTTTCCAATCGAAATACACTGAGCATCTATTGTGAGTCATGCTTTCTGAGAGCTCTGCAGGAGACGTCAATCTGTCCAGTAGTTCACTCCCCCTGCATAACTCTGTAGCGCAGAAAAGGCTGGTAGCAGTCTGCCTCTCAGTGGGTAAAGCAGAGGAGCGCCTGTGGCCAGCACACTCTGCCGGCTAGTGGCAGAGGTTGCTTGGCTCCCCGCCTGAGATCCCTGCCTCTACTCCCAGCTGATCCGGGCTGCACTGGGATGTGCTGGGAGACAGCGTGTCTCTGTGACGTGCTGAACTTGTCCGTGGCTTGTCTGCTGCTCTAAGTGCGCACTGACTGTGGACCAGTATCGACTGATCATATGCATGATCTCTTTTAATCCCTACAGTGGCAGATGATTTTGTGCCCATTTTACAGATGAAGAAACAGACCCAGAGATTAAATAACTAGCTCAAGGTTTCAGGACTAGCACAGTGTGGAGCCAAGATTCAAACTCGGGTCTGATCATAAAACAAATGCTTTCTGCATCACACCGGTAGTTCACCCAAACTACCCTGGGAGCTTCTTAAAAAATGGATACTCAAAAAATAAAAAAGGAGACTCCCAGATCCAACCCACAGAGATTCTGCATTGGTAGGTCTCAGGCAGAGCTGAGAACTCTGTTTTTAAAGTGGCGCAAAGGTATGCATAGGGAACCACTGTACTTTACCACTCTGAAAGCCCTTCTGGATGTTTCTTTATCAAGCCCCTGTTGTATTAATGCCAATTTGCAAGGTTGCACTAAACGTTTCTACATACTTTTAACATAGCTCTTCAGTTTGTACCTTTTTCCTACCACGTTCCCCTTTCAAAGCATCCACGGGTCTTGCCAGCCCATCGCGGTCATGGCCCCGCCTTGCCTCCTCCCCCGGCTCCTCCCCCTAGCCTGGCACGTCCATTCTGAGTCACGTGGAAGGAAGGATTGAAAAGCCCACCCTTACCCCACTCCCCCCGAGTCGGCCAGGGACCTGGGTGGGCCAAGGGTGGCTTTCAAACCAACCACCTTGCTCATGCCACCCCTCTTCCTGTTGTCTCCCCCTCCAGTGGGCTCGCAGGACAGCTTGTTGGAGATCACCTTCCGCTCTGGAGCCCTGCCTGTGCTCTGTGACCCCACGACCCCGAAGCCGGAGGACCTACACTCGCCGCCCCTGGGCGCGGGCTTGGCCGACTTCGCCCACCCAGCGGGCAGCCCCTTAGGTAGGCGCGACTGCTTGGTGAAGCTGGAGTGCTTCCGCTTTCTCCCACCCGAGGACACCCCGCCCCCTGCTCAGGGCCAGCCGCTCCTTGGCAGCCTGGAGCTCATCAAGTTCCGAGAGTCGGGCATCGCCTCAGAGTACGAGTCCAACACGGACGAGAGCGAGGAACGGGACTCGTGGTCCCAGGAGGAGCTGCCCCGCCTGCTGAATGTCCTGCAGAGGCAGGAGCTGGGCGACAGCCTGGATGATGAAATCGCCGTATAGGTGCCCTGGGGCGAGGAGGCCGAGGTGTGGAGGGCCGAGTCTGGCTGCTGCCTGGGTAGGGCTGCCAGCTGATGGGCAGATGGGCACTGCTGAGGATATCCAGGGGCCTGGAAACGTTTACAGTTTAAGAAAAGCATTAGGATTTTGCTTTGGAGGGTCAAGTGGGGAAGAAATTGGATTGCCAAAAATGAATCAACTCCTCCCTCCTACTTGTGACTCCTGGGGGAGGAGGGGACTTTCAGAGCCCATGGCTTTGGGAGAGGGTCCCTCTTGAGGACCACCAGGCTGCTGAAGGACCTGCTCCCACCTACCGCATCATCAGGCTGCTCTGCTCTGTCACGTAAGGCCCTTACAGTCCCCTTGCTCTCCCTACTTCTGTGGTCCCGGCTATGAAGGGAAGCCATCGGTACCTTCTCAGGTACTTTGTGTTTAGATGCCAGGATGCTACCAGTTGCCTAACTCTTCCCTGACCTTCCTGGGAGGAATAACTTCTTTAAGCCTTTGCAGAGACTATAGAGGTTAAATGCTCCAGGCTAAAGGACAGGATAGTCCTTTCAGTGTGCGTGTGGTTTGGAATGTGTCGCATTGAGGGGATACGCTTTCAGATGAATTGGATCCAAGCGCTTTCTCTGGGTGGCATCGAGCGTTGCTCCAGAAGGAGATGGGACTTCACTACCATTCACGCCCTGCCGTGGAAGCCAGTGGGGAGGACAGCCTCTCTCCTGCCCCAGATCACCGAGGTCTGACTCTGTAGTGTGATGCCCCGCCCACCTCCTGCCTACAAGTCCAGCTCATCCCCAAGGAAGCGGGAAAGCTGCCCTCTGTCTCCCGTGTCCTGCCTCAAGGGCTGTGCCTACTGAAGCTATTATAGCACTCTGCCTCTATAAAAGCCTCAGAGCCCCCAGCCTTACCTCTCAACCTGTCCTCTCCACTGGGTGGAAGTGTGCAGTTTTTACTGCAACAAGAAAAGAAAAAGAACACAGGCTGGTAGCTGAGACTGCTCAAGTCCACTCTTCAGAATCACTGCCACTTAAGTCAGGGACCAGAGCCACTTTGCCCTTGGCCGGCCACCCTGTGGATGCGTGCCTAGAGTGTGCCAGTAAACAGTGCCACGTGCCGCTCTCCTTTACTATCTGGGCCCGGAGGTTGCCGCCTGCTACTCTGGGCTGACTGGGGCTCTGAGGGCACGCTTGCGCGTCCTTGCCTCCAGTGAGACCCGCAGTGGCTGGCAACAGGTTTAAAGGTGCCAAGAGAGAGCTGAGACATGCTAGTGCTGTGTAAGTTTGGGGAAACATCTTTATCTTGAACAGCAAATTCCAGACCCAGACTGTGTTACTATGGGGTTGGCTAAAACGTTCGTTCAGGTTTTTCCACAGCGTCTTATGGGAAAACTCGAAGAACTTTCTGGCTAACCCAGTATTTGAGGATCAATTGGTAACGATGTGGTGGCTTCAAAATTAAGTTCTTTAAGCCTAACTTGGCTTTATGAAATACAGAAATGAAAGCTTAGATCTTCTGTTATAGCTACAGTTGGGTTTCCGCTAGACCCGAAAGTCCAAAGTAAAGGAAATCAATGCAGCTTTATGTTAGCCTTCCTTGGTGCATGAAGGTGTCAGTGAAATGAGATGGGTGCATGTGTGTGTGTGCATGTGTGTACACGTGTGCTTGCTTTGACACGCACATGTGAGGGAAGGTGTATATGTGTGTGTAGGCTTGTGAGAAGTGACCAGAGAGAAGAATGGGAATCTCCAGAGTGTTTGAATCAACAGTACACTTGTGTTCTTTTCCTGATGTGCATTTAGTTGGAGAGGGGGTGGCTCTGTTTTGTTACACTTTCTAGTTGATCATTGGAAGTAGATCCAGAGACAGAAGGGAAGGAAGAACTATGAAATCAAAGGAGAGAGGTCAGGAGTCCAGTTTGGCTGAGCCTCTCTAGCTTACAAAATCCTAACCCAGGCTTCCTTGAGTGTGGGACCTCTTTGCTCATTAGAAGTTGGGGTGTTCAGGGGAGGGGAAGGTCTGGCTTCTCCAGGCCCACTGCCCATAAGCAGGGGCTGAGGACAAAGCCAGAGGCCAGTGGACTGGGTGTGTGGAATGTGCTAGGAGAGGGCTTGTTTGGGGAGAAGAGTGGGTGGGGAAGATAGTGTCTAAAAGGGTCTTGAAAAGATTGCAAAGGGAAAGAAGAAAGGAGATAGTAGAGAGACTCAAGAATTGGAGAGACTAGTTCTCTGTACTACTGACTTGGAACCCATTCAAGACCCTTCCCTTCAGGAGGCTCCACAGTGGTTTCTACCCACGTTGGCCCCATCCTTTCCCCGGTTCATGCCCTCCCTGGAGCACTGGTGTGTGTGTTGGTGTCATCTTTAGTGTGACCCAGCCAGCGTGCGCTGGGTGTGTGGAGATGGAGGAGACAGAGGACAGATCTAGGGGCCTTCAAAGGTCACCAGCCACTGGGCAGGAAAGGGAGCGTTGCGGACCCCAACCTCCAAGTGATGTCACCCTGTCCTCTCCCCCTTGCTTCTTGCTCTGCTAACTCAGCTCCTGCCCTCCTCTCTTTCATCCTTCTACTCTGCCCTGTGTGGAGGACGAGTGGACACCAGGGGCGCCTCCCTTGCAGTACCTGCCCCAGCCTCTCCCGGGTGCCAGCAGACTCTTGGGCACCCTAGGCTCTCACAGGTGTGGAGCCAGGGAAGAATTTCTCTGCACAGGATGGACTTATATTGGAACTGAAAATTATATTCCTTATATCCCTGCTGATACCAATGCTGTCTATAAAGCCTCTTCATAGCCTCACTTCTCTCAACTGCTCTCATTTAGGGGTTGTATTCCTTTTTATTTTCTCTTTGCCTGACTGCTTTCTCCTACCCCTCACCCCTCACCCAATTCCTCGCCCTCTCCCTGAGCCTTCTACTTCCTAAAACTGTGTGGCATTAACTCTGTTGGATCAACTCTCTGGGAAAAGATTCTGTTCATGTAAGTGCACTTACTGCCTGGATGTTGTCACTAGTCTAGTGGCTTTTGCTAAATAAACCTTTCTTATTTCTAAAAGCTTTTCCATTGTCTTTTCTTGCTTCTTCTATTCTACCTGCTCCTTCTCCCCACCCCACCCCACCCCACTCCCCAAGCCTGGTGGCATCAGCTCCGTGACGCACGACTCCCAAGGGTGTGGTGTTGAGAAAAAAGACTCATGCTTCCAACAAGGAGGGAAGGAAGGTGGTACCTTCAGAGGCAGATTGTCCAGACCAGCCTTGCAGGATCAGGCTATACCAACAGTTCTTATCCAGGGGCGACAGTGCTCCCCCAGGGGATGTTTGACAGTGTCTTTTTGGTTGTCACAACTCGGAAGGATTCTGTTGACACATAGTGATTGGAAGCCAGGGAAGTTGCTAAATTTTCTACAGTGTGCAGAACAGCCCCCACGACAAAGAATTATCCAGCCCGAAATGTCAGTAATGCCTTGTCTATACCTGTTTCTTTTGTTCAGACTCTCCCATACCCCAGACCTTTTCAAGCTCCAGACATCATTGAAATATTTTGGCAGCAGCAAGTTTTGAGTGCTTTAAAAAGTACATCATAGATCTTTTCAGATAGAGTTAAGATCATCAAGGGAGAAGGCAATGGCAACCCACTCCAATACTCTTGCCTGGTAAATCCCATGGACGGAGGAGCCTGGTGGGCTGCCGTCTCTGGGGTTGCACAGAGTCGGACATGACTGAAGTGACTTAGCAGCAGCAGTAACAGCAGCGAGATCATCAAGATTATAAAATTTCACTGATTCCCTGACTATAAATGTCTGAAATATGTAGTTGGTAGAATGCTAGATGGGAGCAATCCAGAAATGTCCATACTGGAGACGAAGCAGGGACGTTCCCACACCTGCCTAGAAGGATTACGGTGTCCCTGAGACACAGCTCAGCGGAGGGGTCCTGTCTCACTGAGATGTGGGCTTTCCTGCACGGAGCAGAAATAAGAGGGGAGGCAGAAGGCTGGCAAAGACGGATGTTAGAGAAACATGGAGCTGCAGTTTCTCAGCATCGTGACAATCAAGCTACAGTGACCGGAACATATAGCTCTTTGGAAGGCAGAGGTTTCGTTAAACTTGACTTTGGTAAGCCAGGCCTGAAGGAGAATTGGAGGGTCAGTCAACCAGGTTTACGTACCCTCTGCCTTTCTCTGGCTGAGTGAACGGAACTGAACCTTTATTTTCTCACCTGTAAAATGGGAATACAGTACCCCACTAAAGCCTCAACGAAGAGTAAATGAGACTGCATTTTAGAATCAGTCAGTGTTGCTGCTCAGGGGTGCCTGGTCAGCGCAGGTGTGTGCTGCATGCATTTGTGCTGCACTGAACCTACTCAGTACTCTGTATATCGAGAATGCTACTGGGGTCATAATGACACTATGTTAAATGTGAAAGGTGGAAAGTACCTTGTCCTTAAGGAGAACATGCTGAATTTGCACCCCTGCCAGGGCACACTCAGCGTGTGCTGTGGCCCTCAGGCTCAGTCCCCAGCCTTTGGATGGCTTTCCATCTCTTTTTTAACACTGTGCCCTGTGCCCGGGTGGCTCAGTGGTAAAGCATCGCCTGCCAATGACTGCCAGTGGCAGGAGGCGCAGCTTCATCCCTGGGTCAGGAAGGTCCTCTGCAGAAGGAAGTGGCCAGCCGCTCCAATGTTCTTGCCTGGGAAATCCCATGGGCAGAAGAGTTTGGTGGGCTACAGTGCGTGGAGTTGCAGAGACGGGCATGTCTGAGAGCACCTGCATACACGTTCCTGGCCGTGCCCGTGGCGTGGGTGTCCTGGAGGAGCAAGCGGGGGCTGGGCTGAGGGGGAATGAGTCCTCTCCTGGTCCTCCCCACACTATGCTGAGACCGTGGGCAGCCTCCCCAGGTCCACTCCCTGTCCCCCTCTCCCCGTGCTCCTTCAGAAGCCCCGTCACGGGGCCACGTGTGCACAGTAACGTCTGTAAGGGGAAGCTCCCGAGGGCTTAGGTAACTTTTCCATTTAGGGAAGTGGGACGTCAGAGTGAGAACTAAAGAGTCACTGGAGTCTCCTCTGCTCCCTCAGAGTACCAGGCCCTGGAATTAGAGTCATGTCAAGGCTCCCTGCAGACCACCATGCCCCGTGAGGGGAGAGTGGGACCTGCATGTCCTGGCTCCTGGTCCAGCTGGAGGTGGTGGGGGGTGAAGGGAGGCGAGGGAGTGGGGTGAGGAGCAGGGCGCTGGGGGTGGGGATGGGAGTGGCCTCGCAGCAAAGGACTGGGACACGATGGGCCTTGGGTCCAGCCTCTCTCTCCCTCACAAAGGAACTGCACATGGTATTTGAACAGGACAGTGCTAAGCAGAAGCAGCTTTGCTAAACCATAATGTGGGGCTTCAGAAACACTTGCCATATGACCACGGGAAGGGTCAATCCTCCCCACATTGGCCAACCAGTGGGTGCCAGGGTCCCCAAAAGGAAATGTGCCCCCACGCCCCTGCAGTGAAGGAGCCCACTGAGTCACCAGGGAGATGAAGTGAGAGGTAAATAAAGCCTCAAAATACGACCGTCGAGTATTAAGCTCTGTTTTCCTTCCACCACATAATGGGCAAAACAGGTGTCCTTGCTGCCCACTCAATGCTCATCCATTTTTCTGTGTCAGAGCGGGCTGTGAGGTTTGCTCAAAAATGGAATAAGGGTCAGGGCTATCTGCTGGGACATTCCTTGGTGCTAGAAGCAGTGTTTTCACATATTTAACCTGGCCTTTCTGCCATGATTCAACAGAGCTATGTCAAGATGTCCCATGGGTCAAAAATGATCTACTTCAGCCAGAGATGTCCCTTCCAAGAGAAGCATCATGGTATATGTGGTAGGAACAGACCCCAGCCTTATTTGCCTCTCTTCTGGCTTATGCGTGAGGCATGGCCTTCCCATTCCATCCCTCAGAAGATCTAACACCTAAGAAGCTTTCACACTGCACGCAGATTCTGCCGATGCAGCCTTCCCCAGGCTGACAGGAGAGGGCCTTCAACCCTTCTGCCTCCGCGCAAGGTTCCCCATGGCGCGGGGCCAGGACCAATCACAGCGGGAGCAGCAGGAAGGTCAGGGTCCTAGAGCGGTGGCTCTCACACTTGAGCTGCATCAGAATCGCCTAGAGGGCAATTACAGCACAGACCGAGGGGCCCACCCGCAGTGTTCTGATTCAGTAGGTCTGAGAATTTAACTTCTAGCAAATTCCCAGGGGATACTGACACTTCTGGTCTGCACACCTCACTTTGAAAAACCACCATCTCGGAAGATATTCCCATACTTTGGGTATTCTTTCAAAACAGAGAGGCAGGGAGATGGGCCTGGTGTTGCTAGGCAACCAGCAGCAGAAGGGAAATGGGATGGAGGCCAGAGGCTGGGAAGGATGGGGTACAGGGTGACCTGGCACTTAACAAAAGGCCGTCACTGACTTTGGTTTATTGACATCTCCACAGAGACATAAATAGGTATCGTCCCCTATTTACCTGGCGTCATCCACTAACAAGGGAGCCGCTGCTGTCCAGCAGGCCTACCTGAAGGCCTGGCCACTGCCCAAGGAGAGCCTGTCTCCCGGCCGGGCCTTCTGCTCCTTGTACCAGAGCGTTTTGAGCTTGTGGTAGTACACCTTGCAGCTGAATCCCTCCTTGAAGCCCCTCTTGATATGGCTCTTGAGGGAGTGCAGCGTCGGATACAGGCGGCAGCAAGATGCACATTTGTAGCCATTCTGCTGAGCCGGGTGCCACTTGGAAGCCATCAGGATGTCCTGGAATGTGATGGAGTCTGTGGTGTCTGGGCCGGGCCTGGATTTCTTGGTGGCCTCTCGGGGGCAGGTGTTTTCTGGGGAGGGAGAGGATGAGCAGACGCTGTCGGCTGTGTCCTCTGGGAGGCAGCTGTCCCTCTGACCCTCGTCCCGCTGCACCTCCGAGAAGCTGTAGGTCTCAAGGTGGCTCTCTTTGTCCTTGCATAGAAAGTAGCTGTAAGGGGAGAACCAGGGCCGGTAGATGGTGCAGTTCCACCTCAGCTGCTCTCCATTTGGGGCGTCCCCCAAGATGCAATCTGCAAATGAAAGCTGGGTCTGAGCCTCAGGCCAGGCAGGGAGCAATGAGGCCTGGGGTGGCCAGAGACTGTGCAGAGAGGCCGAAGGACAAGCAGACGGGGTCAGGCACGCCCTCAGGTCACCTCTGCCCCACCTTGAGTGGGTTCTGGGAGCAGGCAGAGGGTGGGGTGGGGAGAGCAGGCAGAGGCATTCTTTCCCGCTATTTGCTTTTCTGCTGGTACAAATGGCAGTTTGACTTCTGGGTAGTGACTCTGGTGGAATCACTCACTAAGCCCTGGTATTTGTCAGGTGTGTCCCGCCCTGAGGACACCTCTCCTCTGCCTCCTCTAAGGAGCAAACTGCCAGACCTCTGCACTTCCTCTTCCTTCCACAATGGTTGTGGCCATTTTTCCAGCCTCACTGTCTGTCTGCCTTCAACAGCCTGGTCAGGCAGAAACTGCTGCTGTGCATCAGCGTGAGAGACAGGAGAGGAGAAGCAAGAGGCCCCCACAGGGCTGCAGGTCTCTGCTAAAGGAAGCACCAGACGGAAGACTGCAGGGAGCAAGGCAGCGGGTGGTGATCCCACGCACAGCTCCCCCATACCCTCGGGGAGCAGCCGCATGCCCCAACTTCTCCCCCGTGCCCGCCCCGCCAGAGCAGGTCTCACCTGGCGAGATCACTATGTTGTGCACCCCGTGCCGGAGAACGCCACCTGGGCACTGGGGCGGCAGGGCCTGGACTGGGCTGGGCACCTCAGTGGGTAACACAGGCTTTGCGATGTCTGGGTTACAGGAGAAACATTCTGGTGAGCTGAGCAGTGTTGGGAGCCCTTCCCCCAAGAAGTACCTACAGGTTCAACCTTGGTACTTTCAAGGCACTGCAAAGCTGAAGCAAAACAGTGACCTTTCTTGCACCTAGATAGGCAGAGCTATTCTGGATGACCTCCTGGGGAATTCCAAGTAGGGTGTGGTTTCACTGAGACCCAGGAAAGAGCCTCTCCAAAGGACAGTGTAAGACGCAGGCCAGATAACAGCTTTCTGCCCGGCCCAGCCCTCTTTTGACCCTCCTGCAGCTCACCGTGTGTGTGTGTGTGTGTGTGTGTGTGTGTGTGTGTGAGCACGCGCGCACGTGTGTGCTTCTGTCTCTTCACTCCATGTTGCACCTTTTGGGTCCCTCCAGGGCCCAGGGGAGGGAGTCATGGGCCCTGTTGCTTTGTTACAAGATCCCTTTGAGGATGAAAAGCTGGTTTCTCCAATAAAAGTACCTCCCACCCATAGCCAGAGAGTGTTCAGATGAACCGTAGCTGTCTGATGGCTGCTAATACTTGGCTTAAAAAGCTGACTTGCCTCAAATCTCGGAGTAGTAGCTGTGCTCAGTTTGGGAAATAGATACAAATGCCTGTGTGTAGGCAGTGGGTGTTTAGGAGAGCTATTCCTCCACGGAGCAGCACTTAAACTTCAATGTGCGTAGGAACCACCTGAGATATCGTTAAAAGTGCAGATTCTAACTCAGCGAGTCTTGGGTAGGGCCTGAGGTTTTTCATTTCTGACAAGCTCTCAGGAGATGCTGACGTTACAGGTCCATGGACCATGCTTTGAACAGCAAGTCAGAACATTCAGCTTTATTGCATGAACTCATCAGCCTCTTCTTCTTCAACTTACATAGACAGGCTGTCCCCGCGAGTGTCCATGTAGATACAGAGGGTGAAAAGTGTAACAACAAATGTTTCCCCCATTCTTCACTTGCAGAAAATGAATAAACAGCAGGAACTACTTACCTGCTTTCTCCAATTAAAATGCCTCCCACCCACAGCATTTTGAAAAATTATTTTCTCCCCGTATGTAATTTAACTTTCTCACTAAATCGAGGTCCTATAACATGATCTGGTAGAGTACTCAATTACAAGCTTCAAAGAGCCACATTTTGGGGGGCCCAGGGGCAGTAGAGTTTACCTGGCAAGCTGGTGGCACGTGAGGACATAATATCAGGAAGCGTGCTCAGGGCAGAGGAAGAGATTCGAGTTCCAGAAATGCTGAGGAGTGAGAAGTTCTCCATGTTCTGGCTACCGAAGGGTACGGAGGTCACGCACAGCTGCTCCCAGGAGGCTGGTTGGGTTGTCTGGACGATAAACATTCCGAGCGCAGGTGACATCACAAGAAGACCACACGATTCCACTCACCAGGAAGGTGCCCTCAAAGATGGATGGGGTCTGGTGCAAGCAAGATAAAAATTTTAAAGATTTTTTTGACTTGGCATTCCTCAGTGGCCTGTCTTACTTGGGAATATCCAGAGAGATGGAGGCGTGTGGGCGAGACCTGGAGTGATGCTGTCTGTCCCCCTGTCTGCTCTTTAGTGTCCCTTTTCCATGTTGTTGCTGCCACTACCCCCAGCTCTGGGGCTCTCTGTCCTCTCTGAATGACGGCCTTGGTTTCTTTTTCATCTGCCTAATGTCTGCCACCAGATATTTTTGTTGTTTTAATTTAGCTTCTGGTTTGGGATATGGTGTATACTTTTATATTTTTCTTTGGACATAATTTCAAACTTAGAAAAAGCTGCAAAAATAAAATTAGTGCAGAGAACATCCATGTACCCTGTATCTAGATTTTTCCTATTGTTAACATTTTATTCCATTTGCTTTATCAATTCCCTCCCTCCCTGTCTATGCATGTATACTTTTTTTTTTTCCTGAGGTATTTAAAGGTAAGTTACAAACATAATGTCCCTTTGTGCCTAAATACTCAATATGTTCTCCCCAAGAATAGGGACCAGATACTGTTTTAAATGGTTGGTGCTATTTTTAGCAAATGACTAAAACATAAATGGGTGGCTTACTCAATACCATTTGCTCATTATAAGCCATTTCCCACGAGGCTATGAACTCAGAGTGGCAAGGTTGCCTCTTTTCTTCGCTTCACTTCTGTCATCTAACAGCCTGGGTAGCCTGCTAGAGGGTTGATGGGTGAGTTGAAGGTGCCCCCTTCTCGATGCATACGGGGCTTTAGATGTAAAGGTGGAGATGTTTGTGCAGTGTGGGAAAGATCTGGTCCACTCTGTAAGCAGCAGTGCACTCCCCCCGCTGTGTGTGGACCAAGTGTGAGTGAGCGTCTGCGTGTGAGAGCCTGGAGTTGGCCTCGTGTCCGTGTGTGTTCACAGCACTCAAACGTTTGCTGGGGGCAGTGTGGGGAACGTACTCTCCTCACGCGCTGCCTCCACAGCCTGGTCTGGAATGTTAGAATGTGTTAGGATGCAAACTGATACTATGTACCTTGGCAACTTTAAGGTATTGGCAATTTCAGTTGGCTGCCCTGGCGTGCAGAAAGATCAGGGCTCAGGGAGTCAGCCTGTGTGAGTTCTAAATTTGGGTCTACCGTTCAGCTCCCTGTGGGTATGAGGCATTCCTCTCTGCCACCTGCTTTCCCCATTCTGTTAATTGGCGTGGTTGGAGTGGATGACCATCTTCCTGGTCTTAAATCTAGTGATTTACACGTGGAAATGAGACAACGAAGGAGTGATGCAGGACCCAGGAGACTTAGAGCTTCATCCTGCCCTGGCCTATTCCATTCCTCCTGCCACCAGCTAGGAACTCCAGATATACTTAATGCAAAGGGGGCTCAGAATATGGGGGGAAATACAAGAGGCTACATCAGAGCCTGTTGGGAGAGTTTTTAAAATCCGACTCTGTTTTGATCTGGTTATTAACAAGCACCCGGTCGTCCTGCGTGCCTCATAACAGGGCCCCTGTCTTGCATGCTATGTCCTCTTGGTGTGTTGTTGCTGGTGGCCCAGACAGGAGATGACACTCCCCACATGGTCGGTCACTACATAAAACGTGTCTCTCTCTCGTTTGTTTCCCACCTGCTTTCCGAGCCCCTTTCTCGGACAGGTAAGATACCATCTTTCTTACGGATGACTTTGGCCCCAGATGTTCCGCTCTGCTTGGCTGTGTGCATGCTGGGGGTGCTCTGGGGAGGGTCACCTGGTTGGGGTCCACTTACCTTCCTTTCCACCATCACTGTTACTTTCTGAACCACCACGCTTCTGGTCCTGACAGTGTGTGAGTTTTAATGCTTTCAGCAGGAAAGGGGCTTGCTGCACACCCCTCAGATGGGGAGATGAAGGAAGCCCCAGGGAGAGTCCTGTGTCGGAGGCTGGAGTTCCTCCCAGTCTGACCTCAAGAGCCCCTGTGGACCACTCCCACAGGAGGGGGTTTTGAATGACTTTTCTAAATGGAAAAGGGCTTGGAGAACAGTTTCTCTACGATGTTAGCTCCTAATGCAGTCAGTTTTAAGTATTCATGTCAAAAGTCAATTCAATTAAACTATTTGCTAAATGCCTGCTATTGTGCAAGGCCCTATGCTGAGCATTGTAGACCAGAAATATCCCTCAAGATGCTACAGCCCAGCAAGGAGCTTATTTTATTATAAAGACAAGATGTATTTACCAGAAGACTGCAGAGAATTGTGAAGAGAGTACATGATGGGCTATATTTAAATTACTTAAGAATTCAGCAAATACATTCTGATGGGTAGAGAAGCAAGTAGTACAGGAAATCTAAAATGATGCTTAGTCAAAAAGTTATGTTTATTAGACTGCTTCCTCAATAATTATAATAAAAGGGGCTTGCAATTTACAAGTTGCTTTGCCAGGTGCTTTTGGTACTTACACTTTTAGAAATGAATGTGTCTGCTCTTAAAATTCACATTAAACCAATAAGAAAACAGCCACAGAACTATGCGAGCCCAGAAGTGGTGGGGATTGGCCTTCTTCCCCGGCCTACCTCTCTTGAACACTCGCTCTAGTTTCATGGTGGCCCAAATACTTTCTGATTTGGGGGGAAATCATTAAACGCATTAGTTTCCAGGAGTTCATGATCAAAGAAGACTTTGAAGAATATGGGACATGATAGGTAAATCACGCAAAAGTGGATGACATGGCAAGATTTACACTCTCAGGAGAAGACTCGAGTTGATACCCCTGTTGTACGATGGGCCAGGATCTCCTGCTGGTGTGGTGGGTCTACACCCGGAAGTCAGCCAGCCTGAACCAGCTGGCTCTGTGCCTGGTGTCCCAGCGGTGCTCTACCCAAGTTCCTGGCATGTCTCCTGCAGAGTGCTTTTCCTGCATGTGGGTTAGGGTCAGTTACAGAGGTGAAGACTGGGGCTCACCAAAGGGGGAGATTCCACTCTTCCCACAGCTGCCTCCTACCTCTAAAGACCTTCACCATCTGGCTTATTGAGGTAGTTGGCTCAGAAGAGAGATCTCTGCTTGAAACCACAATAGAGAGAAATGCTCCCTGTGACCCAGGACTCAGCAGGGCAGGGCAGAGAAGTGCTTTATGCGCAAGTTCAACAAAGTGGCTTCCAGGCTGGCTCAGATTAGAAAGAATCCACCTGCAATGCAGGAGACCTGGGTTCAGTCCCTGAGTTGGGAAGATCCCCTGGAGAAGGAATACTCCTGCATTCCTACCTGGAGAATTCCCTGGACAGAGGAGCCTGTGGGCTACAGTCCATGGGGTCACAAAGAGTTGGACACAGCGGAACAGCTAACACTTTCACTTTTTTCAACAGAAGGAAATACACACCCTAATCTCAGTTCCTCTTAGGAAGGCTCAGCAAGAATAGACACTTAGAAGAGGAGCCTGTGACCAAAGGCAACCTCTCCTCCCCACAGGTTGACAAAAGTACCTGGAACGGTTGGGAAGGACAGGAACCTCCAGCCTGCTTGCAAGGTGCTAGCATGGGTCTGGCTGCACTGAGACCTGAGCTGAATTTCCGGGTGGGGAGACGCTGCCCCATGCCAGGGTGTATGGGGCATGAACCTTGAACTCCTGAGAACCCTGAGCTCCAGCCATTCCAGTTACACATTGCAGAGCTGCTGCGGTCTTGGTCTCCACAGTTCTCTATCTGCAAATGGGTTTGGCAGTTCAGGGTATTTATTTTGAGTACCTACTGTGTGCTAGCTGTCAAGGACACAAAGATGAATGAGACATGGCCACTGCCTTGCAGGTACCAACAACTCAGTGGGTCTCCTCTCAGCCCTGTGAGTGAATTAATCCTTCCAGCTGAAGAGGGATCCCTAAGAGGAGTGTCCACAAGGCATATTTAGACAGCAGGCAAGGCAGGGAAGGGAGTGGGATAAACTCTGAGCTTCGGGTGAGAAACCCTGGTTTGTAGTTCCCACAGCACCCGTAACTGGCCTGTGACCTGAGGCCCAGCAGTTCACTGCTCTGAGCCCCGTTTTCCTCCCCCATAGTAAAAGTCTTAACCACACCCCACCTCACTAGGTTGTCCCGAGGATTAAGTGAGCTGGTGTTTGTCAGCTTCCTCGTACTTCCTTGGCACCAAGCACTCGTCCGTTTGGTTCACACCATCCCTCCTCAAACAGCTGGTCCATTCTCCCAGATTCCACACCTGGAGAAGTGAGCATTTTCCGTGGAGAAAGCATGCTATGCGTGTACCTCTTTAGCAGAGAGCCTCCAACCGCAGGTCTCTCGCCCTCCCTCCACCGGCTTCTACCCCAGTACCCGAGTCAGTGCCATGCGCTCACCGCAGCATAAAACTGTACATCTCGTTGCTTCATCCTGGTTTCCTTTACTTTAGAAGGCCTGGTGACCCCAAGGTAAGCAGTTAGGCTGGGAGTCAAGGAGGCAGGCTTAAAGGGATAAGTTGGCTTTTTTTTTTGTGGCTAGCGTTCATCACTGATTAACCTGGGTGAGGCAGAACTAGAATTTCTGGTCCCACAGCCCATCAAGACAACCGGATTGCAAGGTTCAAGGGTATCTTTGCTGGCGCGCTCTTGACTCGTGAGGTTACAAAGTTGTGGGTGTGGTGTAAGGAGAAGACCGGCAGTGATAGGGAAAGAAGTGCCCGCTCCCCTCCCCTCACCGGCTCTCTCTTTCCTCTTTGTTTGTAGTCGACCACAGCATGTTTGAGAACCTGAACACAGCCCTCACTCCCAAGCTCCAGTCGAGCCGCTCCTTCCCCCACTTGTCCAGGCCAACAGCCCCCAGCGCTGCTGCTCAGGGGTCTGTGGAGCCCGGGGGGCCCGGACTCTGGGTGGGCAGCAGTCAGCACCTCAAGAGCCTGGGCAAAGCGGTGGGGGCCAAAGTGAATGACTTCCTGCGGAGAAAGGAGCCCTCGAGCCTGGGCAGCGTGGGCACAACAGAGGTCAACAAGACCGCAGGGGCCCAACTGGCCGGCGGGGCTGACGGGGATGACGGAAGGTGAGTGCACCACCTATCACCTCCCTGCGGGTCTGTGGACCAGGAAGGGGCTTGCAGAGAAACTGTAGTGTCTCGAGAGGAGAATGACCCTGGGGAAGGGACGTGAGGTGGTCACATGAGAATAGCTGAAGGGTGACGTTTGGGGAAGCCGGCTTCACCGTCCGCCGCCACAGCGGAAGTTCCCGGCATGCGCATCATGTCCCGGCGCTGTGCTGTGCTTCAGCTGCGCTCTGTTACTGACCCTGCCACAGTCCTCCGAGGTAGACGGTATCATTTCCATTTTGCAGACAGTGTAGGTTCAGAGTGGTAACGTGAGGAGCTTAAGGGTACAAAGTTAGTGATCAGCAGAGTTGGATTCAAACCCAGGTATTGTGGAAAGCACGCTTCCCAGGGGGATTCCAACACCCAGCCCCGTGTGAGGAGCCCTGCCCTGACAGTCAGTAGTGGAGAAGCCCATGTTTGGGCAGGTGCGGGGGAAGCCTCCCATTTGGGGCCTTGTTTTAGACAAGTGCACTTGGAGGGTGGTGATGCAACTTTTGAGAGCTATTGCATAGGTTCTGATGAGACGCAGTTCACCAATGGGCCCAGTGTTAACTCTGTGCTGCTCTGAAGACCGAGTGAGCATGTGACAGCCCCAAAGCCATTTGCACTCACACTGCTGAGACTCATGCTAAACCAAGGATGAGAGTCCAGAGTGTAAAGCGCCCCCCTGGGTGGGTGAGTGGAAAATGCAGTTGGAGTTAGAGATGCGAGAACACAGCAGGGACTGGTGTCTCGCCAGCCTCAGAGCACTGACATCAACTTTACAGGTCAGCCCTGCAAGAAGCATTCCCTCGGCTGGATCCTCCACCTCCTGCCACCAGGAAGCGAACCCCTCGGGCCCTGAAGACCACCCAGGACATGCTGATTTCGTCACAGCCTGTCCTAAGCAGTCTGGAGTATGGGACAGAGATGTCATCTGGGCAGCCCCAGGTCTCGTCTTCCGCCCAACCCAGCCCAGCTGATGCTTCCCAGCCAGAGGCCACCACAGAGGTGGTGGACAGGGATGACGCTCTGCCCAATGGAGAGGTTTCCGTGTCGGTACCTGATCTCATCCACAAAGACGGCCAGGACGACCCCAAGCTCAAAGTGACTGAGTGCCGAAGGGCCTCCTCCCCTGGCCTCATGGAGAGAAATGGCCTCAAACTCAGCCTGAGCCCCATCAGCCTGGCCGAGTCTCCAGAGGACGGCAGCCCACCTCCACGGGCGCGGACCTCCAGTGTTGACAATGAGGGCCCTCACCCAGACCTGCTGTCCTTTGAGTAGAGCTGCTGAGCGCCCTCCCTCTGCCCTCTCCTCCACCGTGCACCCTGGCTCTGCCCTCTCTCCTGCTGTCTGACCCCCTTGCACAAGGCATGGCAGAGTGATTCTCCTGGTGATTGCAGGGCCACAGGTCCAAGTGGTTGTATAGTCCAAGAGTCTGTCCATGGAATGGAAAAGTACTCCCTTGGGTGCCATCCCAGCTTCTCTGCATGCTGGCTGCAGCCCTTGGATGTTGGGGCACCTCTGCTCCCATGGTGCCCTGGCTTCCCATGGGCGTGCAGGGCCAGCAGCACAGGATGAAGGCTGTTCTCTTTGCCTGTCTTCCAAATGCCGCCTGCTCTTCTCTTTTCCTCGCCCTCCTGGTTCCTTCCTTCTCCTCCCTGGGTGCCCAGAGGCCTCCTGCCTCAGGGGCAGTCAGATTGGATGGGGGATGCTGGGTTTGGCTTGGTGACGGGCCCAGACCCAGAAAGCCACACCAGAGCACAGCGCAGCCGCAGCTTTTCCTGGTCCCAAGACACTGCAGGCCTCAGGCTGTCCCCTTGCCTCTGCCCGTGTGCATGCAGGCTGAGGGAGATGCTTATGCCTGAGACCCTGGGCAGCCTTGTCGCCCAGCGCTCACAGGGGCTTCTCCTCTAGACGGGGAGCATGGTGAGCCCTCCCTGGGGCAGGGCATGGAGCCAGCCACCGAGGGCACCTGCCCAGTGTGGGAGTGTCCAGAGGCTTTGGGAATAATGGTGCCCAGCTACGCTCGTGCTCCCTGCCCAGAAGGAGGGACCCAGGCTTCCCACGCTGTGCATGAAGACAGGGCTAGGCAGGCCCTTGCAGAAGCAGCAGAGCAAGTTCTGACATCATTCGGGGGGAGGGCCCGGGAACCTGGCATCCATGGAGCTGGTCCCGAGAGAACACGGAGCAGTAGTGGAGAAGGCCATGGGAAGAGTAGTCATTAGGACTCAGGGCATCTATGGGGCCTCACAGCCTACTGAGATGTAGTTCCAGGCTCTAAGCATGCTAAGTGCGAGGATGAAGGTGAAGAGTGTGAGGACCAAGGTGGAGGGTGTGAGAGGTTGGAGTATGGTGAGAGGCTGGGGGGGGTGCCCTCGTGGCGGGGG
>NW_011494918.1:2081189-2130440 GCF_000754665.1 Bison bison bison | reverse complement strand
AGGCTGCCCTTGAGGAGGGGGCTCTGCTCTTGGCCTTAAGGCGCTCTCTGTGCACCTGCTCTGGGGTCTCTGTGACGGACTGGCAGTTCCCCCAGCTGCACTGGTTCCGCCCTCCTGTGTTAACCCACCTCTGTGTTCCTGTCTCCCACCAGGAGTCCTGTCCTGCTGCTTTCCTGTGGCCAGGAGACCCTGTCAGGGGTTGATCCCAGCCTTGGGGGCCTTTGCAGCAAGAAGAGAACGCGCCTTTTCTTAAGCAGGGTGGCTGGTCCCTGGGGGAAGGCTGAGGGGGCTCGTCCGGCCACAGCAGGGTCTTCATTCCTCTTCCTGCAATTCCTGCTGCCTCCGTTTCTAGTCATCGCTTGGCTTCCCCTTCTGGGTGCCCCAGAGCTCACTGCCCACTTCCTCTCATCACCCAATTCCTGCTCCCCCCTCACCACCTCCGTGGACCCGGGAGCCTCGGGGGATCACCAGCGTGCAGGCTGCTCCTACCCCGTGTGCTCGCGTCTGCAGCCACACGGCCAGGCCTCAGCTCTGCCACGGCCTTGTCTTCTCACAGCAATGCTTTGTCTCCTCTTCCTCAGAAGGGTCCCAGCATCCCAGGCACCTGGCAGGCCATTGTGAAGTGAGCAAGGCTGTTACTGAATTGAGTCGATCCTGCCTTATTCCAGGAACATCACAAGGATGCGATATCTGCCCTCAATGCTCAGAAGTTCTCAGGACTAGCATTTTGGGGGCCTGTGAGTTTTCCCATACTGGCTTGGGGTTCTGCACAAAACACACAGCTGGGGGTGGGGAACAGAGCTAAACCCACATGCTGGGAGCTAGCCCCCTTTGATTTGCACTTCCATGCCAGAAGTTCAGTTTGCTTCTGATGAGAAACTTACTGAGTATCTACACTCTGGTCTGCTGCTCTCCCAGGGACCAGCGTGCCTCTGGCCGGGTGGTACTGTAGCCATAGGTACAGTGGTGGCAGGCCAGGGCTGGTTCAAACACCCAGACGCCACTGAGGCCCGGGAGTCAGCACAGGCATCCTGTCAGGCTGTCCTAGGACCATGGACAGGGTGACCCCAGAGTTCCTCAGGCTCGTGTCCAGTGCTGCATGAGGAAGGGGCTGTGGGACCCTGTGTCAGTGTCCAGGTGGCCTCTCTCTGGTCGCCACCTCAGCCATTCTTCTGCAGCGGGGGGTGTGGGAGCTCTCTGAGGCTAAAATCGAGTCCTAAATGCTGCAGAGAGTGCCTAGTACTAGGGGACAAGGGGTTCCCAAAGGCCGACAGGAACAGCAATGTCTATCCTGCCGAGGGCCCTGGCACAGACCAGCTGTCTATGTAAAACCCCACTTGGCTTCCTGTGTCCATCTCAACACCTGACCTTCCTGTAACTGCAATATGCTGTCACCCCTGACACACACACACACCCCTCAGGGTGACTCCAGCTTCTCTGGAGGCTTCACCCTGGGGTGGCCCAGTCTGCTCAAGGATAGGGCACCAAGGAGAAATGTCTTCTATGTCCTCAGAAGGAAGTGGGGCCATGGAGTTTTTTCCACATTCTGGTCCCACTCCCCTGTATCCCCATATTCAGCAATAGCTTTACCCTGACAGATGGAAGGTGAGCTTCCAGAACCTGGCAAAAAGGTGGCATATTCATACTCCCCTGGCACAGAGAGAAATGTAATGTGTTAACAAATGTGAGTGATGAAGACCTTCTTGTAATCAATCAGCTTTTAAAGAACCAAGAGGTTGGCCCCAGTTTAGGGGAAGAAGAATATTACAGAGCTATTCCGAGTATTTTCTAGAGATTTTATATTTATATTTTTAGTAATTTTCTGGTAGAAAGTATACAATAAAATGGTTTGGTTTGGGTTTGCTGGTTTGGTTTTTTTCTCCTAACCAATGGTGGGTGGTTGGTTTTTCTGAAGGCTGACTTGTTCGCCGGCCTTTTGCTTTGTGAGCCTGGGAGAGGGAGCCATGACAGATCTCTAGCCTGAGACCTTGGGCGGAAATGGTCTCTGGGGATGTGCCCTCGTTTAGTCCCCTAACTGGCTGGGCACCGTGGAAGTCTCCCTCCTCCAAAGTGAACTATGACTACTTCGGGGAACCACATCGTGTGCAGAGGTGCCACCCTGCCCCTCAGAAAGAAGCAGGAAATGAGAGTGGCCACAGGATCATCTACCTGGGGTCCATAACCCTCTCCCATTGAGGTGGGAATGGAGCTGGGTGTGCACACAGACCTTCTTCAGAGAGAGACCAGAGCTGCTATCAGATTCCAAGTCATTAGTAATGTCAGTAAAACACCCAAAGCTGCTGATGTGGGCACTTACCCCAGACTACAGTAGCCCAGATGCTCCTTACTGAGAGAGCATGGCTTAGAGCAGTGCTGGCCTGAAGCCCCCAGGGTATCCCCTGGCTGTCCCCAGACTGAATGACCCAGAGGACTCCCAGCTGAGAACCGACCAGATTTTTAACCTCCTTAAAAGGGACAAAGTGGAGAAAAGATAGGAAGAGGAAGGAAAAGAAGCCATATCCGTAACTAAAGGGGGAGGGATGGGCCCTTTCTGCCTAGCCCTGTCATTCCCAGCCCCCCACCCCCACCCCGCGATGAGGCCTGAGACCCCTCCCTGGCTACAATTAAAAAGCATCTCAGGCCTGAGGCTGTCTCCAGTCTTTTCTGCTCTGAATTCCACTCCTGCACTTCCTTCCTCAGAGGAAGAAGACAATGGACCTTCACTCTGCTTGCTTGCTCTGCAGAGGGGCTCAGCGTATTGTTCTGGGAAGGTACGAATAACGCAAAAACCAATCCAACGTATTCCATACATGGGAAAAAGCATTTTAAATACTTAACAGGAGCAACTTTTTCCTTCAAGTCTAAGCTCCAGTTTGGGTGACCGCTCCCATTGAGTAGCTTCAGGATTGACTTTGGCAGTCACTCAGGTGTGAAATGTGCCTTTTACATGCCTTTTCTTTCCCACTATTATGCAAAGCAATTATTTGGGGCTAAGATCAAATATGAAAAATCATAATGTAAAAATAAAAACTTTTTGAGGAAATTTTTAAGTGTGAAAAGGGATGTGAATATGTCATTTTCTTTAATGCTGTGGTCTGAACCTTTCGTCTGGAAGCTGGGGTAAAATGCCCAAGCCTGTTTGTGTACTAAGTGCTGTCTGGGGCACAGTGGTAACACTGGAAAAGAGATCCCTGGTTGTCTCTCACGAGGCCCGCAGTGGACAGAGGAGCCTGGTGGGCTACAGTCCACGGGATCGCAGAGTCAGGCACGACTGAGCGCCCAGGCATGCCCGCCCAGTTGGTGAGGGCACCGTGGAACCTGCCTTCCTGTTATACTTGACAGGTTGTGTTATTAGCATAAGCTGTTAAACAATGGAAGTATGGAGAGGGGGGGAGGTGGCAATTTCAACTGAAAGTGTTTTTCCTCTGCCTGTAGTGATTGCTGAAGGAAATGAACAAATCACAGGTCATCAGGAAACCCACTAAATTCCTGAAGTCTGGTGGGGAATTCCTGTTGGGATTCAGACTTCATGGAATGACTGTAGCTAGTACCAGATTGCACCTCAGATACTGCTCCAAACTCAGAGAGCTGCTTCCTGCTCAATTTGCTCTCAGACTTATTCAGAATCCCTTCATGGTCTGTGAATCCTGGGAGTGTTCTAGAACCATCTGTGCTTCAATACCCTGTCTCCTCTCTATTCTCATCCCCACCAGCACAGGGCTCCCGAGTTTGGTTTGCCACCTGCAGGCAATAGCTCCTTGCCTTTGAGGTTTGGGTCCTCAGGGTTCCCTGGGCCTCACTCAGCATTGCCCCTGCTGTGCCTACCACTCGAGCTCCCCACCCCCCGTTGTGGCGCCCGTCTGAGTGGGAACAAGTAATTAATTCCACACGAAGAAACTCAGCCCTCGTAGAAGAATCCCCACCTCCCCCTAAACAGCTTCCTAAGTGCAGACAACATTTAATGTCATTCATCTCTCCCAAGGAAATCCACTCTGGAAACCTTCATTTCAGTCGCCAGTGAAGCACCTTGGGGGACTTTCCCCTCCAGGGTGCCCTCCTCCCTGCTGCCGTTTGCACTGGGGCGTGCCATGAAAGCCTGGAGTCCCCTCCTCTGACTTCTCACTAATGAGAAAATTCCTCCGCGTTCGTATCTAGGGTCCGACACCCAGAGACACAAATCCTCTTTGTGTCCAGCTTATCTCCAGCTGCTGCCATGATAAATAGTGCGGCTCAAGGGAGCCTGGACAAGCTGTACCCACGGAACAAATCACTTGGTTACTGACCACACAGACAGGGAAGCCGGCTAGGGGAAACGTTTAGGGACCAACTCAGACACACCAGGCTACTTTCCCGTGGGAGGTGCCTGAGGAATCTGTCTGTTTTGGGATAGGAAACACTGCCAGTGTTTCGCTCTTGGAAAAGGCAAAAAAGAAAAAAGTCACCCAAAGCCAGAAGCCACCTCACAGCAAACTGCAATTTTTGTTTTGCATTTCACCGTTTAACCAGTCTAGCGGTTTCCAGTACTATGGGCTTCGCCACCTTGTGCCTTCAAGTTCCCTCCATATTTGCCCAGGAACCTCTCTACACTCCTGTTCTTATGCAACTCCCACCCTTTGAGCTGGTGGGTAAGTACAACAGGTGGCGCTAGTGGTAAAGAACCGGCCTGCCAATGGAGGAGACACCTAAGAGACGCAGGTTCCATCCCTGGGTCAGGGAGATCCCCTGAGGAGGGCACAGCAACCCACTCCAGGATTCTTGCCTAGAGAATCCCATGGACAGAGGAGCCTGGCGGGCTACGGTCCATAGGGTTGCAAAGAGTGGGACACGACTGAAGAGATAGCATGCACGTAAGTATAGCCAAGTGTTCAGCCTGCTCCATGGGCTGACTCATGAACTTACAGCATCTCCCTATGGTTACTGTGGCCTGGTTCCAGTTGGTCCAGGCCACTGCGGGGCCAACAGAGGGACGGGAACTCCATCAGCCCTGCAACTGCAGCCACAGAATGTACTCCCCCAGCATCCTAAGCCCACAGCCGACGGGCCCACTTGCTGGATAGGAAAACTCAGAACAAGCTTGTTCTACCTTCCAGTCGGTCTCTGAACTTTCCAGTTCAGAGATAACTCTCCAGTCGGTTATCTGGTACACTTGCTCAATTAAAATCCTGGGTTCTCTGTGTCAAGAGCTGTCGGAAAGTCTTTGCAGCAGACCTGGTCCGTTCTCTGGATGCTGGGCCAAGGTGTGGTATTTCTAGGAGCTGGGTCTTTGGGAGAGGCTGTGTAGGACAGCTGGAAGGTGAACCCACTTGTGATAAAGCTGAGGGAGGAGGTTGTGCTCCTGGGCAGCCGTGCCCATGCCTTGCCCTACATCCCCCTAATGCTCCAGTCAGCGGTCATACAGGTGGTATAGATGTGACGGGGCTGGGGACTCTGCTGGGACACCCATGGGAGAAGGCGAGCCTGGTTCTCTGTGCTCAGGATCATCCCCAGTCCTGCCCAGCCTAGCTTGCCAGCTTCATCTGCCACTACTGCTTCTATGTCCCAGGGCCCACACTCCAAACTGCTCGGCATCACTGCCGTGTCTTTGTTCAAGAATGTCCATCCACCTGGGCACTCCCGTCATCCTTTCCCTTTCCTCTGACCTTGCCAGGCTCTGTTAATTCATCCTTCAGATTTCAGCTCAGGCATCCCTTCCGCTGGGATCCCTGCCCAGACACCACCCCCAGCCCATCCTCTGCTCCTGGATGGCACCCTCTGCCTTTCACCATGCTGGCACTTGCCACATGATGTGAGCAGGAGCTGCCTCCTGCTGGCTCTCTCACAAGTCTCTGAACCCCACCAGGGCAGGCCTTGTCGTCTTCATCTCTAACTCCTTGGTCCCTGGCACAGCACCCCACATGTCACAGGAGCTTGATAAAGATGTGCCTTGAAATGAGCTAAACTCGAAGAACTCGTCTTCTGGTTTGGGAGATTTTATATACATGTGCACACACACACACGGGGCTTCCCAGGTGGCTCGGTGGTGAAGAATCCCCCTGCCAATGCAGGAGACGTGGATCCCTGGGTTGGGAAGATCCCCTGGAGAAAGAAATGGCAACCCACTCCGGTATTATTGTCTGGAGAAGCCGATGGACAGGGAAGCTTGGTGGGCTACAGCCTGCATGGTTGCAGCGTTAGACATGACTTAGTGACAGAGGACACACGCGCGGGCACACACGTAGTCTAGTGCTGAGTGGCGTGGCCTGAGCCAGCCCCACCCCTCTCAGCTCCTCTCAGGGCCTCCCCCTCAGGTGGTTTCTGTCTCTGATGTCCTCTGCAGGGAAGGCTGGAGAGGGGCCGTTTTCAAAGTGGAAGTGATGAGTGGACCAGTGTGTCACTCGTTTCTCTTCATCCAAAGCCTTCATCAGTTCTGTCCCTGCACTGGTGGCACCTCACCATGCAGCCAGCGGAAGCAGGCACGCACGTCCAGCCTGACGTGAGAAGGGTCACACTCCAGCTCTGGTTTTGCCGCTCCCCCAGCTGATCTCAGGTCCCGTTCTTAAAACTCATACTTTATTATTCTGGGCTTTCTTATTAGTTGATGCTTTATTATATTTCATTCCAGGAATTGTGCTAATCAATTTACATTCATTATCTCATTTGTTTTTCTCAATAGCCCTGCAAGGGAAGTCCTCCTAAGCCTGTTCTTTAGGTATAGATAAAGTCGTACTGCAGTCAAAGAATTCACACACAGGATCTCATTAATCCTTGTATCTTGTGAGATAGTTATTTCAGCCTCATTTTATAGATGGGTAAACTGAGATTGGGGCTTCCCCAGTGGCTCAGTGGATAAAAAATCTGCCTGAAGTGCGGGAGACACAGGAGACGTGGGTTCGATCCCTGGGTCAGGCAGAGTCCCTAGAGAAGGGAATGGCTACCCACTCCTGTCTTCTTGCTTGGAAAATCCTGTGGACAGAGGAGCCTGGTGGGCTATGGTCCATGGGTCACAAAGAGTCGGACACTATTGAAAGACTAACACTTTCACTTAGATTGAGGTAATGACTAAGCAGATTGCCTGAGTCTTACAAACTGATAAAAATATAGAGCTAGACCTGCAGGCCCAGGATTTTAGATTCCAGGAGCAGACAGCATCATCACCACATGGTTCTTCTCTGTTTCCATCACACCAGTCTGATAAAATTTTCCCGGAAATGCTCATGGCCCAGAAACATCTTGTTGAGTTGGACCTTCTCCAGGGATGAATGTGATTTCATTAAACACTGAATATTCATGTGGGATGGGAATTTAGAGACCCAGTCATCAAATCCCTCATTTTACAAAGAGAAAACAGCAAGGACTACAGTTTTTCAATATTAACCTGTCCTGGCATGGTCTCTGATTTCCCACTATAACTCTATGCAGGAAGACTTATTAATCCCATTTTCTAGATGAGGCTGGCCAGAGGCTTAGAGAGTTTCAGCAACTTGCCCAAAGTCACTCTACCAGTAAGTGACAGAGCTGATTGGTGCCTCTGGAAAACATCCATTCTTCAGGGTGTTGGTATGAATATGATCTATGAATTGCACTCCAAGCAGGAGTGGAAGAAGTATTTCTATTGCATCTCACATTGCAGACTCAAGGAAGCCTGGCTCATACACTAATCCTGTTACACTGGAGATTAAGCTTTCAAATGAGAGATGAGTATTATGAGCGGAATGTTTGGCCTTTTGTAGCTACCATAGTCCCTCAGCCGGAGAAGGCAATGGCACCCCACTCCAGTACTCTTGCCTGGAAAATCCCATGGATGGAGGAGCCTGGAAGGCTGCAGTCCATGGGATAGCTGAGGGTCGGACACAACTGAGCGGCTTCATTTTCACTTTCATGCATTGGAGAAGGAAATGGCAACCCACTCCAGTGTTCTTACCTAGAGAATCCCAGGGACGGGGGAGCCTGTTGGGCTGCCGTCTATGGGGTCGCACAGAGTCGGACACGACTGAAGCGACTTAGCAGCAGCAGCAGCAGTCCCCCAGCAGTGCTAAAACAACAGAAACTTCAGCTCATTATCTGTTTTCTTGGTGGTTGTCTGACCTCTTGTGGCTGAGTTTAGGCATTGCAGTTTCTGGCAACTAGTTTCTCTAAGCAGCAGCTTTTCATGACAAAAGCATTTATGAGGTAAGTACTATCTCCTTTGGAAAGGCTTTTAAGTTTCCTAAGATCATTCAACAAATAGTATGTGAAAGGATAAATAAAACATTCAACAAATAGTATGTGAAAGGATAAATAAAACAGATGACTACCTTTTTTTTTTTTTTTTACTAGGAATTCCACAGGGGAGAGAAAATAGAAGGGAAGGAAATCTTTGAAAAAAATTAGAATTCTCCAAAAGTATAGAAAGATTAAAATTTTAATACAATGGCATATAGACCTTCAAACAGGATGAGGAGGAAAAACTCAGACACACTTATACAAAATGTAGGGTCAAAAAGAGAAACCACCTTTAAAGTTTCCAGAAAAAAAGATGGGCTGTAAAGGAGAATCAGGTTGACATCAGACATCTCAATAAGAATCCTAGATACAAAAAACTAGTGGCTTAATGTTTGATATTGTTGAAAGAAAAGGACACTAAACCTATATATTCAACTATCATTTGAATGAGTATAAACACTATTTTGAAGTATGTGTGTGTGCTGAGTCACTCAGCCATGTCCAGCTCTTTGCGACTCCCTGGACTGTAGCTCACCAGGCTCCTCTCTCCATGGAAATTTTCCAGGCAAGAAAACTGGAGTGGGTTTCCACTTCCTACTCCAAGGGATCTTCTCAACCCATTTGCAGGTGGATTTTTTACTGCTGGGTCACACGGGAAGCCCATTATGAAGCATGTAAGACTGCAAAGGCTTACTTCTCAAAGACCATCTTTGAAAATATTCTTGGAGGAAATATTCCAGTAAGAAAAGAAGTGAACTCAGAAGAGTTCCATGTGTTTGTAAATACATAGGAAGTAAGGATGAATAATTGATTAGGCTATGGGTTTTCCAGTGGTCATGTATAGATGTGAGAGTTGGACTGTGAAGAAAGCTGAGTGCCGAAGAATTGATGCTTTTGAACTGTGGTGTTGGAGAAGACTCTTGAGAGTCCCTTGGACTACAAGGAGATCCAACCAGTCCATTCTGAAGGAGATCAGTCCTGGGATTTCTTTGGAAGAAATGATGCTAAAGCTGAAACTCCAGTACTTTGGCCACCTCATGCGAAGAGTTGACTCACTGGAAAAGACTCTGATGCTGGGAGGGATTGGGGGCAGGAGGAGAAGGGGATGACAGAGGATGAGATGGCTGGATGGCATCACTGACTCGATGGATGTGAGTCTGAGTGAACTCCAGGAGTTGGTGATGGACAGGGAGGCCTGGCGTGCTGCGATTCATGGGGTCACAAAGAGTCGGACACGACTGAGCGACTGAACTGAACTGAACTGAATCTTACTATTACATAGATGGTAAAGGACTCAAAAGGAGTAGATAATAATAATTCAGATTTTAGATCAGAAAATGAGATGGGATTAACAATGGTGACAAAATTATAGAGAAAAGCAAAAATGCTCATTTTCAATAGGCTGTGGATAACTATCACCAAAAAAAAATTTAATAGAGCTTTCCAATAAGCAGGGTTAAAGGAGGAAAAAAAGAAAACAAAATATATAGAAAATGGAAAGAACGGAGTAAGATTTTTCTCTTAGCTCAGGCTTCTGTAACAAAATATTCAATACCATAGGTTGGGTGGGTTAAAGAATGCACATTTTACTAGACTTTCTTGTGGGGTGGGAAGTCTGAGGTCAAGGTGCCAGCAGACTCTGGCGAGGACGGCTTCTGGAGGGGCCTCCAGCTGCCTTCCTGCCGTGTCCTCACAGGGCCCTTCCTCGGGGCTTGCAGGCAGAGAGCGAGCTCTGGGGTCTGGTCTTCCTCCTCTTACAAGGGCCCTGAACCTCTTTTAAGGCCACCACCTTACCTAAACCCAGTTACTCCAAATACCATCAGACTGTGGGTCAGAGCTTCAACATTTGCCTTTGGGAGGCCAAAAACATCCAGCCCATGACAGTGGCAGAATAAATTCAAATAGGACAATTTCTAATAAATATAAGGGTATCAAACTTACCAAACAAAAGGAGAAAAACTTAAATTGGAAAAAAATTAAATCCAATAACATTTGTCTATAGAAGACAGGGTTAACACAAAAGATATGAAAAAACTTAAAAGCAAAGAGATAGAAAATTATATATTAAAAAGTATGGATGAAGAGAAAGTCAAGATAGCAATTTAAGTATGATAAAAATAGAATTAAGAGCAAAAATTATGAGAAAAGGAGAAACTTCAAAAAAATTAAGATAAAATAGTTATTAAAAATATATACATCTAAAAATATAACCTCAAAATAGCAGAACTATGAAGACATACATATGTCAATATAATATATGTCAATTATTATAATTAGAAAACTAAACTGTTATCAGAGAAGGCAATGGCACCCCACTCCAGTACTCTTGCCTGGAAAATCCCATGGATGGAGGAGCCTGGTGGGCTGCAGTCCACGGGGTCACGAAGAGTTGGACACGACTGAACGACTTCACTTTGACTTTTCACTTTCATGCATTGGAGAAGGAAATGGCAACCCACTCCAGTGTTCTTGCCTGGAGAATCCCAGGGATGGGGGAGCCTGGTGGGCTGCCGTCTGTGGGGTCACACAGAGTCAGACACGAGTGAAGTAACTTAGCAGCAAACTACTATATATTGGGTTAAAATGAGAGACTTTTTTCTTTGATAGATCAAATAGAAGAAAAATAAGAACATCTATGAAAAATAAAAATATTTGTCTTATATGGTCTATAATCTTGAATACATTGGTGGCATTGGTGAAGATAGTGTTAAAATGGATAGAAAAAACAACTCTTTCCTAATGAAATGTTCACAGGATATTCACATATACCAGGTAATCATCAAAGCCTCAGAAATCAAGTCAAATTATGTTAAATTTAATACAGTATAGTTTGCAATCTATACTTAAGTGAAAACTAAAGTACATGTTTGAAAAAATTACAAACTACTATTCTCTTTGATTAAAAATACCTTGACCTGAACAGCAATAAAAACCATGTTAAAATTTGTGGGGTACAGGTCAAGTAGTACTATGAGATAAATTCACAGCTTTTAAATGTATTTATTACAAAACAATAAATATTGAAGACAAGCCAGATAAGCTGAAAAATGATGATAAAAGTCAGTGAAATAGAGAATACCAATCTAAAAAACAGTAACAAATTAAAACTAAAAGCCGACTTTAAAAGGACAACTGCTGTGGTACATATACGCAATGGAGTATTACTCAGCCATTAAAAAGAATTCATTTGAATCAGTTCTAATGAGGTGGATGAAACTGGAGCCTATTATACAGAGTGAAGTAAGCCAGAAGGAAAAACACCAATACAGTATACTAACGCATATATATGGAATTTAGAAAGATGATAACAATAACCCTGTGTTCGAGACAGCAAAAGAGACACTGATGTATGGAACAGTCTTATGGACTCTGTGGGAGAGGGAGAGGGTGGGAAGATTTGGGAGAATGGCATTGAAACATGTAAAATATCATGTATGAAACGAGATGCCAGTCCGGGTTCGATGCACGATACTGGATGCTTGGGGCTGGTGCACTGGGACGACCCAGAGGGATGCTATGGGGAGGGAGGAGGGAGGAGGGTTCAGGATGGGGAGCACATGTATACCTGTGATGGATTCATTTTGATGTTTGGCAAAACTAATACAATTATGTAAAGTTTAAAAATAAAGTAAAATTTTAAAAAAAAGGACAATTAAGACGCATAAAATTGATTAGTAAAAAGAGATGCAAATAAAATACAGAGTGAAGAAGAAGATACAATGACGGTCACAATATGTTTTTAAGAATAATAATAGTATTAACTATATGCCAATAATTTAGAAAACTTAGACAAAATTTATAAAATTCCTGGAAAAACAAAGAGCGCCAAATTTGGCAAGATAATCGAATAAACCATTGAGCATTAAAGATACTGTTTTGACCAAAGTGTTTGTTCAGGTGTTTTCATAAAAACCTCAATGAACTTTTCGCTAACCCAATATTTACAGAGTAATAAGAGATGCCCTATCCTTCTTTACCAGAACTTCAAACTCAGTTTTATAAGAGTATTAATGAGTTTTCAAACAACACATAGACTTTTCCTTACAAAACTGTTGTGAAAAAATAGAAAAAATATAAAGACCGCTTCATCCACTCTTCATGGTTAGCATAACCATGATTCAACAAATTATAGTTCTGTTTGGTTTATGAGTTTTAATGCAAAAATCTTAAATGAAATAACTTACTGAATCCAACAGTTTATTAAAAATAATGTAAAATGATCAAGTTAAGCAATACAAGCATGGTATAAGTTAAGAATTTAATGTAATTTACCTCTATAATGGAATGAGGATTAAAGGAATGTGGCTATCTCTGTAGATACAGAAGCAAATCACTTAATACATTTCAAAACATTTCTGATACAACTAAAATAGCCTTCTTAAAGGCTACAACAAACACTGTGCGTAAGTGGAGAAAATGACTAAGCATTTCACACAATATGGGAACAACGCAAGAATGCTCACATTCTGATTCGTATTTAATGTATACTGGAGGTCCTAGCCAATCGAGTAAACATAGAAAATAAATAAAATACATAAAGGTTGAAAGGAAGGAGAACAAAATGCTATCATTTGTAGCTGACAAAATTATTTACATAGAATTTACAGTTTAATTTACAGTAGAATCAACAGATAAACCAGGACATCTAACAAGAGCATAAGCAGTTTGCTACTGTCGTAGTCTATCAGAAATGTAACAAAATATATGACTTAAAGTTATAACAACTAAAAATAGGAATTACCCTAACAGAATATACAGGACTTCCACAGTGAAAATGTATGATTTCATTAAAGACCAAAAAAGCAGGCATAAATAACTAGAGTAGCATGTTTACACATGGGAAAACATCACCGGAATTTCAGTCTCCCCCAACTGCAAGTTTACTCAAAATTCCAGCAAGATGTTGCAAGAAACTTATTTATTCTAAAATGTTTGTGGAGGAATCAAGGTCCACAAATAGCTAAAATGGTTTTAAAAAATGAGTGCTTATCCTAAGAGACAATTACAAAGTCAGAGTATTAGAACAGTTGTGACATAAAGAAGAAACCATAAACCAGAGGAGGGACAATGGATTATTAAGCAGGTATAAATCTGAAAACCACTTCAATATAGATGGAAAAATACAAAGCTGGATTCTTACCTCTCACCATGGACAAAGGTTAACCCCAGACTCATCCTTTATTCAACAAATACTTATTGAGCATCTGCTAGGAGCGAAGGACTTTTCTAACACTGGATATATGCCACTGAAAAAGGCGAAAGTCCCTGCCATCGTTAAAATCCTTAGTGTAGAAGGTAAAAGTATAATGTAGAAGGTAAAATTATATAATAAAAAATATATATATATATAGACGCTTGGAGTGGGGAAGGGCTTGTAAAACAGGGATCAAAAAGCACAAAGCATAAGGCAAAAAAGCACGTCATGGGCTTGATTGTATCATAATTAAATCTGAGTACACTTTATGACCCACCCTCATAGTCCAGAGGAAGCCTCTTACATGTGCATAAAGAGAGGCTGTTCATTACAGTGATGTTCCTAGGAGCAGGGAGTTGGAACCAACTTAGATGTGTGTCTCTAGAGAGATGAGAAAACAAAATGTGATGGGTGCATGCTGTGGAATACCATGCATGAGTTAGAGGCACTGGGTTAGATGTACACTCAAGAGTAAGGAATAGAACTAATCATAATATTGAGGGGAAAAAAAGTAATAACAGAATTGGAGCAATAGCACTATATCATGTGTGTAAATATAAAAGGTATATAGTCTCAACCAAATTTGTATATTCTACAAGAGTGCATACATGTAAGTAAAGTGAAAAGAAGTGTTAGTTGCTTAGTCGTGTCTGACTCTCTGTGACCCTGTGGACTGTAGCCCACCAGGCTCCTCCATCCATGGCATTTTCCAGGCAAGAGTACTGGAGTGGGGTGCCATTGCCTCCTCCAGGGGATCTTCCTGATCCAGGGATTGAACCTGGGTCTCCTGAACGTTGCAGGCTGATTCTTTACCATCTGAGCCACCAGGGAAGCCCATCCACACAAGGGCATGTATCAAATAGTGCGGAGCTGGTTCCGTTGGAATGGGAATGAGGGATGAAGGGAAGAAAAATGAATGTGTCTTTTATGGGTGGATAGTGATAATGAGATAAGAATTAAATAATGTGATTAACTCAATTCTCCGTACCTAAGTCATTTGGACCCCAGAAGACGGAGGACTGTTTGAATGTAGGATAGCTCCAGCGGGCTCCGATTCTTCCTACGTTGAGTTCTTCCTACATGTGGCTGAGACTGCCCTCCTGTAAACACGCAGCCGCTGCTCTGAGTTCTTCTGTCTGGCTTCACACCCAGTGAGTCTTCTGTTCCCCCTTTCACAGAACGGCACTGCCAACATTGAAACGGCTGCTGTAGTTTATTGTCTTCCCTCTTCCAGTCCCACATACTCAGATCTTTCAGCTGTTCTTCGTATGACCTGTTCACGGCCTTCTAAATTTCAGGGAACTATGCAACGACAGCCACATTGACTATGAAATGTGGCTTGCTTGTTTGAGAAATATGGCTGAAATCCCACCAGGGATCAAGCTCCTTGTAAGGTGCTATGCATAGGTGCTCAGGAAAAAAGGAAATCACTTCTATGAGAGTAATAATGGAAAGGTCTTGAATTAACAATCATATTCTACTTGATTTTGAGATGTATATATAGAGTTCAAACAAATCTTTGCTATCCAGAATGAGTGACCACATTTCATATATATTGATTTATTCAGGAAATTTCCACTGACCATGTTTTCTGTGAAGTAAGGATTGCTGCAGTCCCAGATAACTGGAACATGTTCTTTGTACCATGCAGAATGAATCAAAGACCCGGAGCCAAACCCTGGGGAGCAGGTTTGCTTCTGGTGTCCTTTACTGAACCATCCAGAAGTATGCTTATGTGGCTCCTGCAGTTCCCTTCTTCTCTACTATGGTTTGCTGTGACCTAAGAAGTCAGAATGGCTCATGCTTTTGGGATTCCAATCACAATGTCTGTTCTTGTTTCCCAGAAATCCAAACTCCTCTCTTTAATAAGGCCAGGGGGGTGAAATGAATCCCTAAGGTTTGAAGATAGATCAGAGAATGGGCATAGCATGTGGTACATTCCACACTAAGCAGGTCTTAATTTAAAATGTGAACTAGGAGAAAAATACAAAGGGCCTTAGAACCAAGCGACAAACCCCTCGGGAATGGGCTCCTAGTCAGTAATGTCTCTAAATGGGGCACGGTTTTGAGCTGCAGGCATTTCTGTGTGCCGTGGAGGATTCACAGGGAGACTCAACCGCACTTTAAAGCCTAGTCAGAAATAGCACCAACCACTTTCACAGCAGCGACGTGGTTCTGCATTGTGACACACCTTCAAAATCCCCACACGTGTCGCAAAGCAGAAGCACGTTGCTGCTGTTAAAGTGGTTAGTGCATAAATGAAACTAGGCAGAATCAAAGAGGAAGTGTCTCCAGGGCAATGTTTAGCAGGGATGGAGATTAGAAAGAAGGTGGGTCGCCCAGGCTGGAGGGAGAGGGTGCATGAGTGGGTCTGGGCTCCCACCATCACCAAGACCAGCACGGGCAGGGGCGGAGAATGTGTTGGCTGTTTTGGGAGTGTGAGATCCAGTACCCATGTCCGTTACTCAGGGGCTCCCCAACGCCACCTGACTCAACCAGCCTCAGCAGAGAGGCCGGGCGTTGGCTGTCCTCTGCCCAGCCACGAAGGAACAGAGGCCTAGAAAGAGGAAGCGGTTTGTCTGCAGTCACATCGTCATGACTGGAACTCAGCCTCCGAAGGAGACACCAGCACTCTCTTCTCTCCCCTCTGGTCGCCTGGTTGAAAGACGACCAGACGTCAACGGTGTTGTCGTGGTAGCACCTTTAACAAGTCAAGAATAGGTTCAGGCGGTCCTATTCCAAGAAAGAACAGTGGGAGGGAGAATGGGGTTTTGAAGCTCCTCGTTTTGTATGCATGGGAGGCAGGGACTGATTTCTCTGAGGCTGGTGAACAAAACATCTTCAGTCACTCAGACCAGGAGAGTCTAAGTTGTCCCCTAGAGTTTGGTCTTCCAGACCCACACACCCGCAGGAGAAGCAGGACCGCTTCTATAAGTGCTTCATCCAGTGTCCATCCCTTCAAGGCAGGACATCTACATAGTCACTGCCACTGTTCTCTGGGGAGAAAAGGAGACCAGCCGTGAGGCTTCACACCCAGGAGTCACCCTGACCAGCACCTCTCGCGGGAAAGAAGCCCTCTGCCCAGGCACAGGGTGGTCTTGATGCCACAGCAGAGTGACATCTTCACGGGCTGGGGTACCACAGGGAGCTCTCCTGGCAAAATAGGGGGCCTGTTTATAAGTCAAGTACCAGAGTTTCCAGCACCAGATGCCTCCACTCAACAGCAGAGAACCTATGCCTCCCTGAGGGTGAGAACACCTGAGGCTTGTTCTGAGGTGGCCAACGGAACGGGGGCGGGGGAGAAGATGGAAGAGGAAGTTCCTTCCCCCTTAATGGCTGAGGATTTGGGAGCTCGTTCTGCCAAGGCTGCCCGAGCTTGGACAACTGGTGTGGCGAGATTCCTGCTCAGTTCTTGGAACGAACTCCAAAGGGTTCTCCTCTTGGGATTTGTGGTTATTTTATTTATCCCTGAGACAAATACTACCGCCACCCTCAAGCACCCTGAGCAGCTCATCAGGGTTTGCCTAAGGACTACAGCACAGGTCCATCCCTAGGTTGCTCCTCTGCCCCCCTTTTATTCTTTGTATTTTTATTTCTTTCTGTAAGTTATGGTAGAAAATGGCCATGGGACCACATCTGCAGCTGCAGCTATAGCAAGCAACTCTGTGACGGGCTACACACTCCTCTGCCTCGGGGAGGGAGACAGAAACAATGGGAGAGGAGGGCTGTTTTCTCGTAATTAAAAAACTGTGTTTAGTCCTGGGGAGGTGAGAAGCTTTCTCCGGCAGTCTAAAGGGCAGCTTGGCTGTAGACAGAGTATAATGGGTGTGTGGTGACCGCAGACTTCCTGGAACCCTCTGTCTGTTCCCCTCCTTGCTCCCTAGCTAGCCCTCTGCTCCCATTACATCACCTGCCCACTGAGGACAGAAATCCCTTTAATGGGGCTCTAACCATACATCCCACCTTGAGAAAACAGGGTTAAACTGTAAATGTCTCAGGAAGTCTGAGCTAAATTCGAACTATGTTGTGATTGATGGATACTAGATTCTTTTCTGCGAACAGATTTCAAGGGGTGTACACAAGAGTAGCTGCTTGGGATATGACCTGGATCCTGTGCACTCAGATTTACTGATTCTCTGCACTCTCATTTCCCACCATGGCTTGATAACTCTTAGGATGTATCTGAAATAATTAGTCCCCTGCTCCCTGCTAAGGCACTCCAGTCGTGTCTGACTCCGTGAGACCCTATGGGCTGTAGCCTGCCAGGCTCCTCTGTCCATGGGATTCTCCAGGTAAGAATACTGGAGTGGGTTGTTATGCCCTCCTCCAGGGGATCTTACAGACCTAGGGATCAAACCCACATCTCTTACGTCTCCTGCAATGGCAGGCGGGTTCTTTACCACTAGCACCTGGGGGAAGCCCAGTTTGTCCACTAACACTACATAAATGAATGCTTAGCAAATATTGAGCAAAATGTAACAGGATGCAGCTTGGAGAAAGAAGTTGAAGCATTTTTCTCACTTGAAAATTCTGCTTTTTGGCCATCTATTCCCAAATATGTGATTGGCACAAGGTCACAGGGTGAGTTTGAAGTTGGCTCACGGAATGCCCAGGGACGACTCTTCTCCCTGGGCTGCCCGAGCACAGAGAGCTCTGTGCGTTTGCCACCACCGGGAGCATGAAGGCACTGCTTCCCAACAAGATAGAAAAATGCTGTTCACAGGATGAGGCTTTTTTAGAGCTAACACCATAGAAAGGAGAGGTTATCTGTATGGATTCTACCCAGTAGGGCAGTAGTAGAAGTGGGACTAAGGCTCTTGTCTGGCCCCCCTATGAAAGTTTTTACCATAAATACCATCCAACTCTATCTTCGATCTTCTCCATCTCAGGCAGGATCCAGTTCTCTTTATTGGCTTTACAAGGTGAAACATCAGTCCTTGATGTGGCTCTTCAAACTTGGAGATCAGTTCCTTCAGGTTTGGAAAGATCTGTCGTCTAATGCCTTCTGCTGTCTGCAAAAGTGCAGGAAGGAGAGCACTCATCACCACGCAACTATGTGTGAACGCTGACACCTCTCACAACAGTGGTTTCAGGGCTGCCTCTGAGCAGCGAACTGAAAACAGGTGGCTGGCATTTCATGTGTGGGAGCCCACACCACACACAAAACACAGAAACCTTCCCTCTAAAAACAGAGCTCTGGCTTGAGCTGCTGTGAGTAGAGAGGATTAACAATCAAGGGTCCCCACCTCAGTCTGCAGTGTTGAGTTCCCATCTATGGCAATCTGGGGGCAGCTCTTGTAGGTACCCTGTAGAGGGTAACCCCTCTAAGAGCTTATGTGAGAGTGTAAGCGACTGATGCAGGTGGACTTCAATGGGAAATGCAATCTCTGTACTTGATGGTGGTCCAGTGGTTAGGAATCGGTGCTGTCACTGCATGGTCCTGGGTTCAATCCCTGATCAAGGAATTAAGATCTTGCGAGCCACATAGCCAAAAAAAAAAAAAATATATATATATATGTATACACAAAAGCCTACATACTTGAATTCAGAATCTCCGTGAGAGGAAAATAAGACCAAAATGTCTGGATTTAAATTGAAAATGGAAATGTCAGCATGATTCAGGTAAAATTATGAACAGTTGTTTTCTGTTTACCAGCTATAAGCAAAGCACAAATTTCTAGTCATTTAAAAAAAAATAATAATGCTTTCACTTTTTTTTGATGTGGGCCATTTTTAAAGTTTTTATTGGATTTGTTACAATGTTGCTCTGTTTTATGTTTTGGTTTTTTGGCCATGAAGCATATGGGATTTTAGTTCCTCAACCAGGGGTCACAGCTGCACTGCTTGAGTTGGAAGGCAATGTCTTAACCACTAGACCTCCTGGGAAGTCCCTCTACTACAATCTTATAGAAATAATTTAAAAACACAAAAATTTCCTCAGCTCTTGTGTAGTTGTGTTTCTTGATGATCACTGTGGTTCCCAGAGGGCCAAGGTGTTGGTCTGCAGAGAGGGGTGGTGATGAGAAAGCTCTGGGACCTGCAGTGTGTTAACCTCTGTGACAGAGACTCAGGCTGAGCTGGAAGTCGGCTCCATGAAAGGCTGTCGTGTCAGCCCAGGGCAGCTTCTAGCACCGGCCCTGATGTAGAGCTGCTTCCCATGAAACGCCCCTGAGTCTGTTAGAAGAGATGTGGATGCTTCTCTGTTTTGTCCAGACAAGAGACAAAATGGGGCATTAAGGAATTATCCAGAATTTCTCAAAATATGCACAATAAAGAAATAAATGTTTTAAAATGAGTTGCTTTAAAAGATTCAAAAATGTTTTTTAAATTTCCATGTATATCCTTCACCCGCACCCCAAAGGTTAACATTTTATTGTATTTGCCTTTCATCCTCTCTTTCTAAATATACAAATGTACATATATTTATCCTTTTTAAAAAAATACATGAAAGTTACTGACATGATATCCCTTTAACCTAAATACTTCCTATTTCCTAAAAAACAAGAATATTACATACCCAGGCTAAAATGAGGAAGTTGATGTGATACTGTTTACTAATCTACAGATCTTATTCAAAAATTTGTCAATTGCCTCAACAATGTCTTTTGTTTCAAAGAAAAAATTATATGTGTGTGTGTGTATCTGGGGATCTCAGGTAGTCACAGTGCATATTAGCATATCAAAGGTTCTGAGAATTCTTGAAGTAAAAGATCTGCTTAACCTTTTTGCAAGTATTCAGAAAGATTATTTCAGGATCCTTATAGTAGTAATTAAAGATTCAATGACATTCATTATACTCTACTTGCTGCCAGAGAAGTAACTTCAAAAGAAAAAAGGTTTTTTTCTGCTTTACGCTCAGTAAACCAGACACATTAATAAAATCCCCAAATTGCCAGTTGACTGATGCTTCCTTTTGTATTTTCATCCAGGTATGGCGCACCCCCCGACCCCCTAAACATTCGGACCTCTGCCCGCCTTCCCTTTCCACCCACTCTGTCATTTAGTCTTCTAATTTGACAGTAGTCTTACATAGAGTTCAGGTTGGTATATTTGACCCCTGGAGGAACTCTGTGCCTCTACACTTCTGAAAACAGCCTTGTTTGTTTTTTTTTATAAAAAAATTGAACCCAACTCTAGTGTGTCTCTATTCTCTTAAAGGAAGACAAGGTTAATTACTGATCTGACTCTAACTCACAGTGCTTCCGTAGAATGCCTCCACACGGCCACATCTCAGAGATGCTTTTAGGTTCTTCTCCCCAGTTTTTGTTGTTTTTGTTCTAGGAGTTCTTATATGTCCTTACCTGTATGTGGAAATACCCATGTTTCTCTTTGAAGATTCGGTATGTGTAGACAAAATTTTTAAACCTGTGGAAAGATGACTCTGTGAATCACAATGTTCTTATATGCAAATCCAGGTAACATCTATCATTGTATGTTATATGCAAAGCCTTTGTCAATCTTGAATCCCAAAAAGAAACTGATCATTTCAAGCCTTCTTATCTGTGGGACTTTGAAAGAGAGGTTTTTTTTAATGGGAATCTTTATTCTGATGGAAGTCTGGGCTGTAGTAAAGGGAATAAGAGAAAATTTACAGTTTTCATTGTCTTGGTATTTCTCTCTAATTTTTTCACTTAGTACTTACTTGATACACTATGCAAAATACCATTGAGCCATTCCTGTGTTGTTTATTAATTGAAATGTCATTGATCTCATTATAGATAGTTAATGTAACTAAAACAGAGAATTAGGGATTATGTGCAAGGAAGTGGTGTATTCTGCTCTTATTCTTCATTGGAACATGAGCCACTAGCTTAGTAATCTATCTAGAATTTAGATAACAGACCCAACTGAGCAATTTCCAGAGCAAAAGATAGCATACATTACCATATTTCTTCGATTCCCAGATGTCATCAATTGTAGAATACTGTATCAATTTAATAAAGGCGTTTGAGGAGAAAAAAATGCATCCCTTAAATGCCTCTATCAGTTGTTACCTATGTTCTGATTCCCAAGAAATATTAAAATGTAAAAAATGAGGATCAAAAACATTAACGTGAGGTTCAAATGATCTGATTCATCGCTCCTCACCCCTTCACTTGCACCCACGCCAAGGAATCGGATGACTCATCTTACAACTGAATTGGAAAGGCAGATAGCTATTTACAGCTCATTGCCAATTGTCTGGAGGCTTTAACTGACTTCAAATCCCAATCCTTTTGTGGTATTTCCTGAGGCCAGAATAAGCTAATGGGTATCTCTGAATCACACAAGCAACAAAACCTTTTACATGAATCCTTGTCTATATGTGACAAATTAAAGTATTCCACTGTTTGGGAAGAGGTCCCACGAATATCTTTTCACAGACATATTATTCAAATCAGGATCCAAACAAGGTTCATACACCGCTTTTGGTTGATCACATGATTTCTTGAAACTCATTTATTAAATGGCCTAAGTTAAATTCTTAAATAAATGACTTTATTTTTAACTAATTATTGTATTATCCACCTAAGAAAATATTTACTAGAGGAGTTTGAAAGAATAAAACAAAAGGAGGGTCTGTGTTAATTAGTCCAAAAGCCATATACTATTAGGTTAGAAGGACAGACCTTGCTCAGATATAGTCTTACTCATTGCAAAGCACTTTTAATGAAATAACAAACCAAATTGCAGCAAAACTTTAGAAGAAATTGCTTTATTGAACTTGTAATACTAATATGCATTTATTTTGAAATGTTTATCCAAAAAAAGCACTGTAAGAGATTACAGAGCAGTGAGGTTAGTATCTACTTCATATGGCTGCAATATTATTAGTGTTAGTGTTAGTTGCTCGGTCATGTCCAACTCTTTGCAACCCCATGGACTGTAGCCCACCAGGCTCCTCTGTCCATGGAATTCTCCAGGAAAGAATACTGGATGTTGCCATTCCTTTATCCAGGGGTTCTTCCTGATCCAGGGATCCAACCCAGGTCTCCTGCACATTGCAGGCAGATTCTTTACCATCTGAGCCATCAAGGAAGCCCACAATATTATTGGGTCAACATAAAAACTTATTTTAATGCCTATTCTAATTATTACTTTATAGATGTCATTTATAAAACTTTAAAAAGATACATGATTTTTCAGCATGCATCTACACTTAAGACAGGTAAAAAGATCCTGCTTCCCTGGGGCCATCTGCCCCCGTCACCATGGTGACAAGGGAGTCGTCTTTATCCTCCAACACTCACAGTCTTCCCTCCACCCTCACCTGGAGTCCATTCAGCTAATCTCATCATGTCCTTTATCCCTGTTCCTAAGTCATTGCAAGAACCCCAGTCTCGCATGTTGTCTATCCCCTTTTTCTAATCCTATAGGGCTTTGTGCAGCCTTATTGTACCCCCTTCTTCCCAGCCATGAAATCCTGCCTTGTGTTCTCTAGTGCTCAAGGTCTGCTGTCATAAAATTCTTCTCTATCTTCAACCTCTTCTCTAATCATCCCTGTCACCCTCTTGCTCCAAGGGACACCTGGACACACTATCTTTGTCCCAGTCAGTTCAGCTCAGTCACTCAGTCATGTCCGACTCTTTGCGACCCCATGGACCACAGCATGCCAGGCCTCCCTGTCCATCACCAACTCCCAGAGTTTACCCAAACTCATGTCCATTGAGTCGGTGATGCCATCCAACCATCTTATCCTCTGTTGTCCCCTTTCTCCTCCTGCCCTCAATCTTTCCCAGCATCAGGGTCTTTTCCAATGACTCAGCTCTTCGCATGAGGTGGCCAAAGTATTGGAGTTTCAGTTTCAACATCAGTCCTTCCAATGAATATTCAGGACTGATGTCCTTTAGGATGGACTGGTTGGATCTCCTTGCAGTCCAAGGGACTCTCAAGAGTCTTCTCCAACACCACAGTTCAAAAGCATCAATTTTTCTGTGCTCAGCTTTCTTTATAGTCCAACTCTCACATCCATACGTGACCACTGGAAAAACCATAGCCTTGACTAGATGGACCTTTGTTGGCCAAGTCTCTGTCCCAAGGACCCTGCTTCTCTGGGACTCCACTAAAAGGAGTCCTGCATAACCTGCAGAACCATAAAGGAGTACCTGCATGACCTCCCCTTGCAGGCCTGGATGAGAGGCCAGCGTTCTTGCTTCCGCAGCATCTCAGTGTCATTTCCTGTCTCCAAACTCTAGCTTTGAGTTTTGTGTAGATTATGTCACCTACTGCCCAATCAAGATGTGTCTATTGATGACAGCTCCTAACTCCGGTTATTGTCTTTCGTTTCTCTAGGTTCTAGCTCCTCGCTCACTGTCACTGCCTTCAGTACTATGCCTATCTAAATTGTTGGCAATTTCAATTCGCAAGTTGATTATTCTTTAACACTCCAATTTCTCCATTCCCTGAGCCCACTTCCTCCAACAATCTTGTCTTCCCCTACATTGCCCACTCATTCCCATGTTCATCACCAGGAGTGGCTACGTAATTTGTGGGGCCCAGAGAAAAATGAAAATTTAAGGTCCCTGTTTAAAAGTTATTCAGAATTTGGGGGTGGTAACAGCAGTACAGGTACTTGGATGGTAACCAAGTACAGGGCTCTCTGAGTCGGGCCCTGTGTGGCTGCATAAGATTGCCTGCCATAAAGCCAGCCTCACTTGTAATTTTTACCATATAATTGCCAATGATGGGAACCTTCTCATAATGTGAATTTCATGCATCCCACTCACTTCGTCCTAAACATCTTCTCCTTTCTCTAGTATACGGACCCCGACATTCCCTTGACCCCACAGATCTTCCAGCCCATCAGTCCTATCACTTTTCAGGGTTTTTGCTCACTTGTCTTCACTCCCTTCTTTATACAGATTAGACTGCTTGCCCACCATTATAATCACTTTTTTCAACTCCTTTACCATCTTTCACTTTATTTCCTTAATTAGCAAACCCAGAATCCTGATTGAGCCCAACTCACTACAGCTGTATGTGGCTGTAGCCATGTTCACTATTCTCACTTAAATCAATGACCACAAATCTCAAGTGGACTCTTAATTCCTCCAGGTAGTCATTTATTTTCCTATTCCCCTCAAACAGAGATTCTATACCATTTGCTTTCTTCTTAAACCTTCAACATCTCACTCGTAACTGATGACTTCACTGAGAAAATTAAAGCATCAGGAGAGAATTTCCAAATTCCCATCACCACACATAACAGTATCTGCAGGCATAGACTCTGCCTTTATTACCATGGATGAACTTTGCATGCTGATCTGCAAAGCTAATCCTTCCTATTTCCACTGGTTGTCATCCACTTTCATCTATTCAAGGACACAGCTCTAGCAATTTTTTTCCCCTCTCTCTGATTCATTATTATTCTTTGCATAACAGACAGGGTAGTCCTTTTTAAAAATATGAGTCAGATCATGTCATTCCTCTGCATAAAAATATGGTCTAGTCAATTTTGAAAAAGAAAGATAAAACTGGTGTGGTGTATGTGTGTGTGTGTGATGGGATGTTTCTGTCTTAAGTCTTTTTAAAAAGCTATAATTAAGACAATGAGGAACTAGCTCTGTAGTGGAAGAAACATTAATGGAATAAAATAGCCCAGAAACAGATGCATAAATATGTAAAAACTTGATATATGACTGAGCTGGCATAACTAATCAGTGAGGAGGAGAGGGACTGTTTGTTAAATGGTAATGGTAATGTTTTCATGTGGGAGCAAATAAAATTGGATTCTTGCTTCACATTCTAATTGAAGACCCAATTGTAAAGAAACAAAGCACTAAACTTAGGAGAAATAAAAGTGACCAACTTAATGACCTTGAGTTAAGGAAGGCGTTCTTAAATCATGAAAAGTACCAGTCAGAAGATAAAATTAATAGAACTCACTATATTAAAATTGGAGAAGGCAATGGCACCCCACTCCAGTACTCTTGCCTGGAAAATCCCATGAATGGGGGAGCCTGGTAGGCTTCAGTCCATGGGGTCTCGAAGAGTCAGACACGACTGAGCGATTTCACTTTCACTTTCCACTTTCATGCATTGGAGAAGGAAATGGCAACCCACTCCAGTGTTCTTGCCTGGAGAATCCCAGGGATGGCGGAGCCTGGTGGGCTGCTGTCTATGGGGTTGCACAGAGTCGGACATGACTGAGGCAACTTAGCAGCAGCATATTAAAATTAAAACTTCTATTTATCAAAATATACTATAAATATAGTATCTACTTTTGCGATAAAGTCCACAATTTGGGAGAAGATAATGGCAACCCTAATGTAAAATGAGAACATTAACGTACAGTAAGAAAATGATAAGTACAATGACCAATAAACAAATGAAAAGTTGCTTCACTAATAATCAGGGAAATAGAAATGAAGCCACATTAGATTGGAGAAGGAAATGGCAACCCACTCCAGTGTTCTTGCCTGGAGGATCCCAGGGATGGGGGATCCTGGTGGGCTGCCGTCTATGGGGTCTCACAGAGTCGGACATGACTGAAGTGCCTTAGCAGCAGCAGCAGCAGCAGCCACATTAGATATCATTTCATACCAAATTGGCAAAGATGTAAGAGTTACTAATTCAAAGTATTGGCTGTGATATACAGCTTTACAAGTTTTATATACTACTAATGAACTGACTGAATGGGAGTGTATTTAGATACCAAAGCCTTAGAGAACCATTTGGCAAAATTTAGTAAAGTTGAAATGTGTAGAGTCCATGAGCCCAAATGTCTACTCGTTCACATTGGGACTGTTGAAATTGACAATGCCAACATTTTATTACTTATTATAAAGCAAAGATCAGTGAAACTATGTATTTGTTACATTTAAATATACTTTAAAAGTCATAAGTATATTATAAAGTATAAATAAAAGTATAAATTAGTGAAAATGTATATTTTCTAATATAAACTATTATCAGATTAAATTAATCAAAATACAGTAATAAAAATAACACTCCATAATAAAACTTTTAAATTATAATTAATAATACAAATTTAAAATAAAAATAGGTTTTTAGTGCAATTTTGAGATTAAATGGAGAAAATGGAGGGATGAAGGGAGGAAGAAAGAGGAATGTAGAAAGAAGGGATATCAGTGGTGTCATCCTTGAATTCTGAGGGGTTTTGGTGTAAGTTTTTCCATCTGTCAGAACTCTGTTTACATTAGTTGAGGTATGCTAAAGATGTAAGAATAGGCTAAGTAAATCTTTTCTTATGATTTGTTCATTTTCAAACAAACATCTCTTGTTCTGCAACTTGGAAAAAATCTTTTATGAACATTTGACTCTTTGTAGTAGTTAATATCTCTTTGCTGAAACCAAGCTACAGAGTTTGTTATTTAAGCCTTTAGTAATCTCAGCTGTTCACTTTCTAGATTCCAGAAAATTGCCACTGCTCTGAAACAGCCTTTGTCCAAACACAAAGCAAAACAAAGAGATAAAAAGGTCCCACCACTAAATATATATTATTTTTGCCAGCAAGCTCACCCCTTTAATCCCTTTTGAAGTCCACTATTTCGTGGTAAAGGCTATGTTTTAATTCTCCAGTGATTTTCTTTTAAGGAGGTTTTACTTTTTTCAATATTTAGGAAAAAGATTTTTCAAAAAACAGACGTAAAGTGAATGCAATCTTAACATATGTATCCCCCTGTGCCTTTAAGAGGATAGGGTGAAATATCATCAGGAAAATGCAAAGTAAAACAACAAAAGGTAAAGCACACACCTAGAAAGGCCCCAAAGCAAAACATTGACGCCACGAACTGCTGTCAAGGATGTAGGGCAACGGCAACTCTCTTTCATTGCTGGTGCAAATGCAAATGGTCCTGCCACTTTGGAAGACAGTTTGATGGTCCTTACAAAACTAAACATACTACTACCATACAATTTATCAATCGTGCTCCTTGGTATTTACTGAAAGGAGTTGAAAACTTATGTCCATACAAAAAAAGCTTCATACAGATGTTTATAGTATTTTATCCATAAGTGCCAACATTTAGAAGTAACCAAAATGTCTTTCAGTAGGTGAACGGATAAATAAACCGTAGTACAGCCAGACAATGAAATCTTTTTCAGTGCTAAAAAGAAATGAGTTATCAAACCATGAAAAACACACGGAGAAAATTTAAATTCATATTACTAAATGAAATAAGCCAATATGAAAAAGCTACGTACTATACGATTCCAGCTATATGACATCATAGGAAAGGCAGAACTGTGCAGATGACACCGTCCTTAGGGCAGAAAATGAAGAAGAACTATAGGGCCTCTTGATGAAAGTGAAAGAGGAGAGTGAAAAAGTTGGCTTAAAACTCAACATTCAGAAAACTAAGATCATGGCATCTGGTCCCATCACTTCATGGCAAATAGATGGGGAAACAGTGAAAACAGTGACAGACTTTATTTTGGGGTCTCCAAAATCACTGCAGATGGTGACTGCAGCCATGAAATTAAAAGATGCTTACTCCTTGGAAGGAAAGTTATGACCTACCTAGACAGCATATTAAAAAGCAGAAACATTACTTTGCCAACAAAGGTCCGTCTAGTCAAGGCTGTGGTTTATCCCGTGGTCATGTATGGATGTGAGAGTTGGACTATAAAGAAAGCTGAGCACGGAAGAATTGATGCTTTTGAACTGTGGTGTTGGAGAAGACTCTTGAGAGTCCCTTGGACTGCAAGGAGATCCAACCAGTCCATCCTAAAGGACATCAGTCCTGAATATTCATTGGAAGGACTGATGTTGAAGCTGAAACTCCAATACTTTGGCCACCCGATGAAAAGAACTGACTCATTGGAAAAGACCCTGATGCTGGGAAAATTGAAGGTGGGAGGAGAAGGGGATTACAGAGGATGAGATGGTTGGATGGCATCACTGACTCAATGGACATGAGTTTGAGTAAACTCCAGGAGTTGGTGATGGACAGGGAGGTCTGGCGTGCTGCAGTCCATGGAGTCGCAGAGTCAGACATGACTGAGCGACTGAACTGAACTGAACTGAGCTGATGGAGACAGTAAAAAGATCAGTGGTTGCCAGGGGTGAGAAGTGAGGAGGGATGAATAAAGGATTTTTAGGGTAGCAAAAGTACTCCACATGATATTATCATTATATGTTTGTATAGATCATACAGTGTCAACAATGAGCCCTAATGTAAACTATGGACTTTGGTGATCATGATGTATAAGTATAGTTTCCTCGATTATCACAAATAGACCACTCTGGTGAGGGATGTTGATAATGAGGGCATAGTGCATTTTTGGAGGGGCAGGAATATATGAGAACTCTGTATCTTCCTCTCAAATTTTCTGTGAACCTAAACTGCTCTGAATAAAAATGAAAAAAAAAAAGAGGGGGAAAGGGTGACTTCAGGCTGATTGTCTTGGGGAGAGAAGAGGAGCAATAGGTAGATGGGTTTACTTGGTGTGTGATAATCAATATCACAATATTGTCACATTTACGTACCACTATAACCAGCCACATGACACCTCTGCCATCCAGGCACTGTTCAAAGACCTGGCAGAGCAAGGCAGCGAGCTGACTCAGGCCACCTAGTGCTTCAGGTCAGGCATGCTGGTGTGGGGCACTTCATCAGTAGGAAAGAAGGGGAACTTTTGAAAATATACATTTATCACACTGAATTTTAATTATCCGTTTCCTCATCTGTAATTTGGGGCTTCCCTGGTGGCTGTGGTAAAGAATTCACCTGCAATGCAGGTCTGAATCCTTGGTCAGGAAGATCCCCTAGAGAAAGAAATGGCAACCCACCCCAGTATTCTTGCTGGGGAATCCCATGGACAGAGGAGCCAGGCAGGGTATACAGTCCATGGGATTGCAGAGAGTCAGAAATGACTTAGTGTCTCAACAACAACATCTGTAGCTCACACGAAGATCAGAATAGTGTCTGCTTTGTTCACTCTAGCACATTACCTGTCCCACAGTATATTCTCTCTATTTGTTGGGTTGCATTGAATTATCTTAGTAAGAAATGTGCCAAACATATGTGAAAAATCTAACCAACAAAATACTTCACAGAACAAAAGGAGGTGGAATGTTTTGGAACTTAAAGACTATTGTAAAAATATAAACACTTACCAAATTATATTTTAATCTGTAGTCCTAACTTCAACCTGCCCCTGATCTCCAGACTCATTTTTCTAACTATTTAACATATTCTCTTGGATGTCTGTTAGGCATTTCAAGCTTAATATGTCCAGTACCAGTATATATACGTGTGTGCTGGATATTTTCCGTATCTCCAGTTCCTTTTTCTAATTTTACCCACTCTGCTCTGTGCTCTGACTTCTATGGGCTCCTTTGCTCTCAGACTTCTGATTGGTTCAATCAGTGGGAGACATGTATACAAAGAGTACATGTGGAAATAGATAAAAGGATGTGAAACCAAAAAGGATAAAATAGAACATTTGTTGGCTGAATTCATCAGTAAAGGCACACTCAGCCAGGATTTGAAGTTAGTATATTAGCTCATGTACCTGGGGGTGTCATAAACATTTTGCTAGACTAGTAAATTAAAGCATGGAGTTAATAATGGCTCACATTCCATAGAGATTCAAATGCTAAAATTTCCTTGGCATTCTACAGAGAAAGGAATCTAAAAACTCAGGAAGATGAGAATGTTATAAGTGTATTTATGCAAGCTATTTAGTTATTTCTCTCCCCCCTTTACGTGACTTAGTGCTGTGCTTACTCATTGTCATGTCTGAATCTGCCACCCCATGGACTGGAGCCCGCCAGGCTCCTCTGTCCTTGGGCAAGAATACTGGAGTGGGTTGCCATGCCCTCCTCCAGGGGATCTTCCCAACCCAGGTCTCCCACATTGCAGGCTGATTCTCTATGGTCTGAGTCACCAGGGAAGCCCCTTAGGTGATTTAATGATGCCCTAAAAAATAATTGCAAGGAGAGTACCAGCATCTTTGAAAAACTCTGGCTCTGTGCTGTAAGCTAGAATTGACATTGAGAAATTCTACAATGGAACTGGGTTCCCTGATTTTAGTGGAAATAACGGGGTGTGCTTAGGTATTGGCATTCAGTGAGAGACAAAGATAGCCAGTTATCATAAACCACAGGGATGTAACAGTATAAGAAACAGCTTACTGTACATCTGTGGTGATGTTTAATTGATTCACTGGATTGCAAAGCAGAGAATGATGATGGACAGTCAAAAGTGCTGTTGGGTATAAAGTAAACAGAGAACTTCTAGGTCTGGTGGAAGAACCCTGACTTGGGTCACAGAAAAGGGATTCTTGGGTGTCTTATTCAACTTATAGATTTAATCCAGTTCACAGTCTCAGATCCCTTTCATTGAAAGGAATGTTGGGCTTCTGGGTTCTTTTAAGGAAGGAATGTGACAACACTTCAAGCCTTTCCCAGAAAAACCCACAGGGGGACTATATACTGGAAAAAGGAAAAGTACTCATGTTTCTGAAGGTTATTTGATAGTGGCTCTGGACTGATACTAACACTCAGAGACGCAAATGTTCCAGAGACCCTGATTCAGGAATTCAGAATTAGAACTCCTGAGGTCAGGTGATATAAGAAATTTTGACCTGAGTCTATTTCGAGTGGGCTCAGTGGGACCATGGGACCATCCTATGGTTATTTCTCCAGTTCCAGAAATGTACTTAAATACTTCATTGTTGTTCGGTAACTAGGTTATGTCTGACTCTTTGCAACCCCATGGACTGCAGCACGACAGACTTCTCTTCCTTCACTATCTCCTGGAGTTTGCTCAGACTCATGTCCATTGAGCCTGTGAAGTCATCCAACCATCTTGAGGTGTTTATGGTGGCTCAGACAGTAATGAATTTGTCTGCAATACAGGAGAACTGGGTTTGAGCCCTGGGTCAGGAAGATCCCTGGAGAAGGGAATGACAACCCACTCCAGTATTTTTGCCTGGAGAATCCCATGGATCGAGAAGCCTGACGGGCCACATACAGTGGAGTCCCCAAAAGTTGGACATGACTGAGTGACTAACACTTACACACTTGGAAACTGGCACAATCTTACTGGTTCTTTGAATCATAGAATGAGTACTATTGTAGTGGGAAGGACCAAACCTGAGCTCCTATAACTGGTTTCACCTTCCAAGAGAGTAAACTGAAGCAATTCACATCCCTAGAAGAAATTTCAATTCTAAGAGCACCATCAAATCATGAAATGTATGCTGTGTTGATTCCTACCACATTCTCATTAGCTCACCCATTTGGCCAGTGCAATCACTAGATATATCTTGGAGAATGACTATGAATTATTACAACATTAATCCAAGGTTATTGTATTTTCAATTGCTGTTCTAGATGTGCACATTTTTGGGGATAGAATAATCACAAATCTGGCACCTAGGTCTATGAAAAGATTTGCTGTAGGTCAAGCAAAAGCAAGCCATCTATCTATCTGAAATTCCTAGCAAAGTACTCAGAACCAATTTGCCTTCATTTGAGAAGAATAGCAGTACACAGTCATGGTCTTCCCACAAAGATTTATTGATTCTTCTTCTGGCGTAATATAACCCAGAGGACATTGATTATCTTAATGTCCTTAAAAAATGATGCTGGTTCATTTCTGAATTTGTTCCTATTGATTAACATTTCTCCTTCCCTTTAATAGGAATATTTAGATAACATTCTGACATTTTACCTTATTTGGTGATGGTTACTTTTGTATTCTTATAAATATTATTGAACACATTTCTAAGGGTGCAAGGAAGCTACTTGGAAAGAGTTAAATATTTTTGAGTCTTACTTAAAATCTTTTTTTGGTGGGACAAGAGAAGTCTTCAGTAAAGGGAAGTTATTGTTTAGATTGGATAAAAAAGCAAAACTTGAGTTTATGTTTCCTATAAGACACCTGATATAAAAATAAAGACAGAAAATTGTGATTCCACTGTCCACTGGGGAACAGCAAACTTGTTGAAATTCTCAGAATAAAGTCTAATAATTAACTGAAAAAAATAAAGACACAATTAGGTTAAAAGTTAATTGATGGGGAAAATATATCCTATTAACACTAATAAAAGTAAAGCTAGCAATATCAGCTAAAGTAGACTTCAGAGCAGGGACTCTAACCAGGAATAAATAAGGGGATTTTCAAAGAGATAAAGGTGTCAATTAATCAAGAGGATAGAACAACCCTAAATGTTTATGCACGTAAGTATTTTTTACAAAATGCATAAAGGATAGATGTTTTTCCAAAGAAGATATACAAATACAAGAGATATATGAAAAGGTGCTCAACCTGATGATTACTAATCATTGGGGAAATTGAAATCAAAATCACAGTGAGGTATTACCTCATACCAGTTAAAATTATTGTTGTGCAGTTGCTAAGTTGTATCTGACTCTTTTGTGACTCCATGGACTGCAGTCCACCATGCTCCTCTGTCCCTGGGATTTCCCAGGCAAGAATACTGGAATGAGTTGTCATTTCCTTCTCCAGGGGATCTTTCCAACCCAAGGATCAACCCACATCTCCTGCACTGGCAGGCAAGGGCTTTAGCACTGAGCCATTAGTGAAGCCCATCTGTTGGAACAGCTATCATCAAAGAGACAAGAGATAATAAGTGTAGGTAAAGATATGGAGAGAAGGGAACCCTTGTGCACTCTTGGTGGGAATGCAAATTGATACAGCCACTACAAAAAATAGTATAGAGGTTCCTCAAAAAAGTAAAAATAGAACTACCATGTTATTCATTAATCCCACTTCTGAGTATATGGCCAAAGGGAATGAAAACAAGATATCTAAGAAATATCTGTACTCCCTTATTCATTGCAGAATTATTCACAATAGCCAAGATAAAGAAACAACCTACATGTTCATCAACTGATGAATGGATAAAGAAGATGTAGTATGTATAAACAGTAGAATATTATTCAATCATGTTAAACAGAGGTAAATGCTGTCAGAGATAAATGGTATCACTTATACATGGAATCTTGAAAAAAAAAAACAAACCTGTTGATTAAGAGACAAGGAACAAAAATTCACACTACCATCTAAGTTGATGCACAAAAAACAGCCCTACTAGGAATAGAAGGGCTAAAAACATAGTTAACGGGAAAAGACTGAATACTTTTCCACAAGGTCAGAAAATGATGAGGATTTTTGCACTCATCACTTCCACATTGTTCTAAAACTCTTAGGTAGTGCAATAAGGCAAGAAAAAAAAAATGGAACAGAAACACTGAAATGGGAGAAGTACAGTTCTCTTAATTGTAGATGGCATATAGAAAATCATACAGAAATTCTACCCAAAAAGCCACTAGAGCAATAAGTGAATTTAGCAAGGTTGCAGGATACAAGTTCAATACATAAAAATTAATTGTGTATCCACTCACTTGCATTGAATAAGTGGAAAGTGAAATTAAAATAATTTAAAAATTTAAATCGTTAAAACCTGTTATCATTTAAAATAACATCAAGCATATGAAATTTTAGGGATAAATTTGACCAAAGATGTACAAGATCTGTTACAAAACATTTTTGAGAGAAACTGTAAAAGTTTCTTTTACAACTTTTACAAGAAACTGTAGAACTTCTTTCATATAAATGAAAGAGGTTAAACTATATTCATGGATCAGAAGAATTAGTATTATCATGTTGGTTCTCCCCAGATTGACCTATAGTTTTATGCAATCTCAGTCTATCTTCAGTCTTGGTGTCTGTGCGTGTGTGTCTTAGTTGAAAAGCTGAATCTGAAATATGTATGGAAATACAAAGGATCTAAGATAGCCAAAATAACCTTGAAAAAGTTGAGTGATTTACACCATCTTATTTCAAGACTTATTATAAACTGATGGTAATCAACATCATATAGAATTTGCATAAAGAAAAAAAAATCAAGGCTAAGAGCTCAGAAATAGAGCCAGACTTACATAGTTAATAGTTTTTGTTTTACAAAGGCACCAAAGCAATTTATTGGGAGAAAGAATAATCTGTTCAACGATTGAGCTGGAACAAATAGGTGGCCATATTTAATAAAACACCAACCCCAACCTTACCCAAATGCAAAAATTAAATCAGGATGGGCTACATTAATTGTGAAAGTTAAAACTATCCAACTCTAGAAGAAAACACAGAAGAGAACCTTTGTGAATTACATTGGACAAGGGTTTATTATATATTGACATATTACTGAAATCACAGTCCATCAAAGAAAAAAGATAAATTTGACTTCACTAAAATCAAGAACTTCTGTTCTTTGAAATATACTTTAAGAGGATGGTAAAACAAGTTACAAGTCAATAAAGAATGTTTTAAGACTTGACTTCTGGCTTTCTCACTGCCCTTGGTTGGAGTGTGCATCCATGCAAACTCTGATTGCACTAATTTGTCAATGTGTATACAAATGTTAAAATGTTTAGGGTATTATCCTGAGGAGAGAGTTGGGCAAACTCTCAAAGATATAAGCACAAAAATATTAGTTGTATCAAATTACACTGGGTCCATTGGCCCAAACTGGAAATAACCTAAATGTATGAAAATATTAGTTGCTCAGTCATGTCTGATTCTTTGCTACCCCATGGACTATAGTCCACCAGGCTCCTCTGTCCATGGAATTCTCCAGGCAAGAATACTGGAGTGGGTTGCCATTCCCTTCTCCAGGGGATCTTCCTGACCCAGGGATTGAACATGGGTCTCCCTCATTGCAGGCAGATTCTTTACTGTCTGAGACATCAGGGAAGCCTAAATGAATACTTAGGTATAAATTATGACATATGCAATCAATAAATAGTAAGTAATCATAAAATTATGATGTATATTTGCTTTCTTTGATGTGGAAATGTACCTGTTATACATTGAAAAAGAAGTTGTACCTATGACTGATTCATGTTGATGTATGGCAGAAATTAACACAATATTGTAAAGCAATTATCCTTCAATTAAAAACTTTAAAAGTCACAAATCATCATATATATGAGTAATTTATGTACATACATAATATTCACTTATACATGCATATGAACAGAGAACAGTCTGGAGAGATGTGTGCTGAAATATCAAGAAAGGTGATTTCTGAGTGGTGAGACTGAGATAATTTCTGCTCTCTTTTTTATACCTTTCTCAACATTTGATTTTTCTAAAACAAATAAGCTTGATTTTTTTCTTACTTTCTGAACTCAAGTCTTTCCAAAGATCTCAGAATATGAGAGCTGGAAATGACTCTTAGGATCTCTGTCACTCACTGTTTCTGTTGTTGCTGTAAGTCATGATTTAAGTACTTCTTACTTGCAACCTTCCTATAACTACAAAAAGTCCCCCCTTTCTCTTCACACCAGCAGCTGAATCCTTTATATTTCCAAATATCTATTCCATTTTGACTCTGCTGACTATAAAGCTAGACCCAGTTCCAACTTCTAACAGTCAAGTCACCTACACAGTGTTTTGCACGTTGGTGTTTTCTGCACAGTGTATCAGGCTGTGAGATCAGGTTATATTTCCTGTCCATGCTTACCACAGAGCATTCTGGTCGGTGATAATGTGCTGCTAGACCAACTTTCCTCTGTGACTTCCTTCCTTTATTTCTAATCTTCTCTCTAATAACCTCATTTGTATCTGTGAAATCATGGAAGTTGGTATCCTGCTATTCTAGCACAGCAAAGAAGAAAGGGTAGTTCTCTAAGAAGCAAAATGCAAGATTCCCCATATCAGGATCTACTGCCAAGCCCAATGCTTGGAAGGCCCCTGCTTGGGCACTTTAAAGAGTTCTGAAAGGATCACCTTGAGCATTAGAACTAGGGACATTGGTAAGAAAGGCAGGATAACAATATATTAACAGTCTGATCTTAGTTAATAAGAAGCTCCATTCCATTTTCCACAAAATAGGGATAGATCACCTACCAAGGATGGCTTTCCAAAGCATAAATAATTGATGTAACATGCTTAGCACAATTTTTGGCTCATGGAAAGCACCTTCATAGTGGCTTTTGTTGCACTGATGTAGAAAAACAGGCTAACACTTGTGTTGTAGATAATTTTGACTTTGCCCACACAGGGTGTACACTGGAATATGAATTGCTTTGTGACCTTCTCAGAGGAATCTTTCCTGAACCCAACCTAAGGTAGACTCCGTCCTTGCTGCAACATGCCTCTGATTTGTTTTCACTTCATTGGGTCCTCTCACTGGAATGTCATTTCATGAGGGCAGGACTAGTGTCTGTACTATTGATCACTATTTCACCAATGCATAGGACCATACCTAGAACATAGTGGGCACTCAGTGTGTGCTGTTGAATGAATGAGTGACGATTTTAGTCACCCTCCAAGTCCTATCTTCCATGTAGGCTCTTGACTCCTTGATGAGTGAACCATTCCTCTCTCTCATTTCCTATCATGCCCTAACGTAAGTCATCAGTTATCATACACCTCACAGGGTCCATTTGCTTCTCTATTTTTCCCTGTAGGCTCTGAGGTGTATTGAAGGCATCAACTGAGTATCTACTATACTGCTTGACATAAAAGTGCAAGTTTAGTCGCTCAGTCATGTCCGACGCTTTGCAGCCTCATGTAGCCTACCAGGCTCCTCTGTCCATGGGATTTTCCAGGCAAGAGTACTGGAGTGGGTTGCCATTTTCTTCTCCAGAGGATGTTCCTGACCCAGGGATTGAACCCAGGTCTCCCATACTGTAGGCAGATGCTTTACCGTCTGAGCCACCAGGGAAGTCCTTGACATGGGAGACTTTAAAAAATTGTTGAACAATTACAATTGAATGGTCTATACTGATGTGATAAAATTTCATAAGAACTATGAAAGGGGCCAAAAGGTTTTGAGAGGGCTATTTGATCTGAGCCTTAAGGCTGAGGGTGCCTGAAATTTTGTTTGCCTTTGAGTGACAGGGGCAGGGAAGAGGGTGAACCTTGATTAAGGGCAGGTGTCTGATGGACATTTATTCCTGCCTCTCCGTTTGATTTGTTATTATTATTTGTATTTAATATTTTAGTGATTTTTGCTTTGGATGAATATATAAGTTAGCATGATGCATCACAGAGCAGTTGTGCATAAATGTCAATTATTAAAGAGAATCCCGGTATAGGCTAGATTACCTATGCCGAAATCTTGACTGAGGTCCCTCCTATCTATTTCACATATTTGGCACCTCTTTTTAATTTTTAAAATGTATTATTCTTTTATTTTGGCTATGCCGAGTCTTCATTGCTTTCACGTGGGCCTTTTCAAGTTGTGTTAAGCGGGGCCTGCTCTTGGCTGCGGTGCTCCGTCTTCTCACTGCGGCACTGTCTCCTGTTGCAGAGCACAGGCTCTGGCCGCACGGGCTCAGCAGTCGCGGTGCGTGAATTAGCTGCTCCACGACAAGTGGAATCTTCCTGGACCAGGGATCAAACCCATGTCTCCTGCATTGGCAGGCAGATTCTTCTCCACTGTGTCACCAAGGAAGTCCCCCTTGCACCCTCTTCTAATTTCCATTCTCACTGCCTGCCCCACCACAGCAAGTTCCTCACCATCTCCCATCTAGAGACACAGCAGTCTCTACTGCCATCATTATCTGCCAGCTTCAGTGTATTATCCTTATTAGATTGAAGTTCCCAAAACTCAGTACCAGTCTTGTCATTTCCCTTCTCAGAAACCATCCATGTTTCCCCACCAACTACAGAGTCATTCTTTTAAGACCCATAATGTTACCCCAAACTGACTTTGTTTCCAAATTACCTTTCTAGAACCCTGTGTGATTCCTATATGTTTTAAAATATCCCCTTTCTGGACCTATGTTCCTGCCTTTCCCCCAACCCACAATGCCTTCCATCTCATTTCTGTGTAACTAAATCTTATCCACTCTTTTAAATCCCAACTCAAATACCACCTCCTCAAAGAAGGCTTTACTGATCATCTCTTCTGATTTTAAATTTGTATAAAACTGTCTCTTCTGAAATTTATACTTTACCCTTATTTTATTTATTTACATGTTGAAAAAATGCAAGTTGCCTATTGGAATCACCTTAGAATCCCCTAGGGCCTTAGCACAGTATTTGCATAGATAGTAGGGACTCACTACATTTTTATAAACATTTTTTAAAATTAAATCCACAACCTTTTCTTCCCCATTTATTCCTCCTAAATTTCCCAGCTGTAACCAATATTGTGAATTTCTTATATACATTTCAAAAACTGTTTATGGATATATAGGGATATAGGCATACATTTTTTTTTACACAAATGGGATCATACTTAATATCTAGCCTTTTTCACACAAGATCTTTGAATTTTTTCCATATTATATATGGATTTACTCAATCTTGCCAATGCCAATTTGCACATACTATAAGCAGTACTCTTGCCTGGCAAATCCCATGGGTGGAGGAGCCTGGTAGGCTGCAGTCCATGAGGTAGTTAAGAGTCGGACACGACTGAAGCAACTTAGCAGCGGCATAAGCAGTAATGACTATAAGATACGTTTTTATTAATGAGATTTGGGGTCAAATGTTAGGCTTTCCCAATAGCTCAGCGGTGAAGAATCTCCCTGCAGTGCAGGAGCTGCAGGAGCTACGGGTTCAGTCCCCCAGTAATGAAGACCCCCTGGAGAAGGGAATGGCTACCCACTCCAGTATTCTTGCCTGGAGAATCCGATGGACAAGAGGAGCCTGGCTGCCTACAGTCCTTGGTGTCGCAATGATTCGGACACAACTTAGTGGCTGAATAGAAATCGAAGCAAAGTGAAAGTGAAGTCGCTCAGTCGTGTCCGACTCTTCGCGACCCCATGGACTGCAGCCCACCAGGCTCCTCCGTCCATGGGATTTTCCAGGCAAGAGTACTGGAGTGGGGTGCCATTGCCTTCTCCAGGGGATCTTCCTGACCCAGGGATTGAACCTGGGTTCTCCCGCGTTGTAGGCAGCCGCTTTTACAGTCTGAGCCACCAGGGAAGCCCAGTGACTGAATTACAACCATTCAAAGAAGTTGCATTTAGCAAGTGTAAGGACTGTGGTTGAACAACAACCATTCAAATAAGTTGCATTTAGCAAGTGTAAGGACTGTGGTTGAATAACAACCATTCAAAGAAGTTGCATTTAGCAAGTGTAAGCACTATTACTTCCCCAAAATTGAATTTCTTCTGGGTGTTTTCAGTTTTAATTCTGGACCACTGAATTGGTAAAAATGGTATCACGTTATTCTTTTGTGTTTTTTTAGCTAATATTTTCTTATTCTTTCTTTTTCATATTCCATTTCAGAGACTCTCCTCCTCTTGCACTTTGTCTAGTTCCTATTGTTTTTTAAGAGCTCTTCCATGTTAATGAAGTTTTGATTTTCTTCTGTTGGTTTGTCATTAACAGTTTTTTGTTGTTGTTATAATGGTCATATTTAGCCATCTGTTCTTTTTTGTTTCCTGGTTTTATGTCTTGTTAGAAAGACTTTCTCAATTCCAGGAATATTTTTTAATAGTTCATGTTTTCTTTTAATACACATGGTTTCATTTAGAAAAAAGAAGTTCTGTATTAGAACCACTTTGAATTAACTTTAAGAAGTAAGAAAGGGATTCAGGTTATTTTTTCTAAGTGTTCAGCCAAGTGTCCTAACACAGTTAATTATCATTCATCTTTTCCTCACTAATTTGAGATGATCTTTTAAATATAAAGTAAATTCCATATGTATTTGGCTTTATTTCTACCAGACTCTATATTCCAAATATTTAATTGATCTCTCAGTACCAAACTCTTTTAATTATTGTAGTAATTACTGTAGTAATCTATTTTAGTATTTGGTAGAGCCAGTCCCCCTTCTTTTAATAAAAAACTTTTCTGGCTCTCTGGCAGATTCCCTGTGTTTTATTTCCCATCTGGATAAACTTTACTATCTTTGAAGAGAAAATTTAAGATTCTGTTGATTTTTTTTACTGAAAAAATGCTGAATTTATAGATTAATTATGGTGAACTGGTAAGCTTCCAAATTGAATTCTTCCTTTCATTTAAATCTTCTAGTAAGCTCCCCAGTGGATACTTAAGTTTGCACATTTCATATTATATTTATTCCTAGATATTATTAATTATTGCTGATGTAAATGAGGTGTTTTATTATATTTCTTACTAGTTATTATTTCAGTATGGAAGCTGTTGATTTTTAGATTTCAATTATAAAAGCTGATATCCCTACTGAATTTTCATAAAGATTTTAGTAGTTATTTTTTTTTCAGTTAAATCTAGATTTCAAAGGTATAAAGTCATGTCAACTGTAAATAATAATTTTACATCTTCCTTTTCAATTTTTACATGTATTTCTTTTGATTAATTACACTTGCTGATATCTCCTGGAAAATGTTACATAGTAGTGGTTACAATCACTTTGGCTCATTCATGATTTTAGGGATAATTCTTCTAGTGCTTCATCTGGTGTTAAGGAAGCATCTATCTAGCTATATATGGTTAGGAGTGTGTAAGTGAGTGCATGCATGTGCACACATGAGTATGTGTTTAATTGAGGGATAGATGCTGAATTTTATTTAATACCTTTTAAGCAAATTTGAATGAGTTATACAGTTTGCAACCTCTGACCTATTAATACACAATTAAACTAATAATTTTCCTGACATGGAAACATCCTTGATTTCTTAGATTGGACTGTAGTGTCTTTTAGCATAGTGTATTTTCTGCTTTAATATTTTACTGGCTTCTGTTTTGTTTCCTGAAAATTAATAGTAAATGAAATTTAAGTTGGTCTGTAGCTTTCTTGTGTTTGTGTGTCTTTTTTTGAAAAAAAAAAAAAAAAAGGTTTACCTTCATACACAGAAATTGAAAAAAATCAGTAGAAAGATGACAACAACTCAAGCTAAAAATGGGTAAAGGGTATGATGATGCAGTTCTCAAAAGAGAAATTAGTGATGGCTACGAAATACATGAAAGCGCTCTCAACATGACTGGCAACTTGAATTCAAACTGCTAACACCTGAAGGCTGCCTTTCTTATATCTGGATTCCTGGTGTCACATAAAGAAAGAAGGGCATCCCTGCCTATTCTGTCAGTAATGGCACGCTTTTTTGGCCTTGCAGCTCCCAGTTCTAAGAAGCACTGGAGCTTATCTTTGGAGACACTTGGGTTTTAATTCTTGTAACAGGTAAAGAAAAAGTTCAGTGGTGTCCATAAACAGGAGAATCCTTTAAAGATAGTAGATTTCCCTTGATATCTGTTTAAGATTGGTTTCTAAACTGGGCTAAGCAACTTCCTTCAGCAGTATGTCTCTGATGCTCTGGCTTAAACTTTCACCTGGAACTCAGCTTCTTTGGAAACACCAGACGTGTTATAACACAAGCAAGCTGTTGCAGACACCCCAGGGTCTGTTTCTACATCGACAAAATGGTGGCTTGCCTTGACAGACTACAAGCAGGATGAAGGGAAGGAATGTCTGCTGAAGCCTTTTACAAATGTAATGAAGTTTGAAATGTTATTAGTATCTTAAAAATCACAAGCGGAGCCAGCCATGTAAAAACTAGGCCTCTCAGGTTAAAATCTCATGTTTTCCATACTAAATAAATCAGCCTCTATAGGAGAGGACCTTTCTCACATGGCTGCCTTCTCTTCTCTCTGCTCCCTTCCTATGCTGCCTGAAGCCCTATGCTCACCACCACCGCCACTTCTGCTGCTCCACAGAGTCTGCGTGTGGAGAGAAGGAAAGGTGGAGGAGCTTAGACAGATGTATTCCTTCCATTTCCTTGTGGCAGTGTCTAGCTATTTCTCATTCTGCTCATCTGGGCTGCGGAATCAGTGAGGCACAGTTTCTTTTCCACCTGGTTATCATATTAAGATATGATACACACTTAACATATGCATGGAAGGTGAGGCTACTCACGAGACACAGAGGCACAGGACTCCGGGCATAGACTCGCTGTCTCTTAACAGATAGTTGCCATCCACTCCTTCCTTGAGCAGCAAGGTCTCACAGTCTCGCTTGGACAGAGGGCCATGGTAATAAGGCAGATCCATGGGGAGCCTTCTGGTACCCCGAGTTGAGGGACGAATCTGAGGAGAGAATTGGAGGCAGCTGGCCTAAATGGGGCCTGTGGAAATACTACTTCTTGCTCTGGCTCGTAGGAGTGAGATGAGGTTATTCTGTGGGACTCAGATAGTTTCACAAGATTCAGGAAATGAGAGAGGTGGGGTGATGAAGTGACCAAGACACTTCAGCCTATAAGTGGCCTAAGTATGACTCACGGAAGTGGGTTAAACATGTCTGAAATACACAGTGGAATCAACAATGACTGTGGTTCAAGCTCAATGCTGAACAAAAGCTCCTCAGAACTGGTTGCAGCCGTCCTTGTATTTCACCCGAAGTCACCAGTTTTCAGCTTCTCTGGCTTGTGGCATCCCTTCCAGGGATGCTTTTGGCTGAAAGGGAATCCCATCTCCTGCTGAAGCCACCCATGGATATGCTGTAAACAGCTCAGAACAGGTGCTCAAAAAAGTGTACAGATGCTGAATGAATCCAGGTATATCCAGAGGTAGTGGAACAGTTGAGAAGGTAGGACATCCATGGATCAACTGACACGACACACGTAAGACAGCAATGGGAATAGGAAGCACTGGGCGCTGTGGGGGAGGATGGTCTGGGGGGAGCGTCGCCTGGCTAAGGTGCCTAGCCACTGGTGAACAAAGGCCATTTTTTACACCTTCTAGCATCAAGCCTTTTGGGGAAGGAGCTGGTGAACTTGGGAGGGAGGTCTGGATATGCACAATTAGTGTAGGGATGTTTCTCCAACTGGAAGAAAAGAACATATTAGGCTTCGATTTGAAAAACCTCAGGTCCTTTGAGGTTTCCATCCTTTGGGGCATCAGTAATGTTCCTTATAAAGAAAAACCAAAAAAAGTCTATCCAGCCCAGGACACTTAGCCACCCTGGTGTTGACAAGAAAAATCTTTTCTGTTGACCCTTTTCTACTTAGGTCAACTGATATTCTTGGAAAAGATTGTTTCGGTTATCTGAGGATCAGAATTAATCCTAAATGTAATTTCTAAGACCCTTTTCCCTGTTGACATACAATTGACATGTAACATTGTAAAAATTTGAGGTATAACCATTTAATTTCCTATTTGCAAATGATTACTACCATAGCGTTTGCTAACATGGCCACCTTGTCACATGCTTACTATTTCTTTATTGTTGTGAGAACATTTAAGATCTACTCTTGTAGCAACTTTCAAGTAGTATTATTCCTTGTAATCACCATGCTGTACTTCAGATTCCCAAAATGTATTCATCATTTCCTCCAAGGCTTTTTGAGGAACTCAGCCCTCCTACATAGTATTATTTGTTATGTTCAAGTAAATCTTTATTTACAAAAAGAGGCAATAGAAAGATTTGGGACCCCAGCTTCAGTTTGTCAGTCCTTCATTTACAGTAGTAATTTTAACTGAGTATGACTGCCTCAGTTCAGTTCAGTCACTCAGACATATCCGATTTTTTGCAGCCCCATGGACTGCAGCATGCCAGGCTTCCCTGTTGGTCACCAACTCCCAGAGCTTGCTCAAACTCATGTCCATTGAGTTGATGATGCCATCCAACCATCTCATCCTCTGCTGTCCCCTTCTCCCCCTGCCTTCAATCTTTCCCAGCATCAGGGTCTTTTCTAATGAGTCAATTCTTCCCATTGGGTGGCCAAAGTACTGGAGCTTCAGCTTTAGCATCAGTCCTTCCAATGAATATTCAAGACTGATTTCCTTTAGGATTGACTGGTTGGATCTCCTTGCAGTCCAAGGGACTCCCAAGAGTCTTCTCCAACACCACAGTTCAAGAGCATCAATTCTTCAGCACTCAGCTTTCTTTAAGGTCCAACTCTCACATCCATACATGACTACTGGAAAAACCATAGCTTTGTCTAGATGGACCTTTGTTGGCAAAGTGATGTCACTGCTTTTTAAAACACTGTCTAGGTTGGTCATAGCTTTTCTTCCAAGGAGCAAGCGTCTTTTAATTTCATGGCTGCAGTCACCATCTGCGGGTGAATTTGGAGCCCAAGAAAATAAGTCTGTAACTGTTTCTCCATCTATTTGCCATGAACTGATGGGATAGAATGCCATGATCTTTGTTTTCTGAATGTTGAGTTTTAGGCCAGCTTTTTTTACTCTCCTCTTTCACTTTCATCAAGAGGCTCTTCAGTTCCTCTCTGCTTTCTGCCTTAAGGGTGGTGTCATCTGCATATCTGAGGTTATTGATATTTCTCCCAGCAATCTTGGTTTCAGCTTGTGCTTCATCCAGCCTGGCAATTTTTCATGATACTCTGCATATAAGTTAAATAAGCAGGGTGACATTATACAGCCTTCACATACTCCTTTCCCAATTTGGAACCAGTCCATGTCCAGTTCTAACTGTTGCTTCTTGACCTACAAACAGATTTCTCAGGAGGCAGGTCAGGTGGTCTGGTATTCCCATCTCTTGAAGAATTTTCCACAATTTGTTGTGATTCACACAGTCAAAGGCTTTGGCATAGTCAATAAAGCAGAAGTAGATGAGCTTTCTTGCTTTTTCAATGATCTAATGGATGTTGTCAATTTGATTTCTAAATCCAGCTTGAACATCTGGAAGTTCTTGGTTCCTGTACTGTTGAAGCCTCACTTGGAGAATTTTGAGCATTACTTTGCTAGCGTGTGAGATGAGTGCAATTGTGCGGTAGTTTGAGCATTCTTTGGCATTGCCTTTCTTTGGGATTGGAATGAAAACTGACCATTTCCAGTCCTGTGGCCACTGCTGAGTTTTCCAAATTTGCTGGCGTATTGAGTGCAGCACTTACACAGCATCATATTTTAGGATTTGAAATAGCTCAGCTGGAATTTCATCACTTCCAAAACTTTGTTCCTAGTGATGCTTCCTAAGGCCCACTTGACATTGCACTCCATGATGTCTGGCTGTAGGTGACTGATCACATCACTGTGGTTATATGGGTCATTAAGATCTTTTTTGTATAGTTCTTCTGTGTATTCTTGCCACCCCTTCTTTGTATCTTCTGCTTCAGTTAGGTCTGTACCATTTCTGTCCCTTATTGTGCCCATCTTTCTACGAAATTTTCCTTTGGTATCTCTCATTTTCTTGAAGAGATCTCTAGTCTTTCCCATTTTATTGTTTTCCTCTATTTCTTTGCATTGATCGCTGAGGAAGGCCTTCTTATCCCTCCTTGCTATTCTTTGGAACTCTGCATTCAGATGGGTTTATCTTTCCTTTTCTCCTTTGCCTTTAGCTTCTCTTCATTTCTCAGCTATCTGTAAGGCCTCCTCAGACAACCATTTTTCCCTTTTGCATTTCTTTTTCTTGGAGATGGTTTTGATCACTGCCTCCTGTACAATGTTTTGAACTTCTGTCCATAGTTCTTCAGGTACTCTATCAGATCTAATCCCTTGAATTTATTTCTCACTTCCACTGTATAATCATAAGGGATTTGATTTAGGTCATACCTGAATGTCCTACTGGTTTCCCTACTGTCTTCAATTTAAGCCTGAATTTTACAATAGAGTTCATGACCTGAGCCACAGTCAGCTCCCAGTCTTGTTTTTGCTGACTGTATAGAGGTTCTCCATCTTTAGCTGCATAGAATATTATCAATCAAGAATCAAAAATCCCTTAGAAGAAATGGATTAGCCCTCTTAGTCAACAAAAGCATCCACAATGCAGTGCTTGGGTCCAGTTTCAAAAATGACAGAATGATCTCTGTCCATTTCCAAGGCAAATCATTCAATATCACAGGTACTTACTGCCCGGTAATGTACATTTTCCTGTGAAAAGTGCTCCTACCGCTTATAATCCTGGACATTTTAGGAATTTGGCACAGCCAGATATGTGCTGTGTGCTATGCTTAGTTGTTCAGCCATGTCTGACCCACCAGGCTACTCTGTTCATGGGGATTCTCTAGGCAAGAATACTGGAGTGGGTTGCCATGCCCTCCTCTAGAGGATCTTCCCAACCCAGGGATCAAACCCAGGTCTCCCCCATGGCAGGTGGATTCTTCACCATCTGAGTCACCAGGGAAGCCCAGGAATACTGGAGTGGGTAGCCCATCCCTGCTCCAGGGGAACTTCCTGATGCCAGAATCGAACCCAGGTCCCCCCTATTGCAGGCGGATTCTTTACCAGCTGAACTACCAGGGAAGCCCCATCTAGGTATGGTGCTGTTTTAAAATAAAGTGAATTCATAGCAAGCTTGAGGATCATTAAAGTTTACAGATCAGGAGACTATGGCCAGGAAAAAAACCCACCTTATTTCTCACAGTTCCCAAGAGGAAGGGGCACATGGAAAAGCACAGGTCACAGGCGCAAGAGCATGTAGGGGAGGCAGGGACAGGGAGGGGATCTGCAGCTGTAACCTCTATTGTGGTTTCCCTGGGAAGGAATTGGCGAGGCAGGGTCAGTGGGTCTAGAATTGGCTAGTTTGAACCATTTCAGTGGGCTCTGGAACATGGAGGCTGTTTCTAGTTTTCTGGTACCTGGCCCTGTGTGATTCAAACTGGTGGCTGGGAGTATGAGATAATGGAGGTTGGTCAGGAGGCTGGGCTTCCCTCATATCTCAGTTGGTAAATCATCTGCCTGCAATGCAGGAGGCCCGGATTCGATTCCTGGGTCAGAAAGGTTCTCTGGAGAAAGAAATGGCAACCCATTCCAGTATTTTTGTCTGGAGAATCTCATGGACAGAGGAGCCTGGCAGGCTACAGTCCACAGGATCGCAAGAGTTGGACACAACTTAGTGACTAAACCGCCAGGAGAATAGGCTCTGGACTAGCTATTCTGTGCATTTGTGAAGTGGGTTGAGCTGTTTAGTAGTTCTAGGAATTGGCTAGAGAGCAGGGCAGTCTCTCTATAGAGGCTCAGCAAACCAATTTGACTAATCTCAGGTGATGAATGGTCAGGATGGTTAGTCTTTAGAGATTTTCTGCTCACATGATCACTGGCTTAATAAATTTAATTAATTAATGTCCACCCAAACGTACTAATGGCAGAGGTCTAAGGGGTTTCTCCCCAACATAAAGCCTTTTTCTTGGGGACTTCAGAGACAATGCAGCTGCCTAATTGACTAATGTAGGAATAATTTCAGAGGTGTATAACACAGCTTGCAGTGAACCCTCCCCAACACTTGAAATTTAGGTAGAATTACCTCAATTCCCCAGGTCCATGCCCTGGGAAAACTTCTTCAGTGTTTCTGTAAATTCCTATTGCTGTTGTTCAGTCTCTCAGTTGTGTCCCACTCTTTGCAACCCCATGGATTGCAGCATGCCAGGCTTCCCTGTCCTTTACTAACTCCCAGAGTTTGCTCAAATTCATGTCCACTGAGTCAATGATGCCATCCAACCATCTCATCCTCCCACCCTTCTCCTCCTGTCCTCAATCTTTCCCAGCATAAGGGTCTTTTCTAATGAGTCTTCACATGAGATGGCCAAAGTTTTGGAGCTTCAACTTCAGCATCAGCCCTTCCAATGAATATTCAGGTTGCTTTCCTTTAGGATTGACTGGTTTGATCTCCCTGCTGTCCAAGGGACTCTCAAGAGTGTTCTCCAGCATCACAATTCAAAAAGCATCAATTCTTTGATGCTCAGCCTTCTTTATGGTCCAACTCTCACATCTGCACATGACTACTGGAAAAACCACAGCTCTGACTACATGCACCTTTGTTGACAAAGTGATGTCTCTGCTTTTTAATATGCTGTCTTGGTTAGTCATAGCTTTTCTTCCTTGGAGCAAGTGTCTCTTAATTTCATGGCTTCAGTCACTTTCCACAGTGATTTTGGAGCCCGAATCAATTGATTTATTTTCTTAAATAAAGTCTGTCACTGTTTATACTTTTCCCCCATTTATTTGCCATTAAGTGATGGATGCCATGAAGCCCTGTAAATTCCTAGAGACATACTTTCTCATGATCTCCTCTGCTATAAGTTCCTGTGCCTCATGTCTCTCCTAACACTGCCATGTAGACTTAGAGAGCAGTCAGTTCATTTCAGTTCAGTCACTCAGTCGTCTGACTCTTTTCGATCTCATAGACTGCAGCAGGCCAGATTTCCCCGTCTGTCACCAACTCCTGGAGCAGAGAGCAATACTGCAACATGTTTTCTGATGGCTTTCCCTGTCAAAATGAACATCCACTCATAAGGAAGGATTGTTAACATACTGTATAGCAGAGAGAGCTCTACTTAATGCACTGCAGTGACTTGAACACTAAGGAAGTTCAAAAGGGAGGGGATGTGTGTATGTGTGTGGCTGATTCATTTTACTGCCCAGTAGAAACTAGCACAGCATTGTAAAGCAACTATATGCCAATAAAAATTGGTTTTAATTAATTATTTATTTATTTTTGGCTGGGCTGAATTTTCACTGCTTTTCTCTAGTTATGAAGGGAGCACTCCGTTCCCTGTGCTATCCAAAAGCTGTGTGGGCTTTTCTCCAGTTATGGCAAGCCAGGGCTACTTGCTAGTTGCTGCATGCAGGCTTCTCACTGTGCTGGTTTCTCTTGTTGCGGAGCACAGGTTCTAGGATACACAGGCTTCAGCAGCTGTGGTGCATGGGCTCAGTGGCTGTGATTCCCAGGCTGTAGAACACAGGCTCAATAGTTGTGGCACACAGGCTTAGTCGCTCTGTGGCATATAGGATCCTCCCAGATTGTCCCATGTCTCTTGCACTGGCAGATGGATTCTTTACCACTGAGTCACCAGTTCAGTTCAGTTCAGTTCAGTCGCTCAGTCGTGTCCGACTCTTTGCGACCCCATGAATCGCAGCATGCCATGGCTCTCTGTCCATCACCAACTCCCGAAGTTCACTCAGACTCACATTCATCGAGTCAGTGATGCCATCCAGCCATCTCATCCTCTGTCGTCCCCTTTTCCTCCTGTCCCCAATCCCTCCCAGCAGCAGAGTCTTTTCCAATGAGTCAACTCTTCGCATGAGGTGGCCAAAGTACTGGAGTTTCAGCTTCAACATCATTCCTTC
>NW_011494918.1:2069900-2081089 GCF_000754665.1 Bison bison bison | reverse complement strand
CAACATCATTCCTTCCAAAGAAATCCCAGGGCTGATCTCCTTCAGAATGGACTGGTTGGATCTCCTTGCAGTCCAAGGGACTCTCAAGAGTCTTCTCCAACACCACAGTTCAAAAGCATCAACTCTTCGGCGCTCAGCTGTCTTCACAGTCCAACTCTCACATCCATACATGACCACAGGAAAAACCATAGCCTTGACTAGACGGACCTTTGTTGGCAAAGTAATGTCTCTGCTTTTGAATATGCTATCTAGGCCCCATGGAAGCCCCCAAATAAAAATTAATTTTAAAAATGTTTATAAAAGGATTGGTGAGCAAAGTTGAATTTACAGAAGATTTGCAGCAGTAGAGGTAGAGGAGGCGAGGTTTGCCTTGCATATTCCACAACAAGCAACTTAGAAATATATGTAGACATTCTGACTCTCCAGAGTGACTTTTCAACCAACCAATATCCCAAGAACTCTCTTTGACACCTTTACCCCTTTCCCACAAGCAGAATCTTGTCATATCTCCCTTCTGTGTATACCATGATATACAAATTAATCAAACAAACAAGCAAACAAAAACACAACATAAAAAGAGACAAGAAAACCTCATAAAAGAGTATATTGTTGAGTTGCATATCAAATGTAGTAATAGGTTATATGTAATAAGATTTTGAACAGTGCAAATCAGAAGTGTCTCTGGTAGCTTCCCTGGTAGCTCAGCTGGTAAAGAATCTGCCTGTAATGCGGGAGACCTGGGTTTGATCCATGGGTTGGGAAGATCCCCTGGAGGAGAGCATGGCAACCCACTCCAGTATTCTTGCTTGGAGAATTCCCATGGACAGAGGAGACTGGCAGGCTATAGGCCATGAGGTGTCAAAGAGCTGGACATGACTGAGTGACTAAGAACAGAACAATAAAATTTTGAACAGTGCAAATCAAAAGATGTGACACGAATTACTGAATATTCTCCAAATCCCCCTAAATCAGAAAAAAATTCATCAAGAGCAGAATAATTACAAAGTTGGTGAGTAACATGAAACATAAACTCAAATATATTAGTAATTATATATAATGTAAATGAGCTAAGTGCTCCACGTAAAACACAAAAATTGATGGATAGGATTAAAATAAACAAAGCCTAACTTCTTAATATTTACTAAAGGAACATATAAAACATACAAACTTCAGGAACCAGCTCTATGTACACCTGTATCCCCTCCCTCTTGAACTTCCCTCTCCCTATCTCCCTCCTCCCCCCAGATCATCACAGATAACAAAGCTGAGCTTCCTGTGCTAAACAGCAATTATACTCCAATTTAAAATAAAATTTAAAGCAAAATAAAACATACATTTAGTACCTTCAAAAAAATAAAACACATGAATAGAGAAATTCTGAATGTAAAAGCATAGAGAAAGATTATAGCATGTAAATATGAACCAAAAGAAAATTGGAGAAATATTAATGTCAGACAAGACAGAATTTATGACAAAAGTATTAATGAAGAGTTTCAGCTTGTAATGAAACAGGACATGGAGCAACAGACTGGTTCCAAATAGGAAAAGGAGTACGTCAAGGCTGTATATTGTCACCCTGCTTATTTAACTTATATGCAGAGTACATCATGAGAAATGCTGGACTGGAAAAGCACAAGCTGGGATCAAGATTGCCGGGAGAAATATCAGTAACCTCAGATATGCAGATGAAACCACCCTTATGGCAGAAAGTGAAGAGGAACTCAAAAGCCTCATGATGAAAGTGAAAGTGGAGAGTGAAAAAGTTGGCTTAAAGCTCAACATTCAGAAAACAAAGATCATGGCATCCGGTCCCATCACTTCATGGGAAATAGATGGGGAAACAGTGGAAACAGTGTCAGACTTTATTTTTTTGGGCTCCAAAATCACTGCAGATGGTGACTGCAGCCATGAAATTAAAAGACGCTTACTCCTTGGAAGGAAAATTATGACCAACCTAGATAGCATATTCAAAAGCAGAGACATTACTTTGCCAACAAAGGTCCGTCTAGTCAAGGCTATGGTTTTTCCTGTGGTCATGTATGGATGTGAGAGTTGGACTGTGAAGAAGGCTGAGCGCTGGAAAATTGATGCTTTTGAACTGTGGTGTTGGAGAAGACTCTTGAGAGTCCCTTGGACTGCAAGGAGATCCAATCAGTCCATTCTGAAGGAGATCAGCCCTGGGATTTCTTTGGAGGGAATGATGCTGAAGCTGAAACTCCAGTACTTTGGCCACCTCATGCGAAAAGTTGACTCATTGGAAAAGACTCTGCTGCTGGGAGGGATTGGGGGCAGGAGGAGAAGGGGACGACAGAGGATGAGATGCCTGGATGGCGTCACTGACTCGATTGATGTGAGTCTGAGTGAACTCCGGGAGTTGGTGATGGACCGGGAGCCCTGGTGTGCTGCGGTTCATGGGGTCGCAAAGAGTTGGACACGACTGAGCGACTGAACTGAACTGAATACATTACATAATTACGAGTAAAACATAACATTTAAAAAATTTCATGCACCTAGTAATAAAATCTTAAAATGTAACTATATATAATAATTTCCCCAAATAGGGAAAAAGTAGAAACAGTGGCAGATTTTATTTTCTTGGGCTCCAAAATCACTGCATACAGTAACTGCAGCCATAAAATTAAAAGACACTTGCTCCTTGGAAGAAAAGCTATGACAAACTAGACAGCATACTAAAAAGCAGAGACATCACTTTGCTGACAAAGGTCCATATAGTCAGAGCTATGATTTTTCCAGTAGTCATGTATGAATGTGAGAGTTGGACCATAAGGAAGGCTGAGCGCTGAAGAATTGATGCTTTTGAACTGTGGTGTTGGAAAAGACTCTTGAGAGTCTCCTGGACAGCAAGGAGATCAAACCAGTCCATCCTGAAGGAGATCAGCCCTGAATATTCATTGGAATATTCAATGGATGCTGAAGCTGAAGCTCCAATACTTTGGCCACCTGTGTGAAGAGCCGATTCATTGGAAAAAGACTCAGATGCTGGGAAAGATAGAAAGCAAAAGTATAAGAGGGCAACAGAGGGTGAGATGGTTGGGTGGTATCATCAACTCAATGAACATGAGTCTGAGCAAACTCTGAAAGAGTGAAGGACAGGGAAGCCTGACGTGCTGTATTTCATGAGTTCGCAAAGAGTTAGACATGACTTAGCGACTGAACAACAACATAACAATTTAAACTTTGCAAGCAGGCTTCCCACATGGTGTAAGTGGTAAAGAATCTGCCTACAATGTAGGAGACACAAGAGATGCAGGTTTGATCTCTGGATCAGGAAGATCCCCTGGAGGAGGAACTGGCAACCCACTCCAGTATGCTTACCTGGAAAATTCTATGGAAAAGGAGCCTAGCAGGCCACAGTTCACGGGGTTGCAAAGAGTTGGACATGACTGAGCATGCACAAACATGCAAAATTTGCATGCACCTGGTAAGATAACTTAAGCTATATAATACAAAATTGATAGACCAATAAGGAGAAATAGACAAATCCACAAGGCAAAATATTTTGCAATATTCTCTCCATAATATTCTCTTATGATAATGAATGTAGGCTATGAATAATTATCAGAAGATTTTGAAAAATCTTATAGTATTTTGAAACAAGAAATAGAATTTTAAATAACCTATGTATGGAAGAAATAATAATTGGAAAAAGGAAAATATGTAATATTGTACTGGTGATTCCAACCAGAGTAATAGACGGAGTGGGAGGGAGAAGATTAAAAAAGGAAAAATTAGCATCATCCTTTTTCACAAACAATATTGTTTTGACAATAAAGTCCAAAGAATATACAGATAATTTGTTAAAAATCAGTGAGTGTAGAAAGGTCCAGTATGCAAAGTCTATGAAAACATTGATTGTGTTTGCATATAACAATACCATTTAGAAAAGTAAACTTGAAAATATTCATGATGCCATTTATGACATCAAAACACTTCAAGGACCTAGGAGTAAATCTAGGAAAAGATGTGTTAGATTTCCAGAATCAAATTATAAAACATAATTTGGAGATATAAGGGAAGACGCAAATGAATAAATGAATATGTATACAATTTGGAAGAAGAAATGTTGTAAAGATGTAAGTGGATCCAGATTAATATATATACAGATAATCCCAAACAATATCACAGCATGTTTTTTTAGTGTGGAAAATGACAAATGTTCCTGAAATTTATATAAAAATGAAAGGGATTGCTACACCAAGACACTCTGTTGTTCAGTTGCTAAGTCGTATCCAACTCTTTGTGACTCCATGGACACCAGCATGCCAGGCTCCTCTGTCTTCCACTATTTCCCAGAGTTTGTTCAAATTCATGTCCACTGAATCAGTGATGCTATAACCTTCTCATCCTCTGCCCTCTTCTCCTCCTGCCCTCAATCTTTCCCAGCATCACAGTCTTTTCTAATGAGTTAGCTCATTGCATCAGGTGGCCAAAGTATTAGAGCTTCAGCTTCAGCATCAGTCCTTCCAATGAATATTCAGGGTTGATTTTTTTTAGGATTGACTGGTTTGATCTCCTTGAAGTCCAAAGGATTTTCAAGACACTCTTGAAAATGAGGAAAGGGGTCAGAACCAATTCTACCAGATATCAAAATCTGTTTATAAAGCTACTCCAATTCAGAAGCAGGGGAAAGGCCAAACAGAATAATAGAACAGAATAAAAGCTCCAGAAACACAACTGGGTGTATTTAGACACTTACATATGACAAACAAAATATTGCAGAGCTGTAGAGAAATACCAATTTTTCAACAAATAGTGCTGGATCAGTCGACTATCCATCCATATGGGAAATAATGAAGTGTGTACCCTACCTACATCACACAAAATTCCAAGTGTTTGTAGACCCTCAAGTGAAATATAAAATAACAAATCTAAAAGATACTGTATTTGTAGAAGAATATCTGTATTCTATACAACTTTGTGGTAGGGAAAGAAATTTTAAACCAAACCTAAAAGAAATAACCCTAAAAGAAATGATGATAAGATGTACTAAGTTAAAATTTAGAAAATCCACTCATCAAAACACCATTAAAAGAGTAAAGAAAGCACAGAATAGGTGAGGATATCTGCAAAACATATAACAAAATGGTCTTATCCAGAATAGATGAAGAATTTACACAAACGAAGAAGAAATGACAGATAATTCAATACAGAAATGAGCAAAAGAGTTTAAAAATATCTAACAAACTAATAAATGTTTGTAAAAGAGTCAATTTCACTAGGAATCAGGGAAATAAAAATTATAACTAAATTAAGATACCAAGATACACCCAGAAGGAGCAGTTCAAATAAAAAGACGAATGACAGCAGGTGTCATCAGTGGCCCAGTGAGATGTGGAACAATGGGAATACACATGTACTATAAATGGAAGGGTAAATTGGCGCAACTTCTTTGGAACATGGTATTTTATTATCTATCAAAGGTCTTGGTGGTAAAGAATCTGCCTGCAATGCAGGAGCTGCAGAAGACACAGGTTCGATCCCTGGGTGGGGAAGATTCCCTGGAGAAGGGCATAGCAACCCACTCCAGTTTTCTTGCTTAGAGAGTCCCATGGACAGAGGAGCCTGGTGGGCTACAGTCCATCAGGTCACCAAAGAGTTGGACATGACTGAAGCGACTTAGCACACATACACAAAGTTTAAATATAGATATACTCTAGGAAGCAGTAATATTCTATTCCTAGGTATCTACCGTAAATAAATGAGACATGTAAGTACAAGTAAATAAATAAAAAGATAGGTAGGGAGATAGATAGACAGGTGGATAAATGTACATGGTATTGATAGAAGTATTATTTACAATAGATCCAAGCTGAAAAATGCTCATAACTAGTAGAATATATTAATAAAGTGTTATGTACACATACAGAAGGATACCATATAGCAATGAAGATGAGGGAACTTTGGTTCAGTCACTCTGTCGTGTCTGCCTCTTTGCAACCCCATGGACTGCAGCACTCCAGGCTTCCCCATCCATTGCCAACTCCCAGAGCTTGCTTAAACTCATGTCCATCAAGTCGGCAATGCTATCCAACCATCTCATCCTCTGTCATCCTCTTCTTCTGCCCCCAATCTTTCCCAGCATCAGGGTCTTTTCTAATGAGTCAGTTCTTTCCAATGGGTGGCCAAAGTATTGGAGCTTCAGTTTCAACATCAGGCCTTCCAATGAATATCAGGACTGATTTTCTTTAGGATGGACTGGTTGGATCTCCTTACAGTCCAAGGGACTCTCAAGAGTCTTCTCCAACACCAGTTCAAAAGCATCAATTCTTTGGTGCTCGGCTTTCTTTAAGGTCCAACTCTCACATCCATACATGACCACTGGAAAGCCATAGCTTTGACTAGATGGACTTTTGTTGGCAAAGTGATGTCTCTGCTTTTTAATAGGCTGTCTAGGTTAGTCACAACTTTTCTTCCAAGGAACAAACGTCTTTTAGTTTCATAACTGCATGAACTTGAGCTAGCCTCTAATACATGAATGACTCTTGCAAATATAATGTTCACTAAAACAAGTCAAATGGAAAAAGACATGCTATATGACCCCATTTGTGTAAAGTTCTGATATAGACAAAACTGACCTATGGTGATAGAAGTCAGAATATCTGGTACATTTCAGTAGAGACTGCATGTTGGTCACTACTGGGAGAGGGCATGAGATGGTGCGTGAGAGCTGCAGGTAATTTTTAAAGTCCTGATGTGAGTAGTGATGACACTAATGGGTTTACTTTCTGATAGTTTGTTGATCTAATTTATCATATGCCTACTTTTCTGTATGTTATAATTCAATAAACATGTAACTAGGAAAGTGATTCCCACTAAGAAAACTTCGAGCCCAAATTACTTCATTGGAAGTTTCTACCTTTTAAAAAAATTTTAATTGAGGTATGATTGTCATATACAATTATATTAGTTTAAGGTGTACAACATAATGGTTCAATATTTGTACACATTGTGGAATTATCACCACAATAAGTCTCATCAACATTTGTCACCATACAGAGTTGCATTTTTTCTTGTAAACTTTCAAGATTTATTCTCTCAGCAATTTTCAAATATTGTAATTATGTTTTATTAACTATAGTCACCATGCTGTGCATCGTATCTCTATGACTTTATTTTACAGTTGGAAGTTTGAGCCTTTTGTCTTCCTTCCCCCTTTTCTTCCACCCCCTTCACTCCCCACCTCTGGCAACCACCAACTTGTTCTTTTTATCTATGAGCTTGATTTTTTAGGAAAGATTCCACATGTAAGTGAGACTGTACAATATTTGTTTTTGTCTCTGTTATTTCACTTAGCTTAATACCCTCAAGTTTCATCTATGTTGTTGAAAATGGCAAGATTTCATTCTTTTCTGTGGCTGAGTAATATGTATATATATTTTTGCTGTTTAGTTGCTAAGTCATGTCCAACTCTTTGCAACCCCATGGACTGTAGCCTACCAGGCTCCTCTGAGCTGAGATTTCCCCAGCAAGAATACTGGAGTAGGTTGCCATTTCTTTCTCCAGGTATGAATGGTGAAGCCATCAGTCCTAAAGGAAATAAAACAGAAGGGCTGTTGCTGAAGCTGAAGTTTCAGTATTCTGGCCACCTGATGTGAAGAGGTGACTTATTGGAAAAGACCCTCATGTTGGGAAATATTGGGGGCAAGAGGAGAAGGGGGTGGCAGAGGATGAGAAGATTAGAAAGCATCACTGACTCAGTGGACATGGATTTGGGCAAACTCTAAGAGGTGCTAGAGGACAGAGGAGGCTGGCATGCTGGTATCCTTGGGGTTGCAAAGAGTCAGACGTGATTTAGCAACTGAACAATAGCAGTAAATGGTCTCTGGGGTACAATGGTTTAACTTACGATTTTTTGACTTTACAGTGGTGCAAAAGTGATACACACTCAGTAAAAAACATACTTCAGATTTTTATCTTTTCCTGAGCTAGCGATATGCCGTCTACACTCTCACCTGATGCTGGGCAGTGGCAGCAGCCATAGGTCCCAGTCAGTCCACAATCACACGGATACAGTGAAACAACCAATACACTTACAACCATCCTGTACCCGTACAACATTCTGTTTTACACTTTCAGTATGGAATTCAATAAATTACATGATATATTCAATACTTTATTAAAAATAGGCTTTGTGTTAAATTATTTTGCCCAACTGTAGGCTAATGTAAGTGTTCTGAGCACGTTTGAGGTGGGTTCAGCTAAACTATGATGTTTGGTGGATTGTGTGTGTGTGCTCAGGTGCTCAGTCATATTTGACTCTTTGGCACCCCATGAACTGTAGCCTGCTAGGCTCCTCTGTCAGGGGAATTTTCCAGGCAAGAATACTGGCTGTGCTAAGTTGCTTCAGTGGTGTCTGACTCTTTGCAACTCCATGGACTGTAACCTGCCAGTCTCCTCTGTCCATGGGATTCTCCAGGCAAGAATACTAGAGCAGGTTGCTATTTCCTACTCCAGGGGATTTTCCCAACCCAGGACTCGAACCCACACCTCCTGCATTGGCAGAAGGATTCTTTACCACTAGCACCACCTGGGATGATCACTCGATGGATTAGGTGTGTTATATGCATTTTCGACTTACAGTATTTTCAACTCATGATGAGTTTATCAGGATATAATTATATCGTAAGTCAAGGAAGATCAATATCACATTTTCTTTATCCAATTCATCTACTATATCCATTATATATTATTAGTAGTATTCTTGTTTAAAAATAGTTATAAATTTATATATCTTGTGCTTAATATTAAAGCTATGAATGAAACATTTTAAATTTCTTATTGTAATGTAAAACAAGTTGAGTTGATTTGATAAATGTGGATCTTGATGTTTTCTTGGTAGGTATTTGGCTCTACATAGAAAAGCAATTTCCTCTATTTGATATAGGTCTTCAACACATATATGTTGGCTGGACCTCAGTGGACAACAGTTCTAGGAATAACAAGAAGGATGAAATCCTCTCTAATATTTGCAGGCCTTAGGCTATTGAAATTCTCCAGTGGGAACTTTATTCTCATTTCAGAAATGAGAACTCTTTAGGTCTTCAGTTCAATTCAGTCTCTCAGTCATGTCTGACTCTGCACCCCATGGACTGCAGCATGCCAGGCTTCCCTGTCCATCACCAACTGCTGGAGCTTGCTCAAACTCATGTCCATCAAGTCGGTGATGCCATCCGACAGGTGGCAGTGATGCCACCTGTCGGAGAAGGTGGTCCCCTTATCCTCCTGCCTTCAGTCTTTCCCAGCATCAGGGTCTTTTCCAGTGAGACAGTTCTTCAAATCAGGTGGCCAAAGTATTGGAGCTTCAGCTTCTTTAGATCTTACATAGTCCATTTGTCAATCTTTGGCGTGGTATTTTCAGTTGAGGTTTAAAGAAGACTATAGACCTTCTACATTTCTGCTCTTCATGAAACTGCTAAGCTCTTTCTGACAGGGTTTTGGCTTTGTAACTGCAATGAGAATCTCACATTTCAATTTTGATGTTTGATTGCTGATGATTTTTAAGCCTCATCTCATCCTTTTCCCTTCTGCCCCACAACCCCGTAAGTTGATCAAGCTGTTAAGAAAGGCTGGGTATTCCCTCCTTTGCCATAAACGAAGTTCAAAACACACGAGCCCCACACTCATACCAGCCCAACTCCAATGTACCATGAAAGCCCTAAGCCAGTCTCCTTTGTCAAAAGTTTATTAAAAACATAAATAATACCAATGAATCACTTGAGTGGTAATTAGTAAAGGTTTATTGTGCACACACAAAAAGACAGTTTGCAAACCAAAACATGAAATGAGGCTCAAAGATATATTGCTATAAAGTAGCTTACATAATGCGAAAGCAGGGGGTGTTTATTCTTTACAGTGATTTGTTACAAAATTAGAATTTACTTAATGAACGGGAGTTGGTTAGTGGTTATCTTACATCGGTTTTGGGGATTGGCTTAAGTTTCGTTTGTGATTCTCAGAAGGCATAAGCAGAAGTGACCCAAATCAAGTTAATCTCATTTGTCTTGCAAAATAAGCTAGGTGAAGCTTTGCTTGCATAGCTAAACTGGTTTTGCTCACCCAGAGAATTTTCAAGGCTGACCTCTCTTTATGGTTAATTTTAACACTTTTCATTGCTTTCTCCACTCATTTTCAGACCAGCTCTAGAAGACTGTCCTGCTCTAGCCAGAAAGTCTCATTATGGGAGTAATAAACCTTTCAGATCCTTTTGGTATGTGGGTGACACCATCAGTCTGACATTTGAACCACACTTGTGGTGGAAGTGCATCCTGTTTCTATAGAGTAAATACAGGAGCTGTGCTCGTGCAACAGCTGCAGATGACCATCTCAGGAGAAACCTGCTCACATTCTGTTCTGACATTCGTGCTTGAGTTTTCTTGTTTTTTTTTTTTTTCCCATGTATATTCTTTTTTTAATTTATTTTTTAATTGGTGTATAATTCCTTTACAATGTTCTATAAGTTTCTGCTGTACATGTATCCCCTCCTTCTTGAACCTCCATGCTTGAGTTTTAATATTTGTTTTGAACAAACTTTAAAGGTCATTTGGAGGAAACAAAATTGAATGTGTGTGAGTGTGTGATGTTATTTATGTCACCTTCATTTTTCCATGACATGACACAAGCAGGGGAATCCAAGTCAATACAGAATATTTTAAGAATTTTCCATGTTGTAAATTGGTACAATATTTGGGCAGCAGGATAATTTTGTAAATGCCTATCAAAATTTTAGATGTATAAGTGTTTGACTGAACAATACTATTTCTATAAATTTACTGCAAGAGAAAGCTTAAAATAAATTAATTGATTAAAAAAATTTAAGTATGAAAACTTTTATTGTTACATTGCTGGAAAAAACTTATAGTTTTATGTAAATCAAAATACATATACTCACATACTGTTGAAGCCTGGCTTGGAGAATTTTGAGCATTACTTTGCTAGTGTGTGAGATGAGTACAACTGTGCAAGTTTGAGCGTCCTGTGGCATTGCCTTTCTTTGTGATTGGAATGAAAACTGACCTTTTCCAGTCCTGCGGCCACTGCTGAGTTTTCCAAATTTGCTGGCATATTGAGTGTGGCACTTTCACAGCATCATCTTTGAGGATTTGAAATAGCTCAACTGGAATTCCATCAGCTCCACTAGCTTTGTTCCTAGTGATACTTCCTAAGGCCCA
>NW_011494918.1:2060016-2069800 GCF_000754665.1 Bison bison bison | reverse complement strand
AAGGCCCACTTGACTTGGCACTCCAGGGTGTCTGGCTTTAGGTTAGTGATCACACACCATTGTGTGATCTGAGTCATTAAGATCTTTTTTTGTATAGTTCTTCTGGGTATTCTTGCCACCTCTTGTTAATCTCCTCTGCTTCTGTTAGGTCCATACTGTTTCTGTCCTTTATTTGCCCATCTTTGCATGAAATTTCCCTTGGTATCTCTAATTTTCTTGAAGAGATCTCTAGTCTTTCCCATTCTATTGTTTTCCTCTATTTCTTTGCATTGATCACTGAGGAAAGCTGTCTTATCTCTCCTTGCTATTCTTTGGAACTCTGCATTCAGATGGGTACATCTTTCCTTTTCTCCTTTGCCTTTAGCTTTTCTCCTTTGCCTTTAGCTGTATGGATCACAACAAACTGTGGAAAATTCTTAAAGAGATGGGAATACCAGACCATCTTACCTGCCTCCTAAGAAATCTGTATGGAGGTCAAGAAGCAACATTTAGAACCTGACATGGAACAACAGACTGGTTCCAAATTGGGAAAGGAGTATGTGAAGGCTGTATATTGTCACCTTGCTTTTTTAACTTATATGCAGAGTACATCATGTGAAATGCTGGGCTGGATGAAGCACAAGTTGGAATCAAGATTGCTGGGAGAAATATCAATAACCTCAGATTTGCAGATGACACCACCCTTAAGGCAGAAAGCAAAGAAGAACTAAAGAGCCTCTTGATTAAAGTGAAAGAGAGTGAAAATGTTGGCTTAAAACTTGACATTCAAAAAATGAAGGTCATGGCATCCAGTCCCATCACTTCATGGCAAATAGATGGGGAATCAATGGAAACAGTGACAGACTTTATTGTCTTGGACTCCAAAATCACTGCATATAGTGCATGCAGCCATGAAATTAAAGGAGCTTTTCTTGCTCCTTGCAAGAAAAACTATGACCAACCTAGACAATATATTAAAAATCAGAGACATTACTTTTCTGACAAAGGTCCATCTAGTCAAAACTATGGTTTTTCCAGTAGTCATGTATGGATGTGAGAGTTGGACTATAAAGAAAGCTGAGTGCTTAAGAATTGATGCTTTTGAACTGTGGTATTGGAGAAGACTCTTGAAAGTCCCTTGGATTGCAAGGAGATCCAACCAGTCCATCCTAAAGGAAATCAGTCCTGAATATGCATTAGAAGGACTGATACTGAAGCTGAAGCTCCAATACTTTGGCCACCTGAGGTGAGGAAGTGACTCATTTGAAAAGACTGTGATGCTGGGTAAGATTGAAGGCAGGAGGAGAAGGGGATGACAGAGGATGAGATGGTTGGATGGCATCACTGACTTGATGGACATGAGTTTGAGCAAGCTCTGGGAGTTGGTGACCAACAGGGAAGCCTGGCATGCTGCAGTCCATGGGGTCACAGAGATTGGACACAACTGAGTGACTGAACTGAATTGAACTGATACATACATTCAATAGAATACTGGGCGATTATAAAATTATTACAAATACATGCTTTCATGGATGTAGAAAGGTGTCCATGGTATATCTTTTGAGTTATAAAATGTAATAGATCAGAAAAATCAGAAGATTCCACCTAAGCACATATGTGTGTGGCTTTGTGTGTGTGCGTGTGTGTGTGTGTGTATGTGCTTATGTGTACGTGTTACTGCATATGTATGTGCACAGAGAGAAGTCTAGAAATAATTTTCCCCAAATATTGATAAGGATCATTTCTATATGGGAAGGTTTTAGAGGGTTTCTTCTTTCTTCTTCATGCTTTTGCATTTTGTTTGATTTTTCTATTACGAACTGCTATAAAATACATACAGACTGTGACTTTTTAGACTGTAGAGACTTTCTAAAGGCCTTTTCTTTTTTTTTTTTTTAACCGATTTCTTTAATTGCCATCTTCCTCAGTGACCATGCCCTGAGCAGGGTTTAGGTTCTTCTGACCTGCAACCTTCCTACAGAAAGCTACTTTCCTCCTTTCCCTTCATACCAGCTGATGAATTCCTTGCATCTCCAAATATCTATTCTGTTTTGACTCTGCAGACTATAAAGTCAGACCCAGTTCCAACTTCTAACCTCACAGTATCACCTGCACAGACCGTGTTTTACACTTTGGTGTTTTCTGTATGCTATATCACGCTGTGAGATCAGGAAACGTTTCCTGTCCGTGCTTACCACATAGCTTTCTGGTTGGTGCCATACGCTGCAGGCCAACGCTCCCCTGTGATTTCCTTCCATTACTTCTGAGCTTCTCCATAATGTCTTCATTTAGATCTGTGAAAGCTTGGAAGTTGGCATATTGCTATTCTAGCACAGAAAGAAGAAAGTAAAAGTGTTAGTCTCTCAATTGTGTTCCAACTCTTTGAGGCCTCATGGACTGTAGCCTGCCGGGCTCCTCTGTCCGTGGGATTTTCCAGGAAGAATACTGGAGTGGGTTGCCATTCCTGTCTCCAGGGGATCTTCCTGACCTAGGGATCAAACCAGGGTCTTCTGTATTGTAGGCAGATTCTTTACTGACTGAGCCACTAAGGAAGCGTGCAAAGAACAGATAGCTCATCTGTAGGAAGCAGAATGCAAGATTCCACATATCAGGATCTGCTGCTAAGCCCTCAGTTTCCCAGCTTGAGCAAGTCCCCTGCCTGGGCACTTTACAGCACAGTTCCAAGGGGACCACCTCGAGCCCTGGAATTAGGGACATTGATAAGCTAGGGAACACATTAGTTAATAAGAAGTTTCATTCCTTTTCCCACAAAATAGGGATATATTACCTACTGAAGATGGGTTTTGCAGATAATAAATGAGATAATGCATGTAACTTACCTGGACATCACATAAGTATTACAGAATTAATATATCCCAAACAAAATTCTTTATCTTTCTTCTCTGTGCCTCCTCTCACCAAAATCTGCTCTCCTTTTTCTTCTTCTTCTTATTTTGGTTCTCACTACTGGCTTATAGCACTGCTATTTTCTCATTTCTGATTTCTGAAGTCAAAAACTGTGGAGTCATTTGAAACTTCTTCTCTCACACCTGCCACAATTAGCCTGTAACTAAGTTCAATCACTTCAGCCTATTATTCATATCCATCCCATCATATCCATATATTTATATCTATACAGCCTATCAATCATATTCATCCCATCTTCTTCACCTTCTCCATTGATATCACCTTTGGTCATGTCCTTTTCTTTTTCCTGATTGGTTTCAATTAACTTCTCACAAATTGCTTCATATTCCTTTCAAACCATTTTCCATCCACTGTCTAAATAGATGATTCAAATAATTTAATCAGGTTCTTCCCTGCTTATAATCATTCAAGGTACTTTATGCAAAACCCTTTATAATCTGGCCTTTCCCTTTATACTGTCATCTCCTTCTGTTTCTAAATATACATATTCTACTTCTCAGCCTTGCACAGACATATTGGGACACCTTAAATCTGAGGTCTTGTTCAAGGCATGAACTGAAGCTATTGCTGTGCTCATTCCCTTGACTGTCTTGACATCTCCTACTCTTCATTCAAGTTCATCTGAGAGGACACCTCCTCCATGAGTCTTTTTATTTTTCACTGCTCCTAGGCAGTTTGTGTTACCTAGTCTATGCTTTTATAATAGTTGAACAGGCCATATGATGGCACCCATTCATTCATTCATTCATAGAGTGAGGTATTCATGCAGCCAATATTCAACAATTCAGTCACCTTGCTAGGTTTGCAAATTCAGATAGGTAAGAAACAATCTCTGTTCTCAAGGAACTCATTGGCCCAGTGAAAACAAGTAAAACATACACAAATAGCATTGTAACACTATGTACTAAGTGCAATGATAAAAATATGCATAGGATAATAATATGGGAACACTTATCCCTGTTTGTGGGTGGGGTCCTCCTGGAGAAAGCAGATAAAGTGCTCTCAAAGTCTTACTTGTCTCATTTAGAAAATGATAAAAATAATAAAACCTACCACATTTGAGTGCTGAAAGCTTTAAAGGAAAACATCCATATGCTTGGCACTTAGCAAGCCCTCAATAAATGTTAACTGCTGCTTTAAATATCTTTAGCAAATAAAAGGTAAAATTGATAAACTTTTTTTTTTGAGAGTTTTCCCACAGAATGTTACTCTTTATTTTCTATTTATTTATTTTTTAATATCCAAGATGTTTTTTAAATTTCCAATACAATAGTGTAAAGTAATTAAAAAAAAGAAATTTGATAAACTTTTCTTTTAAAAAATATTTATGTATTTATTTGACTGAGCTGGCTCTTTTTAAAAAAAATTTGGCTGTGCTGGGTCTTACTTATGGCACATGGGACCTTAACTCCCCAACCAGGATTTGAACCCAGGCCCTCTGCATTGGGAGCATAGAGTTTTAGCCACTGAACCACTAGGGAAGTCCCTGGGCTGAGTCTTAGTTCCAGTGTGAGGATCTTTAGTTGCAGCACGTAGGATCTAGTTCCCTGACCAGGGATCAAACTGGGGCCCTCCTGCACTGGGAATACTGAATCGTAGCCTCTAGACTACCATCCTATTTTTAGCTAATTCTTAAAGAATAATTAAGAGTTACCCTGTGTAGGAGACAAAGAAATAAGAGGTGGGAGGAAGAGCATTCCAGACAGCATAGCAGGAGCCAGGAATATAGATGAGAGACCACAGCATTTTAAGGTTGTTGAGGTGTTAACTTCAAGGCAGAGAAGAGTTGCAACCAGGCTGAAGAGACAAATCAGACAATGGTGGGTTCTCATAAGGCTTCCTAAGGATCTTTAATCACTCCATATGTTATGGGATGCCCCAGAAGTGGATGAGAGTGATGTTAATAGCCAGCCTGATTCTGTTAATGGATAACTAATAAAATGAACATCCTGCAATTAGATGAAAGAGATATGGAAATGTGTGCACTATGAAATAAGGGGCCTAGAAGTTTCAGGAGAAATGTGTGTAAGAAAAAGGAAAAAGAACTGGGTCACAGAAGAAAAACAAAGACTAGAAAGGAAGTCTCAAATAAAAATTGCTTCCATGCAGAGCCAAGTTGCGACCCCAGGAGCAGCAGAAGTAGAGACTCAGTGAAGGCTGATCTGGTATATATGTGGTGGCCCAGGTAAGAGCTGCCTACAGAAGGCCAGAAGTTTCATTGTTGGCACAGGAAGATGGGCAAGAGTTGGAAATTTTAAGTTTACAGTATTTGCTCAACTCACTTTCCTCCAATAGACCCAGAACACCTTAGGGCTACCTGTCTCATCTCTGTATCCCCAGAGAGAAATATATCTTTATCTTATGATTGACTCACTTGATTTTAACTTCCATTGTAGGTAAAAGGTGAGAAAGTTTCAATGGACCATAGTCTATTGGGAGACTATCTTTAAGTCAGTGTTGCTTTCTACATTAGCCTTTAAGTAATCACTTTGGTAGGATAGTTCTGGTATTTTCACCTGATATCAGATGGATTTTAGTGAGAGCAAGTCACCTGAGAAATTTTGGGCTTGCTTATTCATCTAAATAATAGTGATTATTTATACTTACCTTAGTAGACCCAGAGAGAGACAAGAGGAAATGATAAACATTAAATCTAAATAAAAGCTAAATAAAAATGGGTAATACTATTAGTATTTTAAATATTGCAAACAGAGGTGGCAGAATGCATGTAAAGAGCAGTGAAGCACAATTTCTTTTCTACCTGTTATCAGTCCTATGTTTAACATAAGGTTCCAAATATGTGGAAGATGACGCTACTACTCATGAGACACAGATGCACAGGGCTCACCATTTCACAGACAGTTGCCATCCACCAACAGCAAGATCTCACAGTCTCCCTTGGACAGAGGGTCATGGTAATAAAGCAGATCCATGAGGAGTACTCTTGTATCCAAAGCTGATTTAATTGCAGAAAAGCAGCCCCAATATGTTCATTGTATATTCTGTGTGTGAGATATCTAAGGATTGGTGCCAAAATGCAGCCTCTGTTCACTGGTGCCAAATAGAAATGTGGAGACGTGGGGTTTGGGGTGACACAGAAAAGAACAGCTTCATTGCTTTGGGGCCACAGCAGAATAATGCCCTCAAGACTGTGTGACCCACCCTGGACAGAGTAGCAAGGAGTCTTCCAGTGTTCAATGAGTAGGGTGTGATCAGCTCATGGCTATTCTTTTGGTTGGTGGTGAGGTGATTGGGAGTCAGCATTATCAACCTTCTGGTTCCAACTGGGCTGGGGTCTCTGTGCTCGTGGGCAGCATAAAGTTAACTTCTTTCACCTAGCGGGGATTTCAGTAGCTACAAAACACCTCAAAAGACATGACTCAATACTATCCATAGTCCTTGAGGAAGAACTAAAGATCCTTGACTTTATTTAAGGGCTAAAGTATTATTACATTATCTTGCTTGACTGTTTTCCTTTCTTTCTGTGTTTTTTCAACTCTCTGATTAAATGTATCTTTGACTGAAGTTTTTATACAGTTTTTAACTCTTTTAAAAAGGCAGGCAGAGGACCCTAATGGATTGGAGTTTATTCTGGGAAGGCCTCAAAGGGTCCAGCTCAGTCACAGGATGTACAGACTTGCAAAGAAATCTTAAAATCATTCAATGTTTTTTGCTGTTATTAACAATTTTGATGATACTATTATTATTTTGTTGTTCAGTCGCTAAGTCATGTCCGACTCTTTGAGACCCCATGGACTGCAGCATGTCAGGCTTATCTGACCTTCACCATCTCCTGGAGTTTGCTCAAACTCATGTCCATTGAGTCAGTGATGCCATCCAATGATCTTATCCTCTGTTGCTCCCTTCTCCTTTTGCCCTCGATCTTTCCCAGCATCTGGGTCTTTTCCAGTGAGTCAGCTCTTCCCATCAGGTGGCCAAAATATTGGAGCTTCAGGTTTAGCATCAGTCATTCTAATGAATATTACAACACATACATTAGGAATCTAGGAAAAATGGTACTGATGAACATATTTTCAGGGCAGGAAAAGAGGCAGAGATGTAGAGAATGGATTTGTGGATATAGTGGGAGAAAGAGAGGGGGAAAATTGAGAATCAAGATTGCCAGGAGAAATATCAGTAACTTCAGATATGCAGATGACACCACCCTTATGGCAGGAAGTAAAGAGGAACTAAAGAGCCTCTTGATGAAAGTGAAAGAGGAGACTGAAAAAGCTGAATTAAAACTCAGCATTCCAAAAAGAAAGGTCATGGCATCTGGTCCCATCACTTCATAGCAAATAGATGGGGAAACAATGGAAACAGTGACAGACTTTATTTTCTTTGACTCCAAAATCACTGCATGGTGATTGCAGCCATGAAATTAAAAGATACTTGCTCCTTGGAAGAAAAGCTGTGACCAACCTAGACAGTATATTAAAAATCAGAGACATTACTTTGCCAACAAAGGTTTGTCTAGTCAAAGCTACTGTTTTTCCAGTAGTCATGTATGTATGGATGTGAGAGTTGGGCCATAAAGAAGGCTGAGCACTGAAGGATTTATGCTTTTGAAGAATGGTATTGGAGAAGACTATTAAGATGCCCTCGAACTGCAAGGAGATCAAACCAATCAATTGCCAAATTTTGAGCAACAGAAAGACATGAATCTGACTAAACTTTTAAAAGAGCACTGCAATGAATGTATTGAGAATAGACTGAAAAGGGGCTAAACTAGAAGCAGAGAGATAGTAGGAGGCTATCACAATAATTCAACAATATACCCAAATCTATCCTCCAGCTTGATATCAGTGCCCATTAGAGACACTCAAAGGGCAGGTAAAGAAGCAGAGACATTATCACTGAAGGGCCTGGTGAAAGAAATAAGCACAAATCTGGGATGGGTCTTTACCACTAGCATATATAAGTGGACTAATTTACCTGGTGAGTTACCCCAACTAAAGAAATAACCGCTCCTTGGAGTTACACAGTACAGGTCTTACGCCTAAAGTGAAAATTCAGGATCTCAGGACCAGCGAGGCAGCATTGGGTAGCCTGGCTAGGACTAAGAAAACTAAGCAAGGGGAGCCTATAAAGTGAGGGGAAACACTGATGCTGAAAGCAAGCTTCATTCATCCACAAGGTATTTATGAGTATCTCGTATGTCCTGGGAATTCAACTAGGCAGGAGAGAGAGAGAAACAGAGAAGACATAGACACTGCCTTCAGGAAGTTCACAGTCATGTTGAGGAGATGAAAAAGAAAACAAATAATTGCAAACCAGTGAGCAATATTTACAGGATGAACTAGGTACAGTTATACCCACAGAGGAGTCATTGGTCAAACTTGACCAAAGAAATCAAGGAAGGCTTCATATGGGAGAAGGTATTTAAGTTTGATTTTGAAGGCTATGTTTGTCAGTTAATCAATGGGCTTTCCTTTCACTCACAATAAGCATCAAGGACCCTGCAGGGCTACAGAGTCCTGCATGACCTGTTCTCCTGCACCTCACCACTCTGGTCTCATTTCTTACTCTGCCTCCTGCTCACTCTGCTCCAGCCACACTGGCCTCCTAATCGCTCCTGAATGTGCCAAGCGCGCCTCTGAACCAAAACCTTTGTACTGGTTATTCTCTTTGCTGCTCTTCTTCTTTGTTCACGTGGATAATTCCCTCACCACCTCTTAAGTTTTTGTTCAAATGTCGTCTTCTCAACCCTGTTATGTTCTTTGTAAAACTGCAGCTTCCTGCACACCACCTCTATGAACTCTTGGTTCTCCTTATTCTGCCTTTTCTTTTTCATTTTTACCATTGCATTTATACCTTTCCCGTGTACTCTGTAGTTTACCAATTTATTTATTATGTTTTGGGCTTCCCTGGTGGCTCAGAGGTTAAAGCGTCTGCCTGGAATGCAGGAGACCCGGGTTCAATCCCTGGGTCAGGAAGATCCCCTGGAGAAGGAAATGGCAACCCACTCCAGTATTATTGCCTGGAGAATCCCATGGAGGGAGGAGCCTGGTAGGCTACAGTCCACGGGGTCGCAAACTGTTTTTGTCTGAGTAGGGTAAAAATATAAGCTGAAAAAAAAGTCAGCAATCTTTATTTGGTCACTGATATATCCAGAGTGCCTAGAAGAGTGTCTGTTCCATGGGCATGTCATAAATGTATGTGGAATGAATAAAGGATGAACGAAAGGATTAGCCAGACACCTCGTTTTTTCAGACATCTTTTTTACAGGTGTCTTCCTGAGAACATATAGGACACGGGTTTGCAGAATGCAGTGGTAGAATACACTTTTGATACTCACTATAAGGAATTATGTTCCCAGAAAAAAGCTCAAAAATAAGCCACTCATATTTTATTACCCAAGCTCAGTAGAAACTTAGAAATGTATCATTTGAGCAGTGCTAAAAATAAACATTTTGCAATTGTTCCTGTCATCTATAAAATTCTCTGGATTGGAAAGTATGTTTCATCAAACCATTCATATATATTCTACACCCACTGCATCCATTTCTTCATCTCTGTTTAATTTTGCAATCCAACTTCTGCTTTTTTAATAACCATTTTAAATAACTATTTTTGCTGTATTTATATTCAGCCTGGTTCTATGATATTTTTTAGCTCCCGAGGGCATCTGCTGAGAACCTCTAGTTTAAGAACAACTTCTCAAAGGTAAGAACTTTACTGTTTACACCTTAAAAGCTACTCTGAAGTGCATTTTAACATTTTAACAATGGCAAAACAGATATATTCAGATTAAATATATCACCCTCATCAGTTCAGTTCAGTCGCTCAGTCATATCCAACTCTTTGTGACCCCATGAATCGCAGCACGCCAGGCCTCCCTGTACATCACCAACTCCTGGAGTTCACCCAAACTCAT
>NW_011494918.1:2058790-2059916 GCF_000754665.1 Bison bison bison | reverse complement strand
CTACCCTCAATCTTTCCCAGCATCAGGGTCTTTCCAAATGAGTCAGCTCTTCGCATTAGGTGGCCAAAGTATTGGAGTTTCAGTTTCAACATCAGTCCTTCCAATGAACACCCAGGACTGATCTCCTTTAGGCTGGACTGGTTGGATCTCCTTGTAGTCCAAGGGACTCTCAAGAGTCTTCTCCAAAACCACAGTTCAAAAGCATCAATTCTTCAGCACTCAGCTTTCTTTATAGTCCAACTCTCACATCCATACATGACTACTGGACAAACTATAGCCTTGACTAGATGGACCTTTGTTGGCAAAGTAATGTCTCTGCTTTTTAATATGCTGTCTAGGTTGGTCATAACTTTCCTTCCAAGGAGTAAGCGTCTTTTAATTTCATGGCTGCAATCACCATCTGCAGTGATTTTGGAGGCCCCCCCCCACCCTGAAAAATAAAGTCAGCCACTGTTTTCACTGTTTCCCAGTCTATTTGCTTTGAAGTGATGGGATCGGATGCCATGATCTTAGTTTTCTGAATGTTGAGCTTTAAGCCAAAATTTTCCCTGTCCTCTTTCATCAAGAGGCTCTTTAGCTCTTCTTCATAAGAGAGTGAAAAACATTTTTTGTAACTGTGTGTGTTGACAATGTTAACTAGACATTGGTGGTGATCATTTCTCAATGATATACAAACACTGAATCATTGCATTGTACATCTGAAACTAATGTAATATGTCAATTATACCTAAAAAAACAACCTCCCATTCAGTCCCATTACTGCTTGGTAATGTCTGAGACTGTAAATCACTGCACATGGAAAATGTCAGGCAGAAGTCACAAGTGGATTCTGAAATGTTAGTCCATTCAATAATCTTGTTAATAACTCCAGTTAAAAGACACTTACTCCTTGGAAGGAAAGTTATGACCAACCTAGATAGCATATGGAAAAGCAGAGACATTACTTTGCCAACAAAAGTCCGTCTAGTCAAGGCTATAGTTTTTCCTGTGGTCATGTATGGATGTGAGAGTTGGACTGTGAAGAAGGCTGAGCACCGAAGAATTGATGCTTTTGAACTGTGGTGTTGGAGAAGACTCTTGAGAGTCCCTTGGACTGCAAGGAGATCCAACCAGTCCATTCTGAAGG
>NW_011494918.1:2033215-2058690 GCF_000754665.1 Bison bison bison | reverse complement strand
TTGAGAGTCCCTTGGACTGCAAGGAGATCCAACCAGTCCATTCTGAAGGAGATCAGCCCCGGGATTTCTTTGGAAGGAATGATGCTAAAGCTGAAACTCCAGTACTTTGGCCACCTCATGCGAAGAGTTGACTCATTGGAAAAGACTCTGATGCTGGTAGGGATTGGGGGCAGGAGGAGAAGGGGATGACAGACGATGAGATGGTTGGATGGCATCACTGACTGGATGGACGTGAGTCTGAGTGAACTCCGGGAGTTGGTGATGGACAGGGAGGCCTGGCGTGCTGCAGTTCATGGGGTTGCAAAGAGTAGGACATGACTGAACGACTGAACTGAACTGAACTGAATGATATTCCAGTTAATAATCTTATTCTATAAAACTCATGCAAACATCTATCTGGTGTCCCAGCCCTTCCTGACTTAGTCTTAGTCAGTTTGGACTTCCATAATGAAATACCATAAACTGAATGGCTTATAAAAACAGAAATTTATTCCTGCCAGTTATGGAGGCTAGAAGTCTGAGATCAGTGTGCAGCATGGTCAAGATCTGATGAGAGTCCTCTTCTGGGTTGTAGACTGCAGCGTCTAGGTGTATCCTCACATTATAGAGAGCAGAACATAGGAAGCTGGCTCTTGTGACTCTTGTAAAGGCACTAATCTCATGCGTGAGGGCTCTATCCTTATGACAGGATTTAATCCTAATTACTTTTAAATGCCTGCCTCGTAATGCCGTCATACCAGGGATTAGAGTTTCAACATAAGAATCTGGGAGTAGGACGCAAACATTCAGTCCATCTGAACACTCATTCACTCTCTGTATACCAAAGCAAAGTGAGTGGTGAATATTTAGCGGACAAGCCCACAGAAACTTCTTGAGTATCTATTATTGTCAGCTATAAGAAATATTTTCTTCCCTGACAATTCATGTGAGCAGAGATATAAAAAGCAACATAGAATGACTATCAGTGGAATAATATCAGCATGAGTCCTACAAAAGATTAAAGAGAGGAGAACGTGGCAGGATGGCATCATCAAAGACCACAGCAACTTTTGTGGTGGAGAAGAACCTGGAGCTGAGACTTTAGAAAGTGCTTCAACTTTTGTGCTATACAGAAGGTTCTGAAGATCACACAGATTACAAAGTACTCTCATCCACAGACCTGTGAGGTAGGTTTCATTACCATAAAGACCAGTGGCTTCTACCTTGGCTACCTGACCCATGGGTTGAAAAGCTGGAATGAATTAGACTTTGTCCCAAGTGTAAGGAATAAAAGAAGATAAGTGCCTGTTAAGTCAACAGACTGTCAAGTTTTCTTCATCTGAGTGCCACTCACCTGGGTGTTTTCACTTTGTGAAATTTAGCCATATACCCACAACTTGGATACATTTCTATATATGTTATATTTTAATCTATAATTTCACTTCAAAATACTTCTTCATTTAATTTAAATACTAAAAAATCATCTTAACATCACTGGAAAACTTAAGAGGGTTGGTCATTCACAAATTGGGATAAATTGGTTTATCATTAGTGTTACCAGTGCCCAGTGTAAGCTAGCTGTGTTGTTCGGTTTCCCAGTCATGTCTGACTCTTTGCCACTCCATGGACTGCAGCACACCAGGCCTTCCTGTCCCTCACCATCTCCCAGAGTTTGCTCAAGTTCATGTCCATTGCATCAATGATGTCATCCAGCCATCTCATCCTCTGATGCCCTCTTTTTCTTCTACCCTTGATCTTTCCCAGCATCAGGGACTTTTCCAATGAGTTGGCTCTTCACATCAATTGACCAAAATACTGGAGCTTCAGCTTCAGCATCAGTCTTTCCAACGAGTATTCAGGGTTGATTTTCTTTAAGATTGACTGGTTTGAGCTCCTTGCTGCCCAAGGGACTCAGGAGTCTTCTCTGGAACCACAGTTCAAAGGCATCAATTCCTTGGCACTCTACATTCTTTATGGTCCAGCTCTCACAACTGTACATGACCATGAGGAAGCCCAAAGCCTTGACTATACAGACCTTTGTTGGCAGACTGATGTCTCTGCTTTTCAACACTGTCTAGATTTGTCATAGCTTTTCAGCCAAGAAGCAAACATCCTCTGATTTCATGACTGTAGTTACCATCCTCATTGATTTTCGAGTTTAAGAAGAGGAAATGTCATTCCTTCCACCTTTTCCCCTCCTAATTACCATGAAGTAATGGGCCCAGATGCCATGATCTTAGTTTTTTGAATGTTGAGTTTTAAGCCAGCTTTTTCTCTCTCCTCCTTCACCCTCATCAAGAGATTCTTTAGTTTCTCTTCACTTTCTGCTAGTAGAGTGGTATCGTCCTCATGTCTGAGGCTGTTGATCTTTCTACCGCCTATCTTGATTCCAACTTGTGACTCATCCAGCCTGGCATTTCTCATGATGTGCTCAGCGTATAAGTTAAATAAACAGGGAAACAATAGACAATCCTGTCGTTTTCCTTCTCAATCCTAAACCAATCAGTTGTTCCATACAGGGTTCTAACTGTTGCTTCTTGACCTGCATACAGATTTCTCAAGAGACAGGTAAGATGGTCTGGTATTCCCATCTCTTTAAGAGCTTTCCACAGTTTGTCATGATCCACAAAGCCAAAGGCTTTAGCATACTCAGTGAAACAGAGGTAGATGTTTTTCTGGGATTCCCTTGTTTTCTCTATGATCCAGCAAATGTTTGTAATTCGGTTTCTGGTTCTTCTGCCTTTTCTCAACCCAGCCTGGACATCTGGAAGTTCTTGGTACACATGATACAGAAGCCTAGCATGCACGATTTTAAGCATGACCTTACTAGAGATGAGAGCAATTGTCAAATGGTTAGAACATTCTTTAGTACTGCCCTTCTTGGGATTTGGGATAAGTGAAAAGCAAGGGAGAAAGGGAAAGTTATACCCAACTAAATGCAGAGTTCTAAAGCAGAGCAAGGAGAGACAAGAAGGTCTTCTTCAGTGAACAATACATAAAAACAAAGGAAAACATTAGAAGGGGGAAGAATAGAGATCTCTTCAGGAAAATTGGAAATATCAAGGGAACATTTCACCCAAAGATGGGCACGATAAAGGACAGAAGTGGTAGAGACCTAGCAGAAGCAAAGCTAGCTGTATGACCTTGGACAAACTACTTAGCTTCTTAATGACCACAGTTTCCTCTTCTGTAAAATTAAGACAGTAATAGTGTATGCACCTCAGGGGTGGATCTGAAGATTAAACTAATTAATGTATGTAAGGTGTGTAGAGCAATGCCTGACACATGTATTTTACTTTTTATTTATTTATTTTAATTGGAGGCTAATTACTTTACAACATTGTAGTGGTTTTTGCCATACATTGATATGAATCAGCCATGGGTGTACATGTGTTCTGCATCCTGAATCCCCCTCCCATCTCCCTCCCCATCCCATCCCTCTGGGTCATCCCAGTGTACCAGCCCTGAGCACCCTGTCTCATGCATGGAACCTGGACTGGTGATCTGTTTCACATATGACAATATACATGTTTCAGTGCTCTTCTTTCAAATCATCCCACCCTTTGCGTCTCCCACAGAGTCCAAAAGATTGTTCTATACATCTGTGCTGTCTCACGTACAGGGTTATCATTACCATCTTTCTAAAAATTCCATACATATGCGTTAGTATACTGTATTGGTGTTTTTCTTTCTGACTTACTTCACTCTGAGTAATAGGCTCCAGTTTTATCCACCTCATTAGAACTGATTCAAATGTATTCTTTTTAATGGCTGAGTAATATTCCATTGTGTATATGTACCACAGCTTTCTTATCCATTCATCTACTGATGGACGTCTATGTTGCTTCCAAGTCCCGGCTATTATAAACAGTGCTGCGATGAACATTGGGGTACACATGTCTCTTTCAATTCTGGATTCCTCTGTGTTTATGCCTAGCAGTGGGATTGCTGGGTCATTTGGAAGTTTTATTTCCAGTTTTTTAAGGAATCTCCACACTGTTCTCCATAGTGGCTGTACTACTTGACATTCCTATCAACAGTGTAAGAGGGTTCCCTTTTTTCTGCACCCTCTCCAGCATTTTTTGCTTGTAGACTTTGGGATAGCAGCTATTCTGACTGGCTTGAGATGGTACTTCATTGTGGTTTTGGTTTGCATTTCTCTGATAATGAGTGATGTTGGGCATCTTTTCATGTGTTTGTTAGTCATCTGTATGTCTTCTTTGGAGAAATGTCTGTTTAGTTTTTTAGCCGATTTTTTGATTGGGTTGTTTATTTTTCTGGAATTGAGCTGCAGGAGTTGCTTGTATATTTTTGAGATTAATTCTTAGTCCGTTGCTTCATTTGCTATTATTTTTTCCCATTCTGAAGGCTGTCTTTTCACCTTGCTTATAGTTTCCTTCATTGTGCAAAAGATTTTAAGTTTAATTAGGTCCCATTTGTTTATTTTTTCTTTTATTTCCATTACTCTGGGGGGTGGGTCATAAAGGATCCTGCTGTGATTTATGTCAGAGAGTGTTTTGCCTATGTTTTCCTCTAGGAGTTTTATAGTTTATGGTCTTATGTTTAGATCTTTAATCCATTTTGAGTTTATTTTTGTGTATGGTGTTAGAAAGTGTTCTAGTCTCATTCTTTTACAAGTGGTTGACCAGTTTTCCCAGCACTACTTGTTAAAGAGAGTATCTTTTCTCCATTGTATATTCTTGCCTCCTTTGTCAAAGATAAGGTGTCCATAGGTGCGCGGATTTATCTCTGGGCTTTCTATTTTGTTCCGTTGATCTATATTTCTGACTTTATGGCAGTACCATACTGTCTTGATGACTGTAGCTTTGTAGTATAGCCTGAAGTCAGGGAGGTTGATTCCTCCATTTCCATTCTTCTTTCTCAATATTGCTGTGGCTCTTGGAGGTTTTTTGTATTTCTATACAAATTGTGAAATTATTTGTTCTAGTTCTGTGAAGAATATCATTGGTAGCTTGATAGGGATTGCATTGAATCTATAGATTGCTTTGGATAGTATACTCATTTTCACTATATTCTTCTGATCCATGAACATGGTATATTTCTCCATCTATTTATGTCCTCTTTGATTTCTTTCATCAGTATTTTATAGTTTTCTATATATAGGTCTTTTGTTTCTTTAGGTAGATATATTCCTAAGTATTTTATTCTTTTCGTTGCAATGGTGAACGGAATTGTTTCCTTAATTTCTCTTTCTTTTTTTCTCAGTGCATAGAAATGAAAGGGATTTCTGTGGGTTAATTTTATATCCTGAAACTTTACTATATTCATTGATTAACTTTAGTGATTTTCTGGTGGAGTCTTTAGGGTTTTCTATGTAGAGGATCATGTCATCTGCAAACAGTGAGAGTTTTACTTCTTCTTTTCCAATCTGGATTCCTTTTATTTCTTTCTTCTCTGATAGCTGTGGCTGAAACTTCCAAAACTATGTTGAATAGTAGTGGTGAAAGTGGGCACCCTTGTCTTGTTCCTGACTTTATGGGAAATGCTTTCAATTTTTCACCATTGAGGATAATGTTTGCTGTGGGTTTGTCATATATAGCTTTTCTTATGTTGAGGTATGTTCCTTCTATTCCTGCTTTCTGGAGGGTTTTTATCATAAATGGATGTTGAATTTTGTCAAAGGCTTTCTCTGCATCTATTCAGATAATCATACGGTTTTTATCTTTCAATTTGTTAATGTGGTGTATTACATTGATTGATTTGTGGATATTGAAGAATCCTTGCATCCCTGGGATAAAGCCCACTTAGTCATGATGTATGATCTTTTTAGTATGTTGTTGGATTCTGTTTGCTAGAATTTTGTTAAGGATTTTTGCACGTATGTTCATCAGTGACATTGGCCTGTAATTTTCCTTTTTTGTGGCATCGTTGTCAGGTTTTGGTATTAGGGTGATGGTGGCCTCATAGAATGAGTTTGGAAGTTTACCTTCCTCTGCAATTTTCTGGAAGAGTTTGAGTAGGATAGGTGTTAGCTCTTCTCTGAATTTTTGGTAGAATTCAGCTGTGAAGCCGTCTGGTCCTGGGCTTTTGTTTGTTGGAAGATTTCTGATTACAGTTTCCATTTCTGTGCTTGTGATGGGTCTGTTAAGATTTTCTATTTCTTTCAGGTTCAGTTTTGGAAAGTTGTACTTTTCTAAGGATTTGTCCATTTCTTCCACGTTGTCCATTTTATTTGCATATGGTTCCTGATAGTAGTCTCTTATGATCCTTTGTATTTCTGTGTTGTCTGTTGTGATCTCTGCATTTTCATTTCTAATTTTGTTGATTTGATTCTTCTCCCTTTGTTTCTTGATGAGTCTGGCTAATGGTTTGTCAATTCTATTTATCTTCTCAAAGAACCAGCTTTTAGCTTTGTTGAGTTTTGCTATGGTCTCTTTTGTTTCTTTTGCATTTATTTCCTCCCTTATTTTTAAGATTTCTTTCCTTCTACTAACCCTGGGGTTCTTCATTTCTTCCTTTTCTAGTTGCTGTAGGTGTAGAGTTAGGTTATTTATTTGACTTTTTCCTTGTTTCTTGAGGTAAGCCTGTATTGCTATGAATCTTCCCTTTAGCACTGCTTTTACAGTGTCCCGTAGGGTTTGGGTTGTTGTGTTTTCATTTTCATTTGTTTCTATGCATATTTTGGTTTCTTTTTTGATTTCTTCTGTGATTTGTTGGTTATTCAGCAGCGTGTTTTTCAGCCTTCATGTGTTTGAATTTTTAATAGTTTTTCTGCTGTAATTGACATCTAATCTTACTGCATTGTGGTCAGAAAATATGCTTGGAATGATTTCAGTTTTTTTGAATTTACCAAGGCTGGATTTCTGGCCCAGGATGTGATCTATCCTGGAGGAGGTTCCATGTGCACTTTAGAAAAAGGTGAAATTCATTGTTTTGGGGTGAAATGTCCTATAGATATAAATTAGGTCTAACTGGTCTATTGTATTGTTTAAAGTTTGTGTTTCCTTGTTAATTTTCTGTTTAGTTGATCTATCTTAGCTGTGAGTGGGGTATTAAAGTCTCCCACTATTATTGTGTTATTGTTAATTTCCCCTTTCATACTTATTAGCATTTGTATTACATACTGCAGTGCTCCTATGTTGGGTGCATATATAACTTATATCTTCTTCTTGGATTGATCCTTTGATAATTGTGTAGTGTCCTTCTTTGTCTCTTTTCACAGCCTTTGTTTTAAAGTCTATTTTGTCTGATATGAGTATTGCTAGTCCTGCTTTCTTTTGGTCTCCATTTGCATGGAATATCTTTTTCCAGACCTTCACTTTCAGTCTGTATGTGTCCCTTGTTTCGAGGTGGGTCTCTTGTAGACAACATATATAGGGGTCTTGTTTTTGTATCCATTCAGCCAGTCTTTGTCTTTTGGTTGGGGCATTCAACCCATTTGCACTTAAGGTAATTATTGATAAGTATGATCCCATTGCCATTTACTTTATCACTTTGGGTTTGAGTTTATACACCCTTTCTGTGTTTCCTGTCTAGAGAAGGTCCTTTAGCATTTGTTGAAGAGCTGGTTTGCTGGTGCTGAATTCTCTCAGCTTTTGCTTGTCTGTAAAGCCTTTGATTTCTCCTTCATATTTGAATGAGATCCTTGCTGGGTACAGTAATCTGGTTTTCAGGTTTTCTCTTTCATCACTTTAAATATGTCCTGCCATTCCCTTCTGGCCTGAAGAGTTTCTATTGAAAGATCAGTGGTTATCCTTATTGGAATCCCCTTGTGTGTTATTTGTCGTTTTTACCCTGCTGCTTTTAATATGGTTCTTTGTGTTTGACCTTTGTTAATTTGATTAATATGTATCTTGGGGTGTTTGCCTTGGGTTTATCCTGTTTGGGACTCTCTGGGTTTCTTGGACTTGGGTGACTATTTCCTTCCCCATTTTAGGGAAGTTTTCAACTATTATCTCCTCAAGTATTTTCTCTCTCTTTTTTTTTTTTTGTCTTCTTCTTCTGGGACCCCTATGATTTGAATGTTGGGGTGTTTAACATTGTCCCAGAGGTCTCTGAGGTTCTCCTCGTTTCTTTTAAATCTTTTTTCTTTTTTCCTCTCTGCTTCATTTCTTTCTTTCTTTTTTTAAAAATTTTTTTAATTTTAATTTTATTTTTTTTTTGATTCATTTATTTCTACCATTCTATTTTCTATCTCACTTTTCCTATCTTATGCCTCTGTTATTCTCCTGTTGGTTCCCTCCAGAGTGTTTTTTATCTCACTTATTGCATTATTTATTATTTATTGACTTTTTTATTTCTTCTAGGTCCTTGTTAAACCTTTCTTTCATCTTCTCAATCCTTGTCTCCAGGCTATTTATCTGTAACTCCAATTTGTTTTCAAGATTTTGTATCATTTTCACTATCATTATTCGGAATTCTTTATCAGGTGGATTCCCTATTTCTTCCTTGTTTAGTTTGGTGGGCATTTATCCTGTTCCTTTGCCTGCTGGGTATTTCTCTGCCTTTTCATCTTGTTTAGATTGCTGTGTTTGGGGTGGCCTTTCTGTATTCTGGCAGTTTGTGGTTCCTCTTTATTGTGGAGGTTGCTTGCTGTGAGTGGGGTTGGACAAGTGGCTTGTCAAGGTTTCCTGGTTGGGGAAGCTTGCGTCAGTGTTCTGGTGGGTGTAGCTGGATTTCTTCTCTCTGGAGTGCAATGAAGTGTCCAGTAATGAGTTTTGAGATGTCTATGGGTTCGGTGTGAATTTGGGCAGCCCGTATATTGAAGCTCAGGGCTATGTTCCTGTGTTGCTGGAGAATTTGTATGACATGTCTTGCTCTGGAACTTGTTGGCTCTTTGATGGTGCTTGATTTCAGTGTAGGTGGAGGCTTTTGGATGAGCTTCTATCAATTAACGTTCCCTGGTGTCAGGAGTTTTCTGGTGTTTTCAGGTTTGGACTTAAGCCTCCTGCCTCTGGTTTTCAGTCTTATTCTTACAGTAGCCTCAAGACTTCTCCATCCATACTGCACTGATGATAAAACATCTAGGTTAATGGTGAAAAGATTCTCCACAGTGAGGGACACCCTGAGAGCTTCACAGAGTTACATGGAGAAGAGAAGTGGGAGGAGGGAGATAGATGTAACCAGGAGAAGAGGGGGAATCAAAAGGGGAGAAAGCAGTCTAGCCACTAATCAATTCCCTATGCACTCTCCACAGTCTGGAGCCCTCAGAAAGCTTCAAGAGTTACATAGAGAAGAGAAGAGGGAGGAAGGAGATAGAGGTGATCAGGAGGAGAAAAGAGGGAATCAAAAGGAGAGAGACAGATCTAGCCAGTAACCAGTTGCTAAGTGTTCTCCACAGCCTGGAACACACAAAGAGATTCACAGAGTTTTGTAGAGAAGAGAAGGGGGTGGGAGGAGATAGAGGTGACCTGGGGGAGAAAAAGGAGAGTCAAAAAGGGGAGAGAGTAATTAGGCAGTAATCACACTCCTATGTAAAAATGGGTACTGAAGATTGGATTCTTAAAGGTACAAAATTGATTTAAAAAATACCAAAAAGTAAGGATTAAAAATCTAGAGTAGAGGTTAGACTCTCAAAAATACAATATTAAAAAAAATCACAAAAATTAAAAAATATATATATGAAGTTTTCTTTAAAATAGGGGGCTTTTTTGCAAGATAATCAGTTCAGTTCAGTCACTCAGTCATGTCCAACTCTTTGCGACTCCATGAATCGCAGCATGCCAGGCCTCCCTGTCCATCACCAGTCCTGGAGTTTACCCAAACTCATGTCCATTGAGTCGATGATGCCATCCAGCCATCTCATCCTCTGTCGTCCCCTTCTCTTCCTGCCCTCAATCCCTCCCAGCATCAGGGTCTTTTCCAATGAGTTAACACTTCGCATGAGGTGGCCTAAATATTGAAATTTCAGCTTCAGCATCAGTCCTTCCAATGAACACCCAGGACTGATCTCCTTTAGGATGGACTGGTTGGATCTCCTTGCAGTCCAAGGGACTCTCAAGAGTCTTCTCCAACACCACAGTTCAAAAGCATCAATTCTTTGGTGTTTGACGCTCAGCTTTCTTCACAGTCCAACTCTCACATCCATACATGACCACTGGAAAAACCATAGCATTGACTAGACGGACCTTTGTTGGCAAAGTAATGTTTCTGTAGGTTACAAATATATATTTCTTATACTTCTCAAGATCTATAGGCCCCTTTCAATGTAGCCAGTGCTAACTACAGGGTTTTAATCTATTGCACCTGTCACTTCCAAAGCGGTTCCCTCTGTTTATTTGGCTTCTTCTGTTTGCAGGTCTCTTCAGTGTCTAATTTCCGCCCTGACACAAGGGGGCGGAGGTGGTCTCTTGTTTAGGTTCACTTGCTCAGTCGTGCTGTGGGGAGGGAGGAACACTGCAAACAAATATCACTGGCGTGTGTGGTGAGTGCTCGCAGTGTCTGGGCCACACTGGGTTTGCCCCCGCTTACGGCGTGCGTGCTTTCCCAGTCTACACTGCTCAGGCTCTGGGTTGCTCTGGAGAGGAACTGTCTAAAGTGGGCCCTAGGTTGCGTGTACTTCCCAGGTCTAAGCCACTTAGGTTCAGGTTCTCGGGTACTCCACAAAGGCACAGACTCGGTTGGGCCTGTGTTTTGTGCCCTTCCCAGGTCTGAGCAGCTCAGGTGACTAGGTGCTTCATGAGTGCACTTTCCCCAGGTAGGGGGTGCATCTTATTGCCTCCTCCATCCCAGCCACTCTCAGGCGTGCTGTGTGTCTCTTCTGGGGAGCTGATCTCTGACTGCGACCCTCGGTGGATGTCAACCATCCAGAGTCCCAGGAAGTCTTGGTTAGCAACTGGGAGGCTGCATGAAGTTTGGTAGAGCATGCCGTCTCTGGGGCCGAGATTGTCCCTTTCTGGCTCTGGCTGCCACCCGCCTGCCTCCCTGCCTCTAGCGGGGGATGGGCCGGTCCAAAGATGGCTAGCTCTTCTCTGGTATTCGCTCAACCCTTTGTTCTGTGAGCCGCCTGCAGTTAGGTTTAAGAGCCTTAGGTTAGGGCTTTTTATGGGATAGTTTTTTTTTTCTCTCTCTCTCTCTCTCTCTCTGGCTCTCCCACAGTTTCGGTTGCTATCTCACGTTAGTTCCCTCAGATTGCCCTCAGGGTGTTCAGGGCCGGTCCTTACCCTAAGCAATGCAGCCTGTGCCTCCCTGTTCAGCCCCCACTTGCTGGTGGTGGATGAAAGTCTCTGGGCTACTTCTCTGGGAGTTGCCATTAGGCCCGAAATCTGTGGGTTATTTATTTTTCCTCTCGGTTATGTCGCCCTCTGAGATTCCAAAACTCCCCATAGACCCTCCGGTGAGGGGATTCCCTGGTGTTTGGAAACTTCTCCCGTTCCTGGGATGAGTCTCCATCCCTAACTCTTTTGTCTCTCTTTTTATCTTTTATATTTTGTCCTACCTCCTTTTGAAGACAATGGGCTGCCTTTCTGGGTGCCTGATGTCCTCTGCCAGCGTTCAGAAGTTGTTTTTGTGGAATTTGCTTGGCGTTCAAATGTTCTTTTGATGAATTTGTGGGACAGAAAGTGGTCGCCCCGTCCTATTCCTCCGCCATCTTAGGACCGCCCCCATAAGTATTTTAAAGAAAGAAAAATAAAAAGCAGATGTTCTTGGCTTACTTCACTCTTGCGGTCACAAAATATCTAAATCAGAGTTTACAGTCAGGTTCCATGGAAACTTCACATGTGAGTTCAGTGAGAAATTGTGAATGAAAACTTACCATTTTTATATGTTATGTGCTGCTCAGTGCTAGTGCTTACAGTGGGGGATGGTGACCCAACAGCCCTGCTAGCAATTTCATTCAGAGGTCTTTAGCCCCACTGTGTGACACACAGTAGGACCATGTTCGTTAAGTTAGCGCATTCTCAGTTTTCAATGTGACAATTGCTGAGCACTGTACTGCATGGATAGGGTGATTATAGGCTGATGATATCGGCCTCTTTTTTCCATTTGTCTCCCCAAACCTCCTCTTGTAAGCCACCAAGCCACCAGCTGCCTTAAAAGTGGTGAGTAAACTTAACTAGTGTAATGGAAAATCCCAGGGAAATTTTTATTCTAAAGAAGGAAATTTGGTGTGCCACAACTCAGCTGTTCATGTAGCTTTGCTATTATTGTAAACATTGCAGAACATGGATTATTTGTTGTATGTAAATTTTAAATTGTATTGTAAAGTCTTCACATTCCTTGCAATCTTCTCATTTGGTTATGTTTTTATACCTTTCCATTTTATATTAATAATTATATTTTACATGACCAATGATCACCTGTGATGATTTTCAAAGATGAGTCATAAGATGAAAGAGAAAAAGTTTAGACCTAGGCTGTGAAAAGTTCTGTTGAGGTTAATGATGAAATGACAGTCATTTGAAGAATTTCACTGCACTGATAAAATAAAAGACATAAAAGAAGTCCATTTATACAGTGAAGGCTGATTATCAATGGCTTTTACATGGGCTGGTATTTGAAGTTGTCCTAGTCCATTTTGGTAGGCTCACGATGACTCCTATAGCCAAGTCCATTTCTGTTCCCCAGAACCTGTGAATGTTACTTTGTTTGGAAGAAATGGTCTTTGCAGATGTGGCGAATGGTTTTAAGATGAGGATATTATCTCGTATTGTATGGTGATGCAGTCACATGTTCTTATAAGAGGGAGATGAGAAGGGCAGTTGACATAGAGAAGAAGGTGATGTAAAGACAGAGCAGAGTTAACATTCACAGTTTCCAGGGATATCTTTGGGGGGCATTGTTTAGTCTACTGCATGTAATATGAGACACTGAGAATGTTCCACTCTCAAAAGTACAATAAATCAACACAGCAATGACAAGTCACATGATACTGAAGAGGCTTTGTATAAAAAACTGAAGAAGCAGAATTTCTTTACCCAGGTTGATGAGTTAACAGACCTCAGAAGTAAATATTCTGTAGCATTTGTAAGATTTTTTAATGATGATAATATTAAAAAAAACCTTTTCTGTGGCAAAGGGTAGAGCAAAGCAAGAAAAACACAGGAAATGTTGAGTGTCTTTGTTTCTAGAAAAGATGGTTATCCTGGGTGCAAGTATAAATAACAATGTTCCATTAATGGCTGGTTCCATGAGAGGTTTCACCATGAGTTATTAAAAAAAAAAATCCTGATATTATCACAGCAGGCTGACTTCTTCAAAGAGAGGTGCTATTGAAAAACTCTGGGAAATGATTTAAAAAACTTATGGTGATGCTACAAAAAATGCTTAACTTTATTAAACAGAGACCTATTCATTCAAAAATGTTTAAAAGTCTATGAAAAAAAAAACTGGACAAAGAACACAAGTGTCCTGCTACCCACAGATATCTGGTGACTGGCAAAGGAAGACTTCTTAACAGGGGTTTGAACTGAAAGGTGAATTGCAGGACTGCTTTCAAGAAACTAGAAGGCCAGATTTTGCTGGGTACTTTGAAGATGAAGAATAGCTACAGAAACCAGCATTCTAGGCAGACATTTTTGATCCCATGAACAAGCTGAATAAGTCTCTGTAAGCCCCTGAAGAAAATGTCTGAACTTAAGTGACAAGATTTGTATTTATAAATACAAATTTGTAAATACAAGATCTTGTATTTAAAAGGAAACTTGAGTCTTTGAAAAAATCACATTGTAAAGCGAAATTTCAAACATGTTTCACCGCTGCTTTGGATTAGAAGAAACCAGCAAGTTTTGAGTCTTACTAAAAATGACCTGGAAATAACAGAGAACAAAACTGAACAGTTTTTTTTTTTTTTTCTTGCTTCCAATCCAAATGGATGACTGGGTGAGGAAACTTTTTTTTTTTTTCCCCCTGAATGTTCTGTGCTTGGCTATGATAGAAGAGAAAGAAATTCGTGATCTACAATTTGATCACACACCAAAGATGAGATGTACTGTCTTGCCCCTAGACAAGTTTTGGATTTTGGCAAAATAAGGGTATCCTGCCATTCATAGAAAAACAATGATGGAATTCCCTGGTAGTCCAGTGGCGGAGACTTCAAGCTCCTGATGCAGAGAGCCTGGGTTTGATCCCTGGTCAGGGAACTAGATATCACATGCCACAATTAAGTGTTCACAAGCTGCAACCAAAGATCCCACATGCTGCAACTAAGACCCGGCACAGCCAAATTTTAAAAGGAAAGAAAGGGGCGATCCTAAGATGGCAGAGGAATAGGATGGGGAGACCACTTTCTCCCCCACAAATTCATCAAAAGAACATTTGAACGCCAAGCAAATTCCACGAAACAACTTCTAAATGCTGGCGGAGGACATCAGGCACCCAGAAAGGCAGCCCATTGTCTTCGAAAGGAGGTAGGACAAAATATAAAATATAAAAAGAGAGACAAAAGAGGTAGGGATGGAGATCCGTCCCGGGAAGGGAGTCTTAAAAAAGAGAGAAGTTTCCAAACACCAGGAAACACTCTCTCTGGCAGGTCTGTGGCAAGCCTTGGAATCTCAGAGGGCAAAAAAACCAGGAGGAAAAATAAATAAATAATTAAAACCCACAGATTATGTGCCTAACAGCAACTCCCAGCGGAGCAGCAGCCCAGATGCTTGCATCCCCCACTAGCAAGTGGGGGCTGGACAGGGATGCGCGGGCTGCACTGCTTAGGGTAAGGACTGGGCCTGAATGCCCTGAGGGCAATCTGAGGGACCTAGCTTGTGATAGCAACCCAGACTGTGGGATAGCTATCCCTCAAAAAGCCCTAACCTAAGACACCACCCACTCCAGTGTTCTTGCCTAGAGAATCCCGGGGTGGGGAAGCCTAGTGGGCTGCCATCTCTGGGGTTGCACAGAATCGGACACGACTGAAGTGACTCTGCAGCAGTAGCAGCAGCAAGACATCACCAGGCCTGCTCACAGAACAAAGGACTGAGCAGAGCTAACCGGCTGTGGACCGGCCCATCCCCCATCAGAGATAGGCAGGCGAGGGCAGCCAGAGCCAGAAGGAGGCAATTGTGGCCCCAGAGAGGCATCCTCTACCAAACTGCAAGCAGGCTTCGTTGCTAACCAAGACTTCTTGGGATTCTGGATGGTCGACATCCACCGAGAGGGTCGCAGCCAGAGATCAGCTCCCAAGAAGAGACATATGGCACACCTGAGAAGGCATGCCTGTTGTACATCCAGAAAACCAAGTGGCAGGGATGGGGGAGGCGATAAGTTGCAGCTTTCAACTGGGGGTGACTGTGCTCGCCAAGCACCTCACCTAAGCTACTCGGACCTGGGACAGGCACAAAACGCAGGCCCAACAAAGTCTGCACTTTTGTGGAGTACCTGAGAACCTGAACCTGAGCGGCTTAGACCTGGGGAGTGCATACAACCCAGAGCCAGCATCAGACAGCTCCCGGCAGAGCAACCTAGAGTCTGAGTAGTGTAGACTGGGCAAGCACACTCACTGTGAGCAGAGGCAAACCCAGTGTGGCTGAATCACTGTGAGGACATGCCAGTGATATATGTTTGCGGTGTTCCTCCCTCCCCACAGCACGACTGAACAAGTGAGCCTAAAAAAAGTGACCACCACCACCCCCCTTGTGTCAGGGCAGAAATTAGACACTGAAGAGACCAGCAAACAGAAGAAGCCAAAATAAACAGAGGGAGCCACTTTGGAAGTGACAGGTGCAATAGATTAAAACCCTGCAGTTAGCACTGACTACATAGGAAGGGGCCTATAGACCTTGAGAAGTACAAGGTGGACCAAGGAACTATCTGGAAATGAACTGACCCCACACTGTCCACAACAGCTCCAGAGAAAGTCCTAGATATATTTTACTATTATCATTTTTTAAATTAAAAAAAAAATTTAAGTCCCCTATTACTCCTTTAATTTTCATTTTCACAACCTACTATTACCTTGCCAAAAAAACCCTATTTTAAAGCAAACTTCATATATATATATATTTTAATTTTTGTGACTTTTTTTAATATTGTATTTTTGAGAATCTAACCTCTAGATTTTTTATCTTTGCTTTTTGATATTTGTTATCAACTTTGTACCTTTACAAACCCAATCTTCAGTACCTACCCATTTTTACTTGGGAGTGAGATTACTGGCTTGACTACTCTCTCCTCCTTTGGACTCGCCTTTTTCTTCACCAGGTCATCTCTATCTCCTCCCTCTCCCTTCTCTTCTCTACCCAACCCTGTGAATCTCTTTGTGTGTTCCAGGCTGTGAACACTTGCTGCTGCTAAGTCACTTCAGTCGTGTCCGACTCTGTGCGACCCCATAGACGGCAGCCCACCAGGCTCAGCCATCCCTGGGACTCTCCAGGCAAGAACACTGGAGTGGGTTACCATTTCCTTATCCAATGCATGAAAGGGAAAAGTGAAAGTGAAGTCACTCAGTTGGTTCCGACTCTTTGCGACTCCATGGACTGCAGCCCACCAGGCTCCTCTGTCCATGGGATTTTCCAGGCAAGAGTACTGGAGTGGGTGGCCATTGCCTTCTCCAACGGAGAAGTGGAGAACACTTAGGGAACTGATTACTGGCTGGATCTGTCTCTCTCCTTTTGATTCCCCCTTTATCCTGCTGGCTACCTCTGTCTCCTTCCTCCCTCTTCTCTTCTCTGTATAACTCCGTGAACATTTCTGAGGGATCCAGACTGTGGAGAGCACATAGGGAAGTGATTATTGGCTAGCTTGTTCTCACCTCTCTTGATTTCCCCTCTTCTCCTCCTGAGTACCTCTATCTCCCTCCTCCCTCTTCTCTTCTCCATGTAATTCTGTGAACCTCTCCAGGTGTTTCTCACTGTGGAGGAGCTTTTCATCATTAACCTAGATGTTTTATCATTGATGCTGTATAGATGGAGAAGTCTTGAGGCTACTGTAAGAATAAGACTGAAAACCAGAGGCAGGAGGCTTAAGTCCAAATCCTGAGAACACTAGAGAACTCCTGACTCCAGGGAACATTAATCAATAGGAGCTCATCAAATGCCTCCATACCTACACTGAAACCAAGCACCATCCAAGGGCCAACAAGTTCCAGAGCAAGACATACCATACAAATTCTCCAGCAACACAGGAACATAGACCTGAGCTTCAATATACAGGCTGCCCAAAGTCACACCAAACCCATTGACATCTCAAAACATTACTGGACACTTCATTGCACTCCAGAGAGAAGAAATCCAGCTTCACCCACCAGAACATTGACACAAGCTTCCCCAACTAGGAAACCTTGACAAGCCACCCGTACAACCCCACCCATAGCAAGCAACCTCCACAATAAAGAGGAACCACAAACTGCCAGAATACAGAAAGGCCACCCCTAACACAGCAATCTAAACAAGATGAAAAGGCAGAGAAGTACCCAGCAGGCAAAGGAACAGGATAAATGCCCACCAAACTAAACAAGGAAGAAATAGGGAATCTACCTGATAAAGAATTCCGAATAATGATAGTAAAAATGATACAAAACCTTGAAAACAAATTGGAGTTACAGATAAATAGCCTGGAGACCAGGATCGAGAAGATGCAAGAAAGGTTTAACAAGGACCTAGAAGAAATTAAAAAAGAGTCAATCAATAATGAATAATGCAATAAATGAGATCAAAAACACTCTGGAGGGAACCAATAGGAGAATAACAGAGGCAGAAGATAGGATAAGTGAGATAGAAGATAGAATGGTAAAAATAAATGAAGCAGAGAGGAAAAAAGAAAAAAGAATTAAAAGAAATGAGGACAACCTCAGAGACCTCTGGGACAATGTTAAACACCCCAACATTCAAATCATAGGGGTCCCAGAAGAAGAAGACAAAAAAAAAAAAAGACCATGAGAAAATGCTTGAGGAGATAATAGTTGAATACTTCCCTAAAATGGGGAAGGAAATAATAAACCAAGTCCAAGTAACCCAGAGAGTCCCAAACAGGATAAACCCAAGGCAAAATATCCCAAGACACATATTAATCAAAATAACAAGGTCAAACACAAAGAACAATATTAAAAGCAGCAGGGGAAAAACAACAAATAACACACAAGGGGATTCCCATAAGGATAACCACTGATCTTTCAATAGAAACTCTTCAAGCCAGAGGGAATGGCAAGACATACTTAAAGTGGTGAAAGAAAATAACCTACAGCCAAGATTACTGTACCCAGCAAGGATCTCATTCAAATATGAAGAAGAAATCAAAAGCTTTACAGACAAGCAAAAGCTGAGAGAATTCAGCACCAGCAAACCAGCTCTTCAACAAATGCTAAAGGATTTCTTTAGACAGGAAACACAGAAAGGGTATATAAACTCGAACCCAAAATGATAAAGTAAATAGCAATGGGATCATACTTATCAATAATTACCTTAAATGTCAATGGGTTGAATACCTCAACCAAAAGACAAAGACTGGCTGAATGGATACAAAAACAAGACCCCCTATATATGTTGTCTACAAGAGATCCACCTAGAAACAAGGCACACATACAGACTGAAAGTGAAGGTCTAGAAAAAGATATTCCATGCAAATGGAGACCAAAAGAAAGCAGGACTAGCAATGCTAAGTCACTTCAGTCATGTCCGACTCTGTGTGACCCCATAGACGGCAGCCCACCAGGCTCCACCGTCCCTGGGATTCTCCAGGCAAGAACACTGGAGTGGGTTACCATTTCCTTCTCCAATGCATAAAAGTGAAAACTGAAAATGAAGTTGCTCAGTCATGTCCCACTCCTAGCGACCCCATGGACTGTAGCCCACCAGGCTCCTCCGTCCATGGGATTCTCCAGGCAAGAACACTGGAGTGGGGTTCCAGGGTCTTCTCCAAGGAGTAGCAATACTCATGTCAAATAAAATAGACTTTAAAACAAAGGCTGTGAAAAGAGACAAAGAAGGACACTACATAATGATCAAAGGATCAATCCAAGAAGAAGATATAACAATTATATATGCACCCAACATAGGAGCACCACAATATGTAAGACAAATGCTAACAAGTATGAAAGGGGAAATTAACAATAACACAGTAATAGTGGGAGACTTTAATACCCCACTCACAGCTATGGATAGATCAACTAAACAGAAAATTTAACAAGGAAACACAAACTTTAAACAATACAATAGACGAGTTTATATCTATAGGACATTTCACCCCAAAACCATGAATTTCACCTTTTTCTCAAGTGCACATGGAACCTCCTCCAGGATAGATCACATCCTGGGCCAGAAATCTAGCCTTGGTAAATTCAAAAAAACTGAAATCATTCCAAGCATATTTTCTGACCACAATGCAGTAAGATTAGATGTCAATTACAGCAGAAAAACTATTTAAAATTCGAACACATGGAGGCTGAAAAACACGCTGCTGAATAAACAACAAATCACAGAAGAAATCAAAAGAAATCAAAATATGCATAGAGATAAATGAAAATGAAAACACAACAACCCAAAACCTATGGGACACTGTAAAAGCAGTGCTAATGGGAAGGTTCATAGCAATACAGGCTTACCTCAAGAAACAAGGAAAAAGTCAAATAAATAACCTAATTCTACACCTACAGCAACTAGAAAAGGAAGAAATGAAGAACCCCAGGGTTAGTAGAAGGAAAGAAATCTTAAAAATAAAGGAGGAAATAAATGCAAAAGAAACAAAAGAGACCATAGCAAAACTCAACAAAGCTAAAAGCCGGTTCTTTGAGAAGATAAATAAAATTGACAAACCATTAGCCAGACTCATCAAGAAACAAAGAGAGAAGAATCAAATCAACGAAATTAGAAATGAAAATGCAGAGATCACAACAGACAACACAGAAATACAAAGGTTCATAAGAGACTACTATCAGAAACCATATGCAAATAAAATGGACAACATGGAAGCAATGGGCAAATTCTTAGAAAAGTACAACTTTCCAAAACTGAACCTGAAAGAAATAGAAAATCTTAACAGACCCATCACAAGCACAGAAATGGAAACTGTAATCAGAAATCTTCCAACAAACAAAAGCCCAGGACCAGACGGCTTCACAGCTGAATTCTACCAAAAATTCAGAGAAGAGCTAACACCTATCCTACTCAAACTCTTCCAGAAAATTGCAGAGGAAGGTAAACTTCCAAACTCATTCTATGAGGCCACCATCACCCTAATACCAAAACCTGACAACGATGCCACAAAAAAGGAAAATTACAGGCCAATGTCACTGATGAACATACGTGCAAAAATCCTTAACAAAATTCTAGCAAACAGAATACAAAAACACATTAAAAAGATCATACATCATGACTAAGTGGGCTTTATCCCAGGGATGCAAGGATTCTTCAATATCCGCAAATCAATCAATGTAATACACCACATTAACAAATTGAAAGATAAAAACCATATGATTATCTGAATAGATGCAGAGAAAGCCTTTGACAAAATTCAACATCCATTTATGATAAAAACCCTCCAGAAAGCAGGAATAGAAGGAACATACCTCAACATAAGAAAAGCTATATATGACAAACCCACAGCAAACATTATCCTCAATGGTGAAAAATTGAAAGCATTTCCCATAAAGTCAGGAACAAGACAAGGGTGCCCACTCTCATCACTACTATTCAACATAGTTTTGGAAGTTTCAGCCACAGCAATCAGAGAAGAAAAAGAAATAAAAGGAATCCAGACTGGAAAAGAAGAAGTAAAACTCTCACTGTTTGCAGATGACATGATCCTCTACATAGAAAACCCTAAAGACTCCACCAGAAAATTACTAGAGCTAATCAATGAATATAGTAAAGTTGCAGGATATAAAATCAACACGCTGAAATCCCTTGCATTCTTATACACTAACAATGAAAAAATAGAGAAATTAAGGAAACAATTCCATTTTCCATTGCAATGAAAAGAATAAAATACTTAGGAATATATCTACCTAAAGAAACAAAAGACCTATATATAGAAAACTATAAAACACTGATGAAAGAAATCAAAGAGGACACAAATAGATGGAGAAATATACCATGTTCATGGATCGGAAGAATCAATATAGTGAAAATGAGTATAGATTCAATGCAATCCCTATCAAGCTACCAATGGTATTTTTCAGAGAACTAGAACAAATAATTTCACAATTCGTATGGAAATACAAAAAATCTCGAAGAGCCAAAGCAATCTTGAGAAAGAAGAATGGAACTGGAGGAATCAACCTGCCTGATTTCAGTCTCTACTACAAAGCCACAGTCATCTAGAGAGTATGGTACTGGCACAAAGACAGAAATATAGATCAATGGAACAAAATAGAAAGCCCAGAGATAAATCCACGCACCTATGGACACCTTATCTTTGACAAAGGAGGCAAGAATGTACAATGGAGAAAAGACAATCTCTTTAACAAGTGATGCTGGGAAAACTGATCAACCACTTGTAGAAGAATGAAACTAGATTACCTTCTAACACCATAAGTGAAAGGAAAGTGAAGTCGCTCAGTCGTGTCCAACTCTTTGCGACCCCATGGACTGTAGCCTACCAGGCTCCTCCATTCCTGGGATTTTCCAGGCAATAGTACTGGAGTGGATTGCCATTTCCTTCTCCAACGGATCTTCCCAACCCAGCGATGGAACCCAGTTCTCCTGCATTGTAGACAGACGCTTTACCGTCTGAGCCACCAGGGAAGTCCAACATACACAAAAGTAAACTCAAAATGGATTAAAGATCTAATCATAAGACCAGAAACTATAAAACTCCTAGAGGAAAACATAGGCAAAACACTCTATGACATAAATCACAGCAGGATCCTCTATGACCCACTTCCCAGAATATTGGAAATAAAAGCAAAAATAAACAAATGGGACCTAATCAAAATTAAAAGCTTTTGCACAACAAAAGAAACTATAAGCAAGGTGAAAAGACAGCCTTCAGAATAGGAGAAAATAGTAGCAAACAAAGCAATGGACAAATAATTAATCTCAAAAATATACAAGAAACTCCTGTAGCTCAATTCCAGAAAAATAAATGACCCAATCAAAAAATGGGCCAAAGAACTAAACAGACATTTCTCCAAAGAAGACATACAGATTGCTAACAAACATATGAAAAGATGCTCAACATCACTCATTATCAGAGAGATGCAAATCAAAACCACAGTGAGGTACCTTTTCACGCCAGTCAGAATGACTGCTATCCAAAAGTCTATAAGCAATAAATGCTGGAGAGGGTGTGGAGAAAAGGGAACCCTCTTACACTGTTGGTAGGAATGCAAAGTAGTACAGCCAATATGGAGAACAGTGTGGAGATTCCTTAAAAAACTGGAAATAGAACTGCCATATCACCCAGCAATCCCACTGCTGGGCTTACACACTGAAGAAACCAGAATTGAAAGAGACACGTGTACCCCAATGTTCATTGCAGCACTGTTTATAATAACCAGGACATGGAAGCAACCTAGATGTCCATCAGCAGATGAATGGATAAGAAAGCTGTGGTACATATACACAATGGAATATTAGCCATTAAAAAGAATACATTTGAATCAGTTCTAATGAGGTGGATGAAACTGGAGCCTATTATACAGAGTGAAGTAAGCCAGAAAGAAAAACACCAATACAGTATCAGATCAGATCAGTCGCTCAGTCGTGTCCGACTCTTTGTGACCCCATGAATCGCAGCACGCCAGGCCTCCCTGTCCAACACCAACTCCCGGAGTTCACTCAGACTCATGTCCATCGAGTCAGTGATGCCATCCAGCCATCTCATCCTCTGTCGTCCCCTTCTCCTCCTGCCCCCAATCCCTCCCAGCATCAGAGTCTTTTCCAATGAGTCAACTCTTCGCATGAGGTGGCCAAAGTACTGGAGTTTCAGCTTTAGCATCATTCCTTCCAAATAAATCCCAGGGCTGATCTCCTTCAGAATGGACTGGTTGGATCTCCTTATGGAATTTAGAAAGATGGTAATGATAACTCTGTTTTCGAGGCAGCAAAAGAGACACAGATGTATAGAATAGTCCTTTGGACTCTGTAGGAGAGGGCGAGGGTGGAATGATTTGGGATAATGGCATTGAAACATGTATATCATCATATATGAAACGAATCACCAATCCATGTTCGATGCATGATACAGGGTGCTCTGGGCTGGTGCCTTGGGATGACCCAGAGGGATGGGATGGGGATGGAGATGAGAGAGGGGCTCAGGATGAGGAACACATGTAAACCCATGGCAGATTCATGTCAATGTATGGCAAAATCAATACAATATTGTAAAGTAAAAAAAAAAAAAAAAGAATGCAAAAGAATAAAAAGAAAGAAAGAAAAACAATAGACATTTTGCTGCAGTATTCAACTATTTACATGGGTAAGAATATTTTTTCTGGTATACCAAGCATCAAGAGGACAGACAAAAATGTTCTTATTTCATTTAATTTTTTAAATAAATTTTTATTGAAGTATTGTTGCCTTACAGTGTTGTGTTCGTTTCTGCTGCATAGCAAATTGAATCTTTTTTTGTATACGTGTATCCACTCATTTTAGATTTCCTTTCAATTTAGGTCACCACAGATCAAAAAATGATCTTATTTCATTTTAAAATGAAATTCAAATGAAATCCATTTAAATGGATTTTAATGAAATGAAAATGAAATTCATTCCAAGTTCAACTGAGAATTAAATATTTGTGTAGCAAAAAAAAAAATCTAGCACAGATTACACATTAAATTTTATGCTTGAAACTAGCACAACATTTTCAATCAACTATACTTCAACTTAAAAAAAATTTTTAAAGAAAGTTTTTCTGCACTTGTAGTTTCTAAAATAATGCTTTAAAACAAAAATTCATATATATATATTAATTTTGTTACTGCTGCATTTATATTTGAGATGGATCACAGCAAACAGCAAGAAAATATTTTTTAATTCTTGTATAAATATGTATCTTAACTAGATTTTTATTCAGATTGTTTGGCTTATGATTTTAATAGATTAACTATTCAATAAGTGTTAAAATGTCATGTAGATAGCATTAATTAAGATAAATATATAGCTGTTATTTAATTTAAATGACCTAAGCCTACCTTAAGAAAAATTAAGTCTTATTCAGTTTAAGTCAGTTATCCAACAAAAATTCATTGTTTCCTTATGAATTTTAAAAAATTATGAAAAGAAAGAAAGATTGATTTCAAAAAAGATAAGTTAAACTTAATTCCAAAATTTTCCAAGAAAGTCTAGCTAAAAAGTAATTTTTAGTTTTGAATAGGAGAAAATTACTCTTCCCTAGGAAATAGTCCACATAGTATATCTCATTAGTATCTCACACAGTAGGAATTTATTATAAGACTTTTAGGCCTCATTGGATAAAGTAAAAGGTCAAGGTAACAGAGGGAAAACTTTGGAAAATTAGGAAAGTTTTCTCTATCTACACTAATGATTTGCAATAGAGTTGTGATTCTTTGTAGGGAGGGAGAACGACATTAAAAAATACAGTAGTAGGTGGATCAAAATAAGTAAATCTGCAGAAAATCATCATTTTCTTCTAAACAGAACATTGACCATTATTATCTACACCTTCTTGATAATATAAACCAGAGATTTAATAATTTCTAAGTAAGGCTTCCTTGGGACCTGAAAATTATTTCCAGGTTTTTTTTCCAGGGTAAGTAGATTGAGAAAAGCTGGCCTCAACAGTCAATTGGACTCCGCTTCCTATCTCATTTATTAATCAGGATCCAGTTAGGGGTCGGACACCACACTAGTAATTTGAGCAGGCAAAATTTAATATAAGAATTTTTGTGGTAAAAAGCAGTTAACTAAAAGGGCTAAGAGAGGACACAAAGGAGCACAAGAAGAGCAAACAGAAGGAGCAGCTTCCACCTCCAGGGTTGAGAGAAAGAGTGTCCAAAGAAGAAGCAAAGACTTTAGCAGAGGGTACCCACCACACAAGGCTGAGGTTCAGATCCTGTGGGAGAGAGTGTGGCCATGGGACAGGCTGGGGATTGGGACCCTTTGCCACTGTGCTGCAATGTTTGCACCTGGACACACCTCTCCTCCAGCAACAAAATACAAAGAAACCATGTGGGACTAAAAATAACTGTGCATGCACAGTTGGGACAAATTCTGAGCAAAAGACACAAACAGACTGAAAAACCCAACTGTCACTTTTGAAGAGTCCAGAGCAAAAGTATGGGGTTGGGAGTAAAAGCAGGGTCGACATCCAGACAAACCCTTACCCTCACCCCATATAAAGAACAAGCTCGCCCCCTCCATCCCCTGGGGAGTGAGCAAGCAAGGGAAAATGTTCTCTGTTTCACTCTCCCTCTGTTGCAGCAGGAATCCCAATAAAGCCCTGCCTGGATTTCTTGTCTGGCCTCTAGTCAATTTCTATTGACATGGAACAATGGACTGGTTCCAAATTGGGAAAGGAGTACATCAAGGCTGTATATTGTCACCCTGCTTATTTAACTTATATGAAGAGTACATCATTCAAAATGCCGGGCTGGATGAAGCACAAGCTGGAATCAAGACTTCCGGGAGAAATATCAATAACCTCAGATATGCAGATGACACCACCCTTATGGCAGAAAATGAAGAAGAACTAAAGACCCTCTTGAT
>NW_011494918.1:2028913-2032953 GCF_000754665.1 Bison bison bison | reverse complement strand
ACTTTGCCAACAAAGGTCCATCTAGACAAAGCTATGGTTTTTCCAGTAGTCATGTATGGATGTGAGAGTTGGACCATAAAGAAAGCTGAGCGCTGAAGAATTGATGCTTTTGAACTGTGGTGTTGGAGAAGACTCTTGAGAGTCCCCTTGGAACTCCAACTGCAGATCAAACCAGTCAATTCTAAAGGAAATCAGTCCTGAAAATTCATTGCGAGGACTAATACTGAAGCTGAAGCTCCAATACTTTGGCCACCTGATGCGAAGAACTGACTCATTGGAAAAGACCCTGATGCTGGGAAAGATGGGAGGTGGGAGGAGAAGGGGATGACAGAGCATAAGGTGGTTGGATGGTATCACCGACTTGATGGACATGAGTTTGAGCAAGCTCTGGGAGTTGGTGATGGACAGGCAAGCCTGACTTGCTGCTGTCCATGGTTGCAAAAAGTTGGACATGACTGAGCAACTGCACTGAAGTGAACTGAAATGAACTGGGGGAGGCCAAGAACCTGGTCAGTATCCACCGCAGCTTAGTCTACAGGGAAAAAGAGAAACTCGCTGGACAAACTCACTGTACGGTGCTTCTGTCAGGCCTCTCTCATGTCACTTGCAGCCACAATGGAGGTGGAAAACAAAGCACTCCAGAAGCAGGGCAAGAAGCCCCCTCCTCTGGTAGGGTCGTCCAAGTGCCCTCAGTATTATTAGCAGAGACAGATGGCAATGAAAAAATGTTCGTAGTATCCCAAAGCAGGTCAAAAAAGATGGATTTGTATCAAAGGCAATAAATTGATAACAGGCACATTGCATCTTCCCGCTAACTAAGACATCTATCTCCCAAGTGTTCTACTTAGGATGTTCTATTTCTGTTAACAGAGCATGGGGAATATTTCCAAGCATATATCATCACATAATTATATCTTTATAAACTTTCTAACTGAACATATGGAGTGTAATTGTTCCTCAACGGAATACATTTCCCATCCTCTTAATGTATTTCTATTCTGATCAGTGAAAACCGTATTAAGTAGATTGTACTTTTCATCAACAGTTTAAGTTGATGGCTTTATGGGAATGTCATTTTCAAGCTTTTAAAGCCATATGATGTTGCAAATGATACAGCTACAATAGCTTAAAATTTTCACTTTCATCTTTCAAGTAATAAGATGATATTTTAAATACCTCATGGCTTGAGATATTTTTTGCGTGTGAAATAGAAAAGCTAGGGAGCACTGAGTTCCAAAAGAATCATTCTAGTCTACATTGACCATTAGTGCTCTATGATCCACTACTGTTCAATAGTTTCACCAAGGGGTTTCTAGTGAAGCCTGAACTGACTGACTCGTAACTCACATGACTCTCCCACTTTATATTTTCTTCTTTAATAAGAAGCTGATTCACTAGCATATTTCTCTCATCCCATTTTTGATATTCATGATCCTTTGCCTAATTTATGTATAGGTGTATTATATCATTAGTCTCCAATACTACAGGTACAAAGTTAATACACATAGAGAAAATATCTTCCCTTAGGTTTTCTCTTTATACAGAAGGCTAATACAGAAAATCTTAGATGCGAAAACCCTATGTCTAAAAGTTTAAGGTGTTTTGATATAAAAGTAAAAACTTATAGAAAGTTGCCTAACTGAATTGTATATGATGTTCGTTTCATTCTATATGAACGTTCTATATGATGTTCGTTTCAGAATCACCAGTTTTACCAATCTTTAAAATTCACTAAAATCATTTTTGTCTTTGAAATTTTTAATAGTTTTATTTATTTATTTTTGGCCGTGCTGGGTCTTCGATGCTGTGCAGGCTTTTCTCTATTTGAGGCAAGTGGGGGCTACTCTGTAGTTTCCGTGCACAGGCTTCTCACTGAGGTGGCTTTTCCTGTTGTGGAGCACAGGCTGTATACAGATGCCCGGGCTTCATTCGTCAGTTGTGTCACATAGGCTCTGTAGCTGCAGCTCCCTGACTCTAGAGCACAGGCTTGGTAGCTGTGGCATACGGGCTTAGTTGCTCCAGGGCATGTGGGATCTTCCTGACCAGGGATGGAACATGTGTCTCCTGCATTGGCAGGCAGATTCTTTACCACTGAGCCACCAGGCAAGCCCCTGTCATTGAATTTTGTCTAGTCTTGGTAGTAACAACAACCAGAAGACTAAAAATAATTCTTGCTTTTGGTAAAGGTGTGGAAAGTGGCTATGGCAACCAAGTAGTATTCCTGCCTGGAGAATCCCACGGACAGAGAAACCTGGCAGGCTACTGTCCATAGGGTTGCAAAGAGTTGGACATGACTGAAGGGACTTGGCATGCACGCATTCAGCAACTAATGAGGATTTCATGTCTTGAAAAATCTGTTGGAGAACACAGTTTTCTGACAGGGCCAATGTATCAAGTTAAAATCATTGTGTGTGTGTGTGTGTGTGTGTGCACTCAGTCATGTCCAACTCTTTGCAATCCCATGGACTGTAGCTTGTAGGCTCCTCTGTCCATGGAACTTTACAGGCAAGAACACTGGAGTGGGTTGCCATTTCCTTCTCCAGGGGATCTTCCTGACCCGGGGATTGAACCTGCATCTCCTGCATTGATAGGCGGATTATTTACCACTAGCATTAAAAAGAGGATAGTTTTAAGGGTAATGTCTTGGGTTCATGATCACTTGGGGAGGAGAGGAGTTTGGAGGCATCAAGTCTACTCATTCAATAAAACACATGGGCTAAATTTCAGAGAAAACTGTCCAAGATGGGATTCAAAGACAAAAGAGAAGAATTTTCCACTGCATCAGTTCAGTTTCCTGCCTTCTACACCATCTGCTGCTCTGGCTCGCCTCCTTACTCACTGGATCTTGCTGAGGGGTTCCTGGTCAGTGCTTACCACTATCCTAAAAATACAGCAGATGAAGTCATAGCACCATCTGTAGGTCTCCAACCAGTAAGGCAGTTTGAGTTCTTCAATCTGATTCTCCGAGGCATTCTGAGGGCTCACGTGGTAAATAAGTCAAACTCCAGAGACAAATAGCTAACATCTACTGAGTGCTTTTTCTGTGGCAACCACTTTAAACACAGTATTTCTTTTAGTCTCCATAGTAACCAAATGATGTTTTACAGTTGAAGAATTGAAAGTTTAGTCAGGAGAAGTCACTTGACTGAGATCACACACGTGATGGCAAAGTAGTGAATCCAGGGTTAGGAGCCAGACAATTCAACTCCAAAGCTTATGCTTTCAACCATCATCCTGGATGTCTTAATATATCATCTACAAAGAAATGGTATTACCCAACAGGGAATTCTGCTGAGGCTTGCTACATATTTGCAGGACAGAGACTTTAGATAATGTATACTAAACGTATTAGAGACACTATCTTCTTGAGAAATTTCATTTGCTAATTTATGGATTTTTATTTTTAAGAATTTGCTAAATCTACACTTCCTCCAACCCCACATCCTCCAAATAGAAAAGTTTAGTGTTTTCCTTTCTGAATTTCTAAGGTAGGCTCTGTTAATGCCCTATGTAATGGACTGAGCATCATGCCCTGCTACCATGTGGAGAGAGGTTGAACACTTTAGTAAGAAAGGAGCAAGATACACTTTGGGGAAAAGGAAAATGTTCTCCTTGTTCTTCACCCATCCTTACCACATTGAAGAATTGTTGCTGTTCCTTCTTAGGAACAGCAATTATGCAGTAGTTTGAGCATTCTTTGGCATTGCCTTTCTTTAGGATTGGAATGAAAACTGACCTTTTCCAGTCCTGTGGCCACTGCTGAGTTTTCCAAATTTGCTGGCATATTGAGTGCAGCACTTTCACAGCATCATGTTTCAGGATTTGAAATAGCTCAACTGGAATTCCATCACCTCCACTAGCTTTGTTCATAGTGATGCTTTCTAAGGCCCACTTGACTTCACATTCCAGGATGTCTGGCTTGAGGTGAGTGATCATACCATCATGATTATCTGGGTCATGAAGAGCTTTTTTGTACAGTTCTTCTGTGTATTCTCACCACCTCTTCTTAATATCTTCTGCTTCTGTTAGGTGCATACCCT
>NW_011494918.1:2027023-2028813 GCF_000754665.1 Bison bison bison | reverse complement strand
ACAATGTCATGAACCTCTGTTGATAGTTCATCAGGCACTCTATCTATTAGATCTAGTCCCTTAAATCTATTTCTTACTTCCACTGTATAATCATAAGGGATTTGATTTAGGTCATACCTGAATGGTCTAGTGGTTTTCCCTACTTTCTTCAATTTCAGTCTGAATTTGGCAATAAGGAGCTCATGATCTGAGCCACAGTCAGCTCCCGGTCTTGCTTTCACTGACTGTATAGAGCTTCTCCGTCTTTGGCTGCAAAGAATATAATCAATCTGATTTCGGTGTTGACCATCTGGTGATATCCATGTGTGGAGTCTTCTCTTGTGTTGTTGGAAGAGGGTGTTTGCTATGACCAGTGCATTTTCTTGGCAAAACTCTATTAGTCTTTGCCCTGCTTCCTTCCGTATTCCAAGGCCAAATTTGCCTGTTACTTCAGGTGTTTCTTGACTTCCTACTTTGCATTCCAGTTCCCTAAGATGAAAAGGATATCTTTTTTGGGTGTTAGTTTTAGAAGCTCTTTTGGGTCTTCATAGAGCTGTTCAACGTCACCTTCTTCACATTACTGGTTGGGGCACAGACTTGGATTACTGTGATATTGAATGGTTTGCCTTGGAAACGAACAGAGATCATTCTGTCATTTTTGAGATTGCATCCAAGTACTGCATTTCGGACTCTTGTTGACCATGATGGCCACTCCATTTCTTCTAAGGGATTCCTGCCCGCAGTAGTAGATATAATGGTCATCTGAGTCAAATTCACCCATTCCAGTCCATTTTAGTTCGCTGATTCCTAGAATGTTGACATTCACTCTTGCCATCTCTTGTTTGACCACTTCCAATTTGCCTTGATTCATGGACCTGACATTCCAGGTTCCTATGCAATATTGCTCTTTACAGCATCAGACCTTGCTTCTATCACCAGTTGCATCCACAGCTGGGTATTGTTTTTGCTTTGGCTCCATCCCTTCATTCTTTCTGGAGTTATTTCTCCACTGATCTCCAGTAGCATATTGGGCACCTACTGACCTGGGGAGTTCCTCTTTCAGTAGCCTATCATTTTGCCTTTTCATACTGTTCATGGGGTTCTCAAGGCAAGAATACTGAAGTGGTTTGCCATTCCCTTCTCCAGTGGACCACATTCTATCAGACCTGTCCACCATGACCCGGCCATCTTGGGTGGCCCCACAGGGCATAGCTTAGTTTCATTGAGTTAGACAAGGCTGTGGTCCTAGTGTTAGATTGACTAGTTTTCTGTGATTATGGTTTCAGTGTGTTTGCCTCTGATGCCCTCTTGCAACATCTACTGTGTTATTTGGGTTTCTCTTACCTTGGACATGGGCAATCTTTCCTTGGACATGGGTATCTCTTACCTTGGATGTGGAAAGAAATTCCCAAAGAAAGGCAATGCCAAGAATGCTCAAACTACCGCACAGTTGCACTCATCTCACACGCTAGTAAAGTAATGCTCAAAATTCTCCAACCCAGGCTTCAGCAATACGTGAACCATGAACTTCCAGATGTTCAAGCTGGATTTAGAAAAGGCAGAGGAACCAGAGATCAAATTGCTAACATCCGCTGGATCATTGAAAAAGCAAGAGAGTTCCAGAAAAACATCTATTTCTGCTTTATTGACTATGCCAAAGCCTTTGACTGTGTGGATCATGATAAACCGTGGGAAATTCTGAAAGAGATGAGAATACCAGACCACCTGATCTGCCTCTTGAGAAACCTATATGCAGGTCAGGAAGCAACAGTTAGAACTGGACATGGAACAACAGACTGCTTCCAAATAGG
>NW_011494918.1:2020451-2026894 GCF_000754665.1 Bison bison bison | reverse complement strand
CTCAGATATGCAGATGACACCACCCTTATGGCAGAAAGTGAAGAGGAACTCAAAAACCTCTTGATGAAAGTGAAAGTGGAGAGTGAAAAAGTTGGCTTAAAGCTCAACATTCAGAAAAGGAAGATCATGGCATCCGGTCCCATCACTTCATGGGAAATAGATGGGGAAACAGTAGAAACAGTGTCAGACTTTATGTTTTTGGGCTCCAAAATCACTGCAGATGGTGACTGCAGCCATAAAATTAAAAGGTACTTACTCCTTGGAAGAAAAGTTATGACCAACCTAGATAGCATATTGAAAAGCAGAGACATTACTTTGCCAACAAAGGTCTGTCTGGTCAAGGCTATGGTTTTTCCAGTGGTCATGTATGGATGTGAGAGTTGGACTGTGAAGAAAGCTGAGCGCCAAAGAATTGATGTGTTTGAACTGTGGTGTTGGAGAAGACTCTTGAGAGTCCCTTGGACTGCAAGGAGATCCAACCAGTCCATTCTGAAGGAGATCAGCCCTGGGTGTTCTTTGGAAGGAATGATGCTAAAGCTGAAAGTCCAGTACTTTGGCCACCTCATGCGAAGAGTTGACTCATTGGAAAAGACTCTGATGCTGGGAGGGATTGGGGACAGGAGGAGAAGGGGACGACAGAGGATGAGATAGCTGGATGGCATCACCAACTCGATGGACATCGAGTTTGAGAGAACTCCGGGAGATGGTGATGGACAGGGAGGCCTGGCATGCTGCGATTCATGGGATCGCAGAGTCGGACATGACTGAGTGACTGAACTGAACTGAATTGACTTGTTAGGATTGAGATAGGTGTGCAGTGAAGTGAAAGTCACTCAGTCGTGTCCCAACCCAGGGGTCCCAACCCAGGGATTGAACCCAGGACTCCTGCGTTGCAGGCAGATTCTTTACCAGCTGAGCTACAAGGCAAGCCCAAGAATATTAGTTGGTAGCCTATCCCTTCTCCAACAGGTCTTCCTGGCCCAGGAAATCAACAAGGGTCTCCTACATTGCAGGTGGATTCTTTACCAACTGAGCTATCAGGGAAGAGATGGGTGTAGATATTAATAGAATAGAATCTATCTTTTTCCACTAGACACCAATTAGATTTCTTTGCCAATATCTCATCAATGTGTTTCATGTTATAATACAGTTCCAGATTAACCAAGGGGCGGGGGAAGAAATAAAGAAACTTCAAACTGCTAACTCTCACTCTGCATCCATTTCTCTCCCAAAGAATAAATATGATATAAAATTATATTAAAAGATATAACATTAAAATATATAGTACCCATATACAGACATGGTAATTTAGCAAGGATCAGCAGCTTAATATCAGATATGAACCCATGAGATAAAAAGTTTAATGAAATTTGCTCAAACTGTAAGAACCAGGATAATAATTCATAAGTAAAGTCTTAAAATTTTAGAGGAAAACTGTTAGCACTTGAAGCAATAATAATGCAGCTCAGTGGAATTAGTAATTAAGGCAATTTGTAATACTAAGTAAAACAGTGACAAGTGATGGTTTATCTCTCTTTTATGATTTTCATTATTTCAGGATCAAGAATATAAACACAGTACTTTTGAATCTAGAGACAATTCTTAATTATATGTAACTGTTCATGAAATTTCTGGATCATCAAGGCCTTTGATTTTCCTTGGTTTAGCTGATTCTCTTTTCACTGCTTAACACTCCCACCAGAAATCTGCATCACATAAATGTCACTGTCTGCAAAGATGGCTCTTGTAAGAGCTGGAGCTGGGAGAGAAAGGGAGGAAAGGAAGATAGAGAAATGAATGGCCTGAGAGTGTTGAGAGGATACTAGAGGAAGACAAGAGTGGAAGCAGGAAGACCAGTCAGTAGGTTATTTCAATAATCTAGGCAAGAAGTGATGGAAGCTTAGACCAGCCTGGTAATTAGAAGTTGGCTTTTAAAAAAAGTGGTTGAGTATATTTTGAAGGGATTTGCTTGGTAGCTCAGTTGGTAAAGAATTCACCTGCAATGCAGGAGACCCTGGTTCAGTTCCTGGGTTGGGAAGATGCACTGGAGAAGGGATGGGCTACCCACTGCAGTGTCCTTGGGCTTCCCTTGTGGCTCAGCTGGTAAGGAATCTGCCTGCAATGCAGGAGACCTGGGTTCAATCCCTGGGTTGGGAGGATCCCCTGGAGAAGGAAATGGTCACCCACTCCAGGATTCTGGCTTGGAGAATTCCATGGGTATTTTGAAGATGGGAGAAAGATAAAAATCAAAGGATAACTCCAGGGTTTGGGAGCTGACTGGGGAGAAAGATCAGAACTACAGTTTTAAATATATAAAGCTTGAGATATTAGTAAAGTGTTGATTTGGCATTCCCAGGCCAAATTTTTTTTTCAAGACAATTAGTTGCTGGGGCCAGTTGATAAGAGTGACATTGAGGCATACCCCCACCTCTTACTTGGCCTTTTCCTCAACAGCGTATATAATGCAGAACTGCCTCCTAAACATTATCTAAAGTCCAGTCTCAAACCTAATTTCAAAATACACTCTACCCTCCATATTCACAGTTTCATATTCAGGATTTTCAGTCTTCTCTGGGTTTGGTTGAATCTAAGAATGGGGAATCTGCAATACGGAGGGTCCTCTGGGGTATAGAATTTTATGTAAGGTACTTGAGTATCCATGAATTTGGTATCTACCTGGAGCCAATTCCTCTGCCCTGCTCTGATCACTGCAGGACAACTATGTACCATTGCATTTAAACCTACTTTTGAATCTCGAGAAGTTTAGTGCCACCCTCCTTCTCAGTACATTTCACTGAAATTATTTTCTCTTTCAATTGCCACCTCTTCCCTTCCCTCTTGGGATGATGGTATCACACCACCTTAATGGGAAAGCTGGGGTCATCTGCATTTTTCAGTTTACTATATCACTTTCTCACAATCATTATCTCAACTTTCTCCAGTCTTAAATAATGAGCTTTTTCTTATGCTCTAAGCATAGTTCATCACTCGTGTTTATTTTTCTTTAATCTTATCTGTTTCCTTCACCAAACTCTGAGTTCTTTGCCCAGAAATTGTAGTAGTTCTTTATAAATATTTATTGAAGTCAGGAATAAATGAATGAATGGTTTCAAGCTGCCTGGCTTTTCTGCCTTTCTGGATTTGGGCTCACAGTCCTCTCTCTAGAATATTCTATCTCTCTTGGTCTTAAGACCAAGACTAGATTGATTTTCATTAATGCTTGAGGAATAAGTGTCTCTGTTATTTAGACCCACCTGTATTATTAAGCACCGACTTTTCATACAAATGTTGGTTGGAGACTTACATGATCTTCTATTTGTGACTTCTCCACTTTTGCTGCCTTCATCTCTAAGGGAAAATAATGATAATACCATGTTTTATAGCTTTCAAGCTCTTTTCAAGCATAGTACTGTGTTTTATCCTGACAAGAATGACAGTTGGAAAAGGCATACCTAACCATAAGCATAGCTGAGTTACTCTCTCTCCTTTTATATCCCTTCAGTTTATTCTTTTGGATTTTCGATCCCAAAGTAGTTTGAAGGAAAAACCATGTCTGTTAAGTTTTACCATGCTTCCTTTGAGAAGATAACTGCAAAGGGTGATATAGGGTTGCAGATAGGAAGCAGTAATTCTGTACAGTTTTTGAAGAGCTATTGTTTATCAAAGAGCCCTCATGATGTAACAGCTCACGATAAGTCCTCTATAAAGTTTAGTTTCCATATTTTCTTAAAAAAATCTCTCCTTTTTGATCACAGATTAGTTTTTTCCCCCAAGTCATTCTACCCCTCCTTGGGCTCTGTTGCTGCAGCTCCAGCATCAGTGAACCTGCCTAGCTCTCCGTGCCATTTGGCCAAGGACAGCGCTCCTGGGATCAGACCCAGTGGGTGAATCAGTTGTCCCTCTCAGCCACCTGTTTTACAACCTGGGGGGATAAAAAAACAAAACAAAACAAAACAAAAAACAAAACTCTGTATCTCTGTTTTACTCTGAGTTTGGGAGACTATTTCTGCAATTTTTGTGACATAGCTCTAGGGCCTCAGAGGCTGTAATTTCTCCATTGTAACAACAGAGGGCACCAATGCACCCTCTAAATTTAAGTTTCTCCCAGATCCTGTGAGTCACCAGTAGCCTCCAGGACATTAAGATTTCAAATTTTTGGAGGTGACGGTATTCCCTGTCATAGCTGGCTCACAACGACTTTCCAAAAAGTATCTGCAGAATGAATCCTGCATCACATTATCCTCCTCCATCTGAGGGGCAGTAACCTTGACAGGAAAAGAAGTGTGATTCAGGTCCTTTAGATACCACAAGGGGACAGAATACATAGAGGAAATATTTAGAGGTAGAGTCAAGAAACAAAGTCATCTGTAGGAACTTTGCAGTCCACTGAGGAGGAGTCATGATGAGAAAGGTTCTAGTGGTCACTCTAAGTCCAAGTGTAGAATTATAAAAATAAGCAAATCTTACTGAGATCCCACCTACTGTGTGTCAACTACTCCATGAGATAATCTACATTTGTTATTTTATTTAATTATAGCAAGGCAGATGGATTTCCCTGCTGGCTCAGATGGTAAAGCAAGGCAGATATTTCATCCTGTCTTCAAATTAGCCAAAGAAACTATGTCTAAGAGAGTTCGGTTAGTTTACTTAGAGTTGCATAGACAGTTAAATGGTAGATTGAAATTAAGTCTGACTCTGAAGCCAGGGTGTGGTCTCCAGACCCACAGGAAAAGCACCAGTCAAAGGCCCTGGCTCAGCTTCCTTCTAGAGATGCTTCTGACATTAGAGAGGATGTGGGTATTGAAAAGATGGTAAATGTCACGACAGACCACCAAAATGGTCCACCTACCTTAGGTATAGAACAAGGCAATGAGAACAAAGTCTCCTGAAATACCGGAAGAAATGGGTTCTATTACAGGCATACTTGGGTGGCCCAAAGTTTATGATAATCACTGTGCCTTAGCTAAAGCTGCTATAACAAATTATCTGAGACTGGGTGGCTTAAATAACAATTTATATTCTCATGATTCTGGGAGCTGGAAGTCTAAGATCAGGATACCAGCATAGTCCGGTTCTTAATGAAACTCTCTTCTTGGTTTACAAACTGCCAACTTCTTGTTGTGCCCTCACACAATGGTGAGCAGAAAGAGAAGGTAAAACCATTTGGTGTCATTTCCAGGGCTCCAAAGAGTTCTGGTAACACAGTCATTTATGTCTCAAGAATTCAGTGAGAGGCAAGGTGAGAGATAAGAAGTGATTTATTAGAACAGGACGCTTGTAAGGCTTAGAAGCAGACAGGCGAGAAATGCTTCGCCCCAAGAACTTACTACACTACAGCTTTATAATGAAAGGAAAAGCAGGGATGGGGAGAACTTCTTGTTCATTCTTGAGTAGATGTCATGCTTCTATCAGCAGCTTCTCCTCCAGGTTCAGCAGGGGGGTTTTCTTGTCCCTACATGGTCAAGTTAGGTCCACAAATTAGTGTTTTTCATGTGTTCAGAGAGCATAGCCTATAGATCATTAACTTACTGAGCTCATTGGGCAGGATGTGGGTCTCATGCCACCATTGTTTTATTGCTTGGGGGCACGTCTCACGCTTCTGTTGCATGGTTTTGTTGCTAAGCAAGCCTGCTTGCTTTGTGGCTAAGCAAACCTGTTTTTTTGGATAATCTTTAATTCCGTCTAGTCAAGGCTATGGTTTTTCCTGTGGTCATGTATGGATGTGAGAGTTGGACTGTGAAGAAGGCTGAACACCGAAGAATTGATGTTTTTGAACTGTGGTGTTGGAGAAGACTCTTGAGAGTCCCTTGGCCTGCAAGGAGATCCAACCAGTCCATTCTGAAGGAGATCAGCCCTGGGATTTCTTTGGAAAGAATGATGCTAAAGCTGAAACTCCAGTACTTTGGCCACCTCATGCGAAGAGTTGACTCATTGGAAAAGACTCTGACGCTGGGAGGGATTGGGGGCAGGAGGAGAAGGGGACGACAGAGGATGAGATGGCTGGATGGCATCACTGACTCAATGGATGTGAGTCTGAGTGAACTCCGGGAGATGGTGATGGACAGGGAGGCCTGGCGTGCTGCGATTCATGGGGTCGCAAAGAGTCGGTCACGACTGAGCGACTGAACTGAACTGAACCCATATTTTTTTCTACTTACAATCCCCTAGTGAGAGTCACTATTTAATCACCTCCTTTGTCCCTTTACTCTGTCCCTATCAAAAGCAAGCTTTCCTGCATTTCTTCTTAGTGAAAGTGAAGTCGCTCAGTCGTGTCCGACTCTTTGCGACCCCATGGACTGTAGCCTACTAGACTCCTCTGTCCATGGGATTTTCCAGGCAAGAGTACTGGGGGTGGTTTGCCATTTTCTTCTCCAAGGGATCTTCCCGACGCAGGGATCGAACTCAGGTCTCCTGCATCCCAGGTAAGCAGATGCTTTACAGTC
>NW_011494918.1:1987184-2020160 GCF_000754665.1 Bison bison bison | reverse complement strand
CTGCGGTCACATCCCCGCCTGCCCCGGGCGTCGAGTCAGCTCCGTGTCAGCCCCCTCAGTCCGCACCGATGGCGGGATCCGGCTGCGCGTGGGGCGCGGAGCCGCCGCAGTTTCTGGAAGCCTTCGGGCGGCTATGGCAGGTACAGAGCCGCCTGGGTAGCGGCTCCTCGGCCTCGGTGTATCGGGTGCGCTGCTGCGGCACACCCGGCTCGCCCCCAGGAGCGCTGAAGCAGTTCCTACCGCCAGGAACCACCGGGGCTGCGGCCTCGGCCGCCGAGTATGGTTTCCGCAAAGAGAGGGCGGCGCTGGAGCAGTTGCAGGGTCACAGGAACATCGGTAATTGCCGCTGTCTCCCTTCTTGTCTTGCCCAGGTCCCAGTTTTAGCGTGCTGTCTCTCAGCCTGGCGTTCCGTCTTCCGTCTTTTAGGCTGGAGAAGTGGGTCTTGTCCTGTACTCATCACCGGGTACAAGGCCGTTTCCCATCCCCCTTTCACTCTGCAGTACGGGGAAGATTGCTTTGCTCGTAGTAGATGCTCAGTAAATTCTGTTTTGCTTCAGTTCTCATTAGAGAATGTTGCACAGAGAATTATCTTCTCAAGTGAAAGGAGGTGTATCTTTAGTAGATTGTCATCTCTTGTACGGAAATTTTTGAATCTTTGCACACCAGTGAAAAATGGGAAATATTTCTCGTACTTGTGACGTCAATACTAATAACTCGTATAGGTTGTTCTTGATACATATTTGGTATGGATTTGGGAGAAATGACTCCTAAATTTTACATAGGTGTTCGTATGGAAGTGTGAAAATTATACATGTGAACTTTATACTTTTAGCCAGGTAAGACCATGTTTCATCATTCAGATATTTAGAATGTAAGATATATAATGATTACTGGTGATTGATCTACGAAAACAGTTTTCATATTATACCAACAGAGAGCTTGTAATTAGTTATGGCTTTATAAATGTCTTACTTCCCGGCAGACATGATCCATATTTAATTTAAAGAGTGACCTCTTTAATACTACCATTTAAAGAAGAATGTCTTAATACTAGTGTTGCTTTTTTTTCCCTTTTCTTTTTCAAGGGTTGCCAAATGGTGTATATAACCTGGCTATTTAGGAGGGAATTTTTTTGGCCTAAGGACTTGATGAATCTCTACAAGATTGTTAAAATGTCATCTTGAATGTCTTAATCTCTTCTTTTAATATTTAGATAATAGAGCGCTATTCTGAATCAGGAAAGGATTTTCAGTTTTGATTTTCCGTGTTGTGACATTTAGGTTAAGAGTACTTAGTATTTGGATTTTTCTTCTGATCAGTTTTGCTTGGCACCCTAAGTGCATATTCACCCATCACTGAGTGCTTGGGAAACAGTTTGAATTATTGTGTCATATTTAATATCTTCTAGTAGTAATCTGCTGCTGGTCATCTCATCTTATTTTGTTAAAATAACCGAGTTGCCCAAAAATCTTGCTCATGAGAAAAATAAATCATAGCGGCTTGCTCATTAAAGTTACCCTTCTCTAGACTCCCCCTGATATTTATCTACTTTAATAGTCACTCATTCTGAGTCTGGTTTTTAAACTATTGTAATTAATTTCTTTTCTAGTGACTTTGTATGGAGTCTTCACAATCCACTTCTCTCCAAATGTGCCATCACGCTGTCTGTTGCTTGAACTCCTGGATGTCAGTGTTTCGGAATTGCTTTTATATTCCAGTCACCAGGGTTGTTCCATGTGGATGATACAGCATTGTGCCAGAGATGTTCTAGAGGCCCTTGCTTTTCTTCATCATGAGGGTTATGTCCATGCAGACCTCAAGCCACGTAACATATTGTGGAGTGCCGAGAATGAATGTTTTAAACTCATTGACTTTGGACTTAGCTTCAAAGAAGGCAATCAGGTAAGACATACTTTCTCTCCCGAGCCCCTCAATGGTCTAAAACAAATATTTTTAAATAACAGAGGTGATTTAGTAGAGACTTAAGAGATATTTGGGGCTTCCCTGATGGCTCACAGGGTAAAGCACCTGCCTGCAATGCAGAAGACCCAGGTTCAATTCCTGGGTCAGGAAGATCCCCTGGAGAAGGGAATGGCTGCCCACTTCAGTATTCTTGTCTGGAGAATTCCATGCACAGAGGAGGCTGGCAGGCTGCAGTCCATGGGGTTGCAAAGAGGCGGACACGACTGTCTAATACGCGTGTTTGAGTCAGGTAGGGAGAGCTAATACAAGACAGCTCTGAAATTTTTAAAAGTACTTTACACAGAACACTGTTTTTCTTTGAGCGTTTGGTTAATTGTTGAATTACTGTTACTGATGTCTTCAGTCTTGGGACTCTAATGGAAGAACTCACATGACAGTTCTGGCAAATGGCCCATTCTCCATAGTTTATCTGCTCTTTGCAGAGTGTCCTTATTTTTCAGCAGTGCCTCATAGGCAAGAGAGTATCTAAAGAAATGAGCAGTTGTATGGAAAGTGTGCAGCTTGCCTTTGAGAACTATCCAGTTAATGAACGAAAGAATTATGATCGCCAAGGACTAAAAATTCTGGCATTTAGTGTGACATTGGCTTATCACACATTCTGAGAGGTAAATACACTGTAGAGATGGCTGGAAGGTGGGCAGTTTTTGATTGGTTATAATACTTACTCATTTTCTTTAGGATGTAAAGTATATTCAGACAGACGGGTATCGGGCTCCAGAAGCAGAACTGCAGAATTGCTTGGCCCAGGCTGGCCTGCAGAGTGATACAGAATGTACCTCAGCTGTTGATCTGTGGAGCCTAGGAATCATTTTACTGGAAATGTTCTCAGGAATGAAATTGAAACATACAGTCAGATCTCAGGAATGGAAGGTAAACTGAACCTGTGTTTTGCTTTCAGGTCCTTAATCCCAGTGTAAGAGTACTCAATTTATAATGATTTTCGTTGAGGTCTCTGATTGCTTTATTGCCTCCATATTCCCCTTACTACCTTTAATGCTACTTACTCCTCAGTCCCATAGCTACAGATGCGCTAGGGAGCATTGCACGCTCACTGTTTTTAGCTGAGGCCTGGCATGTTGTAAGTGCTTAATAAAGTGTTTGAATGAATGCCTTTTCCTGAGGAAGCAAAAGTGGTTTGTTTAGTAAAGTAATTGTATTACATTCTAAAATATTACTAATACAGTAGTATTCTGTGAGGATTGTTAGAATGGATATTGGTTATTTACACGTGAAAACCTGGGGGCACGAATATGTAAAACCAGTAGCTCAAGGTCATACAACTGGATGTTCTGCCCCTCGTAGTCAGAAGTTCAGTGTTCTGTCCACAGTTCCACGCTGCTTCCTATTTGTGCTCTATATGTGAACTGTCCTGAGAAAGTGACTGCTGCTTATAACATTGTTTGCTTGGGAACATGGGTTGTAAGTTCCAACTGACATAGGAATTTACTTTGTGCATATTTGTGAGTTAAGAATTTTTTCAAATGTATTGGGGCTTGAATGTTGTGGTGGTATCAGTCTCTTTTAGAGTAGGTGTTTGAAAAGCAATACAGTGTTTAGGAATTACTGATTTTGATAAGAAGCAAGTATTTTTTTAAGCATATAATACTTAGTGTGTGGCTGCTACAGAGTTTTATTTCTCTTAAACCCTTAGTCATCTAGGTCTGTTGAAACAGTTCTTGGAAGGAATACTTTAATAGGCTAGTAGTTGTACCTTACATTTGGCAAAAAAAAAATGCTGCTATTGGACTAAAACCAGTATCACTCTTTGTCATTAGTACCTGCACACAGTCCAGTGTACTTTGGGGGTACTTTCTCTAGTGCTTATACAGATAAACACATCAATTTCCTGCATTAGGCTTGACTCACTTTGAATTCTTTGGACTTTTTCTGCTTTGGACAGGGCCAGTTAGAATTAGATCACAGTCAGTGATCTAGTTAATTATTAACTTAGGCATTTAATTTTTTTTCTTTTTTGGTGAAATTTAGAGGCTGATGTGTATTAAAGCAGTCCCCACTATTTGCCCCTTAGATAAAAATATCATTCTGTATTTTATCACTTTCTGTGGAGGCACAATTACCAAATATGAGCTTAGGCTCTGAAGTTAAATCTCTAGGGTTTATATCTTCCCTTCACCTCTAAGTGACTTATTTAGGTTTACTAAACTGTGATTTACTTTCAGTAAAATGATGATAAGAGTGTTGAAATGATATCTAATTCTTAGCATCGTGTGTGGCCTGTGGTAAGTATTGATATTTGGTGATGATGATAAATTGAGTGTTTTTACTCATGTACACACTTCCATAGTGCTCCTGGAGAAAATGTAATGTTCCACAAGGATTTAAGGTATGAATAATGTGACAGGTGCAATTTTAAAATTCTGCCCTGGTTTCTCCTTGATAGTTGATTTTATTCCATCTGAAAACCAATTGAGGACTCATTATGAGGACACTCTGACTCACCTAGCACACGTTTATTTTCTCAGTTTGCGTTAAATTACATTTCTGTGGTTGCTTGGTATTTGTTTCTTTATTCATTCACCTAGTAAATGTTCACACAGTGTTAGATACTGAGAATGGAGAAAAAATTCCTCTTCTCTAGAAGTTTTATAATAATGTATGCAATCTCCTTCGTAAAGATTATAATCTTTTAGAAGAGAGTGTTTTCTGTTATATTTAACTTATCAAACTGTTCAGTGCTGTGTGCCTAGTACTCAACAAATAAGGACTGAACTGGATAACCAAAGAAGGACTTTTCTGTCTTTTTAGGCAAATAGTTCTGCTATTATTGATCACATATTTGCCAGTAAAGCAGTGGTGAATGCCGCAATTCCAGCCTATCACCTAAGAGACCTTATCAAAAGGTACATTACATGTACTTTAAACTTGCTTTTTTTCCTGAAAGGATTTATATTATTTTCTGGTTTGCTTAGTCATGTACAGGTTTTGCTTCCTTAGAATTAAAAATCTTTAGATATTCTATACAGACTGGTTTCTAATAAGAAACAAAGTAGTCAAGTCATTGTAGTAAATTTATTTTCAAAAGAGTGTTCTTTTTTTCATGGCTAGTACCAGGTATCAGGCTCTTACGCTGTTCAGTGGAAGATAGATGACGAGTCACTGTATGTTGGGCCTTCTGTAACGCTGCCAGTTCTGAAAATGGAGAATAGGTGTTTAAAGAGTCTTTACTAACTAAAGACCAAGTTTACTTTGGAACGCCAAAATAATGTTTCATGTAAAGTAATTATATATTATACTTTAAATAATTACCATTGAAAACTTTGGGGACAGATAGAGTGTTTCGCTTTCACCCATTTCCCTTAGTGGTAACATCTTAAAAATCTGAGTACAATGTCAAGACTGGGAAATTGATATTACAGTACATGGAACTCAGATCTCACCAGTTTTATGTGTACATATTTGTGTGTCTGTGTGTATGTTTTACAAATTACAGTAGTTTTAAGCAGCTGCTAGTAGCTGATACTAGATATTGCATGTTGCATTTTACATTGAAAAGAGGCAGTGTAAAATTACATTATAGATTCTAGGATAGAAGTCAAATTATATCATGGATTCTAAGATAGAAGTCTCAGTTTTAGCATTGACTTTGTCATTTAGCTTGAGAGTTTTTTTTGTTTTTAATGATAACTTTATTCTTTTTCTTTCTGCAACTAATACTAGATTTGGAAGCTATAAAAAATTGTGATGAGAAATTATAAGCTCATTTTCTAGTGTTAGCACTTTGCTCTATTTCTTTTCAGTATTTTCCTTCGTATTTTGTTGTGTATGCATGCAAATCATTCAGACCTTTCTTTTTTTAGACTAAAACATAAATACTGAAAAAAAATGCATAGCTTAGTGAATACTTAGGAATATTATTATATCTACCATTTAGGTTGAGAAATAGAACTTTACCAGCCACTCTAGAAGTCCTCTGTGTACTCCATCCCAATTGCAAGCCCCTTCTTCCTCCTTAAAGAACCGCTGCCCTGATTTCATGGTTATTACTTCCTTGTTTTTATTATAGTTCTGTTACCTAAGTGTGCATCCCTAAATACTATAATGTTGCTCTTCTGTTAAGAACACTTTTAAGTTTCATTTACTTTAAAAGGTCCCTTTCCATCTCCTACCCTCCTTTTCCCTTGTTTATTTGTTGAACAGCCTGGATTGCTGACTCAGTATAGTTGTCCACAGTCTGAATTTTACAGATGGTGTTATTGTAGTATGGTTTAACATATTGCCCTATTTTCTGTAAATTGGTGGTTGTATATATGGTACTGTGTTTTTTTAGGTTAGCACATAAGGTGGCTATCTCCATTTGATGTGTTAACAGCTGTTAATACTCAATGCCTAGATCCATTACTTTGTTAGGAATTGTAGAACAGTGATGTTCTTAGTCTCCTCGTTTCGTTAACTAAAGATGAAATAAACGCTTGGTTCTCTTAATTAGCTTGTTTTCATAATGAATTGGTTCCTTATCATCTTTCAAAGTGGATCATTTCCTTTTTGAAAGGTCAAAATATCAGTATTAACTAATGAATCTAAATATATTTGGTATAGTTCAATCCGTTGCAGTTCTTATCCTAATTGAAACTGAAATTATCTCATCTTTGATGAATGTGAGGCTCTGCAGGTTAGCTTTGGCATACCTTGCTATCTTTTATAGCTTCATCACTATCTGGTATGAGAAGATGTTTCCAGTTCAAAGTATACATTTCCTGCTCCAGACTTAGAAGTAGCCATTTCTCCAAGAAGCCTGGTTTCTTTTAGTAGGAAGTAGTGTTCCCGCAGTCTGGGATGTGAGGCCATCTGGTTGTGACGTCTGTCACCCTGTTCAGCTAAACTGGCTGACTGGGCAGGTGTCTCCTCCCTCCCGCACAGCTCCATGTGCGGCCCTCCCGAAGCTGTGCGTTGGGTCGAAGTGGATGACCATCCACGATAGAAGAGAACCAGTCTTTGGTCAAGGGTATATGAGTAGCTGTGCTCTCTGCTAGAACCTCCAAGTAAAAGGCACTCAATCGTGTCTGAGTCTTTGCGACCCCATGGACTGTACAGTCCATGGAATTTTCCAGGCCAGAATATTGGAGTGGGTAGCCATTCCCTTCTCCAGGGGGTCGTCCCAACCCAGGGATCGAACTCAGGTCTCCCACATTGCAGGTGGATTCTTTACCAGCTCAGCCACCAGGGAAGCCCAAACAAGCTCTCAAAACCATAGTCTGGGTATTAAGAATACACATCGCTGTTGGGGGGGTGATTGATTCTAGGCCTGTTAAGTGGGTGGAGTTCGCACTGACATTTCTCATTTAAGTTCAGTACCACAGCGTTTTTACTTCTGTTTTATACCTCTTTGCTTTTATGTCAAGAATTCTGGTTCTTAAGGATAAAGAGAATGCCAGATTAGAATATTTCGTTGTTACTCATTTGCTTTATTCCACATTACACTAAAACAGTCTCAATAATAGTGCTATAGTAAGATTACTGAAAACAGTTGGTTTTGCATATGCTCTTCCTATTCTCCCATTTGAAAAATAGTTATAACCGTGTTGTCAGATTATATGGCTATTACATGCTATGCACTCTTTATTTTTCAAACACTCTGATTTAGTCTTAGTTCTGTGTGTAACTAGATATTTAATGTTCATCACTGGTCCTTGTATTCTAATCATTTTAGTGTACTTAAGCTTGTTCTTTTGATTGTAGGATTAATATTCTCTGAGTTCGTGCTTGTTAATAATAGTTAAACTGTGTTATTACACTTGAAAGTCTGTTTACTGAAGTCGCTCAGTCGTGTCCGACTCTCTGCGACCCCATGGACTGCAGCCTCCCAGGCTCCTCTGTCCATGGGATTTTCCAGGCAAGAGTACTGGAGTGGGGTGCCATTTCCTTCTCTAGGGGATCTTCCTGACTCAAGAATTGAATTGAACCTGGGTCTCCCGCATTGCAGCGGACGCTTTACCCTCTAAGCCTCTGTTTATCTGAGTATAAAAATCCTTGGCAGACATTTTTCTTGAACATTTTAAACATATTACAGTTGATCCTTGAATAGCATGGGTTTGAACTACATGAGTCCATTTATACACAGATTTTGTTACTACATCATGTGCAGTTGGTTGAATCTGCGGTGCAGAACTGTGGATACAGAGAAACTGGATATGGAGGGCCAGCTCTAAGTTAAATGGATTTTCAGCTGGGGAAAGGGTGTACTCCTAACCTGAAGTTGTTCAGGGGTCAACTGTAGTCCATTTTCTTGTAGCAAATAGTGTTGCTGTTGAAAGCAGAGTGCTGATGACACTTTGTTTTTAAGTAATTTGGTCTTTTGGTGTAAATGCTGCGAGGATTTCATGTTTTTGTTAAAAGTCTAGTGATTTTACCAGAATAATAGATTTTGATTGCTTTGGGTCTGAATTCTCAGGAAATATGTAGTTTTAGATCTTTTTGTTTGTTGTATGAAAGTATTCTTAAGTTACAATTCTTAGTGTTTGTTCCATTACTTTGCTTTTTTTTTCCTTCAAACACTCCCATTCTATATGCATTATTAATAGATTTTCTCTGACTCTTCAGTATTATCACTCTCTTGAATAGTTTTTTATTTGTTTTATCATTTCTTTTTGATTTAACAATTTTTCCTCCTTTCTGGACATCATCTTTTGTTTTTATTCATCGTTATGTTACTTCTAGCTTAAGCTTAGTTTATGTAATGATTTTTTTCCTTTTATTCCTAATTCTTTTAGTTACCTGATTTTTGATATTTTCTAATTTTGATTTATGTTACTCTTTAATATCTTGTATATCTGTAAAAAATGCCTTGGCCTCATTTTCAGATGGTTGGTTATGGTGTTCCTGTGTGTTGTGGTCATGTCTTTCTTGCATGCATTTGTTGTCTGAGGGCAGGTTATTTTGCAGTCTTCTTTCCTTGTCTAGTAACTTGGTTATAATACTTTGTATGTGGCTCATTTTTATGCGAAATTCATTTTCCTAAATTTAGGAAGGTGTAGCTTTTCTAACTCGGAGAAGGCAATGACACCCCACTCCAGTACTCTTGCCTGGAAAATTCCATGGATGGAGGAGCCTGGTGGGCTGCAGTCCATGGGGTCGCTAAGGGTCGGACACGACTGAGCGACTTCACTTTCACTTTTCACTTTCATGCATTGGAGAAGGAAATGGCAACCCACTCCAGTGTTCTTACCTGGAAAATCTCGGGGACGGGGAGCCTGGTGGGCTGCGGTCCATGGAGTCACACGCAGTTGGACACGACTGAAGTGACTTAGCAGCAGCAGCAGCAGCCGTAGCTTTTCTAACTATACATAGCTCCTTCTTCTGTTGTTTTGTGTAGTGGTTTTTTTTTTTTTTCCTTGCAGTCCTCTTGGCTCTTCCCTTTCCTTGCTTTTTCCTGATGTCTTTGTCTCTTTCTCTCTCAATTTTCATTTACCCCATCAATATGGGTTCTTGTCCCAAGATTTCTTTTCTCTGCAGGAAGGACTCTGCCTTAAACGGGAGCTTCAGCCGATTGGTTTTGAGAGATTATAATGCATTGGAGAAGGAAATGGCAACCCACTCCAGTATTCTTGCCTAGAGAATCCCAGGGACGGGGGAGCCTGGTGGGCTGCTGTCTATGGGGTCGCACAGAGTTGGACACGACTGAAGCAACTTAGCAGCAGCAGCAGCAGTGTCTAGATTACTTCAGCCCCCTCAAATCTTACAGAGGACCCCTTGTATTCATTTGTAATGTGCAACCCCTAGTTGAGTTTAAACTGCTTTTCTCAAATTGGTTTTTTGTGCTTTCTAGTGAATACCTGTTTTGGGGGATTATTTTTTCTCTGGGTCATCAGATTAATTGTTGTTTCTCAGAGAAAGAAACAAACAACGGAAGAAGTTCCGTCTTCATAGATGCCCATATGGTGCAAGTCTTACTGCTGTTGATGGTTTGTCCCTAGCCACTCGGATTTTGTTGTCTAGTGAGGTTACTTACTTTTGTTAGAGATGTTGTCCATAGATTGTTTTTATTTTGCTATCAAGTTGCTTTATTATTAGGAGGCTTTAATAAGACAAAAGTCATCTCACCTCTTTTTTTTTTAATTCAATTACCGTAAATCTATGTCTAGCTTTTTTTCAGTTAGTGTTACAGAATGTGGATCATTTTCCTATGTTGTGTTTATTAATCAAAAACATTTTACATTAAAATATAGTAGTATGTCTTAGGTATGTATAATAATTTACTGAACTGTTTACTCATAAATGGCATTAATATTTTTTGTAGTTGAATGATTCAGAAAGTCATGCTAATATAATTAATGTTGTGGTGAATATTTAGACGTTTTTATTTTCTTTATTGGTTATATTTTCAAAAGATTTGATGTAAAGATACCTATTTTTGTGTTTTAGCATGCTTCATGATGATCCAAGCAGAAGAATTCCTGCTGAAATGGCATTGTGCAGCCCATTCTTTAGCATTCCTTTTGGTAAGTTGTATACATCTTTATTTTTTCTTGGTTATTTTATAATCAAATAAGATATCAGAACTAATTTATATTCCCAAGCTCCTTTGTCTAATATTCATCAGTTTATTGGGGGAGTTTGCATTTAATCATGTTGTAATGAATTTAACAGCCCCTCATATTGAAGATTTGGTGATGCTTCCTACGCCAGTGCTAAGACTGCTGAATGTGCTGGACGATGATTATCTTGAGAATGAAGAAGAATATGAAGGTCAGGGCTTCCTAAATTTTATTTTAATGTGTCTTTCCTGTGTAGAATAGACATACCGTTTCATACCATTCTCATATTTTGCTAGTTTATATAGTGAGGATATTGAACTATATGATCTCTAAAGTACACTTACTTTTGACTCCTGCTGTATATTCAATGTGTCCCCCACCAGTTTCCTATGAGAAAGCTCTAAGCCCCAGTGTGATAGAGTTGGAGACTTTAGGAGGTAATAGGGTTAGATTAGGTCATGAAGCTGGGGCCCTTCTAATGGAACTGAGTGAGTGAGTGAAGTTGCTCAGTCGTGTCTGACTCTGTGACCTCTTGGACTGTAGCCGCCCAGGCTCCTCTGTCCATGGGGTTCTCCAGGCAAGAATACTGGAGTGGGTTACTAGCAGCCTTTAAAACAGAATAGACAGGAGAGCAGTCTTTCTCTTTCTCCTCTTTCTGTCTTTGCCCATGTGAGTATACAGCAGGAAGGCAGCTGTCCACACCCAGGCAGCAAATCTGCCTGCACCTTGATGTTTGAATTCCAGCCTTCAGAACTGTGAGAAACAAATGACTGTTGTTGAAGCCACTCAGTGTGTGGCATTTTGTTACAGCAGTCCCAGCAGACTGGAACAGTTCCTAAGGCTCTTTCAACTCTTTTACATCTGATAAACCTTTACTAAATAAAGAAGATTGTCTTTCCCAGCAACTTCTTTCTTTCTGTCTGTGCTAATCTGCGCTACGCTTTCACTTCTTTTTAGCTCTTATTTATTTATTTTGCTTTTAACAATTCATTGACTCAAAACATATTTACTGAGTGTGCACTTGCCACTGTGGATTTATTTCCTGTCTTTAGTGTGATAGGGGAGACAGTTCTATACACAACTGCAAGTATATAGATGACTGCTTATATAAATCTGAAGGTTAGGGTAAAGTGCTGAGCAGAGAGGAGCGCTATTTAACTCAGTCTGAGTGATGCATGAATAGACATCTCTACAGACATGTAATATCTGAGTTCTGTTAGTAATTGAAGTTGCTTGACTAAAAGTTGAGGGGTTGAGCTAAAAGTAGCTCAGAGACACAGAGATGAGAGAAAATGTGGCATATTCAGAAAACAGTAAATTGTTTGGAATGGCTGTATCTTAGGCTATTTAACAGTCAGTTAAAGCTAAAAAGGTAGCCAGAATACAGGTATCTAATAGACTTGTTTGATACGTTTGAGAATTTGGACTTTAATCCCAGAGATAGTAACACTGGAATGTAAATTACACAAAAGAACTTTGTATCAGGGGTAGAATAGTTCCTGGCTTCTGATAAGTATTCAATAAATATTTGTCCATTGTAAAATGCAATAAAGAGCTGTTAAAATTTAAACTAGGAGAGTGTTATAGTCAAACTTGGGTTTAATAAGAGCATTCTGGAAGCAGAGTGGTGAATGGACTAAAAAGCAGGACCAAACTTAGAAATATCAATTGTGCGCATGCTAAGTCGCTTCAGTCTGACTCTTTGCAACTCTGTGGACTGCAGCCCTCCAGGCTCCTCTGTCCATGGGATTCTCCAGGCAAGAATACTGGAGTGGGTAGCCATCTCCTCTTCCAGGGGATCTTCCCGACCCAAAGATTGAAGCCAGGTCTCCTAGGTCTTCTGTGTCTCCTGCATTGGCGGGTGCGTTCTTACCACTTCCCCCACTCGGGAAGTTCAGAAATAGCAGTTGCTTAGCACTGAACATTTTCTTTGTGGAAAATTAAACCATTACTGATGGAGCTAGTTTTACCACACTGTTTCTTGTAAGGGTAAATCATTTTATGTCCCTCAGCTTAATATAGTTACCTAACAAATGAAACAAACCTAATTTCTTTGAATCTGTGACAGTTGTAGGAATCTCCAATCTATACTTTTTAGGATGTCTTTTTATTTGAAATAATATTCTTACCCTCATTATTGTTTTGGAATTCCCAGGTAGCTCAGTTGTAAAGAATCCCCCTGTAATGCAGGAGTGAAGTGAAAGTCACTCACTCACGTCTGACTCTTTGCAACCCCATGGACTGTATAGTCCATGGAATTCTCCAGGTCGGAATACTGGAGTGGGTGAAGTAAAGTGAAGTCACTCAGTCGTGTCTGACTCTTTGTGACCCTAGGGACTGTAGCCTAAAAGGCTCCTCCATCCATGGGATTTTCCAGGCAAGAATACTGGAGTGGGTAGCCTTTCCCTTCTCCAGGGGATCTTCCCACCCCAGGGATCAAGCCCAGGTCTCCTGCATTGCAGGCAGATTCTTTACTAGCTGAGCCACAAGGGAAGCCCAAAAAGGGGTCACTGCGGCTGCATGGGCCAGGAAATGAACCTGGGCCTCCCTCATGACAGGTGAGAATTCTACCGCTGAACCACCCATGCGCAATTTGGGTTCAGTTCCTACGCTTGAAAGATTCCCTGGAGAAGGAAATGGCAACCCACTCCAGTATTCTTGCCTGGGAAGTCCCATGGACAGAGGAGCCTGGCGGGCTGCAGTCCATGGGGTTGCAAAAGAGTTGGATACAGCTTAGCAGTTAAACAACAACAGCATTGTTTTAATTAGGTCATTTACAGTAGTTCTAAATAGTCTCTTGACATCTATTTCAAATTATTAAGTCTTTTAAGTGTCTACCTACTGTATTTAAGTGTCTCCTGATCATTTTGATTGCTGTAAAATTCAAGTGTGAACTTTCTTGAGTAAACCTTAGGGTAGACTGTGTCTGTTCTTTCCTGTGTATCTTGCTGTGTAACACCTTTTTTGCTACTTCTAAATACATTAAGCATTTAAATGCTGACATGTTAATTTAAACATTTAATGGCATTTAAACATTTAAATGCTTCAGTTCAGTTCAGTCACTCAGTTGTGTCCGACTCTTTGCGACCCCATGAATCGCAGCACGCCAGGCCTCCCTGTCCATCACCAACTCCCAGAGTTCACTCAGACTCACGTCCATCGAGTCAGTGATGCCATCCAGCCATCTCATCCTCTGTCGTCCCCTTCTCCTCCTGCCCCCAATCCCTCCCAGCATCAGAGTCTTTGCCAGTGAGTCAACTCTTCGCATGAGGTGGCCAAAGTACTGGAGTTTCAGCTTCAGCATCATTCCTTCCAAAGAAATCCCGGGGCTGATCTCCTTCAGAATGGACTGGTTGGATCTCCTTGAAGTTCATGCTATTAAGTCTTAATATTTAAGAGTCTTACATGAACTAAAGTGCAACAGACTTTTTAGTAGCATTAAATACCTTTGTCAGTTCTGATTAGCAAGGTCAGCTTCAGATTACACTAGTTTTGGGTAAGCTTGCCTTGCTGGAAATCATGTGAGGACAGCTGTTTTGTAATCTTGATGGCAGCGGGGAAGAAGTTAGATTTGAACCTTCCACTGAGACCAAAATGAATTGCAAGTTTTGTATATATTAGAGTATTAAAACAAGGAAGTAGGAAGAGGGTGGGGAGGGAAGGAAAAAGGGCAGGCAGGCAGGAGAGAGTAAAGGAAAAAAAATTAGCTAAAAAATCATAGGAGATTAAAATACACATATTCTTGGAGTGGAGAAGGCACAGTGTGCACTAGTGTGCACAGAACTCAACATACTGATTCAGCAAATTTTACCGTGACGTGAACCGCCGTAGACAAAATATTTACAGTTCTTACCACAGAAAGAACCCCTGTAACGCAAGCCAATAGATAGTGGATAAAGGACACAATTTATATGAAAGAATGTACAATATATCTCACACACATATTTCATTCTCATTTGTTGAAATATTAATACTGTACTCTGATATCTTTGTCACTTGTCACATTGACAGTGAAGATGTGGGTAAGGTATAGGAAAACGTGTTCTCATATGTCACTGGAACCTATATGAAAAGCCAATTGGTAACTCTAGCAATTACAAATTCATATGAATTTTGACCTAGCAGTTCTATTTCCAAAAAGTTAATTTAGAAGTACACAAGTGAAATGAGATGTATATACAAGTTTATCTGTTACAGTATTGTTTATAATGGCAAGCAGTTTCAGAATAGTTTAATTATTCATCAGTAGGACACATTAGAGAATTTATAGAATGAAATATTAAATCACCATAAAAATAAATGAGAAAATTTTGTGTAATGATATTGAAAGGTCTAAAAATGTAGTTTTAAAAAAGATTGGAACTTTTTATTTAAAGCATATATGATTATGTTTGCTTGTGTAAGCTTATAAAGTTTATGGAAGGTTACAGAAGAAGCTAATAACGCTTATTGTCTTCAGGGAGGGGAACAGAATGACATTTTGGAAAGTTGCAAGAAGACTTTTCTTTTGGATTTCAAATTATTTGAATGTATTAACTAAAACAGATTTAAAATATAAAAAAATTATTAAATGCATTACATTTATATTATTCTTAACTTAAGCATAATTTTAAAAATTACAGAAAATGATTTCATTACCTAGTTGTGTATTCTTGAATTTAAAATCTGAAAATAATGAATGCTCGCAAATTACATCAAAGTGATTACTTCTGTATTTATTAATAACCAGATGTTGTAGAAGATGTAAAAGAAGAATGTCAAAAATACGGACCAGTGGTATCTCTGCTTGTTCCAAAAGAAAATCCTGGCAGAGGACAAGTAAGTGAATATTTTTCATAATTAGAAAATGATTCAGTGGTTATTAAAATCCTGTACAAAATGTTTTAATTTTAAAGAAAGATACATACAAAATGTTGCTAGGAATTAAGAATTTGCATTATCACGGTTTTTACTTTTTTGTACTTCTTTCTTTTTCCAAAAGTTCTATAATATGCATGTACTTTTTATCAGTTAAAAAAAATTTTTTTAAGTTGTTAATCTACTTTTTAAGCCATTGTATACAGCCAGCTGAATCATATGCTAATTTAGGTCAGGGTCAGCTACAGAAATATTTGGCCCAGTTTTTTCTAATTAAGTACAGTAGGAGAACCATTTAGGTTAGGTTCTGATTGTAATAGAATTATCAGTGATAATTTAAACAAGGAAAATGTACTGGACTGAGAATCCTGAAAGCTGAGTTCAAGTTTCAACTTGGCTTGTTTTATGAGGAACCTTAGTTTTTTAATCTATAGAATGTATAGGCTAAAAGTATGATCACAGTTTCTGAAGAAAACTCTGTGATCCTAAATTAAGTCTTTCTTTTATCTGTAGGTTTCCCCCCCCCCCCCAAAATAGAATATTGTTTGATTCTGTTTCTTAATCTTAACATCACTGACATTTGAGCTCGGTAATTCTTTGTTTGGGGAGCTGTCATGTATGTTACAGGATGTGTAACATCGTCCTTGGCCTCTGCTCACTGGATTAGCCTCTTTCCACACTCCTTCTCAGTTGTGACACCGGAAATGTCTCTAGACAGTGCCAAATGTCCCCTGGTGAAATCACCTCTGGTTGTGGATTTTGTCTTTCATGGTTAAATATTAGGAAAATTCTTGGCAACTGAAAAAAAGTGAAAGAAATTTCACTCTCGTCTTAGTGAAAAGTTATTATTGCCAGTCTAGTGATAACAGCATTTACCTCATTCAGTGTCAGGAGCATACTAATAACTGCATCCTTGCTGTTTATTTATTCAATCAGTATTTATTGAGCATAACAGGTAGGATACAACAGTGAATGAAGCAGACAGAAGAATGTATAATGATAAGTGCTGTGGAGAAAAGGAGATTGGAGTAGAGATATGAAGAGTGCTGTGGAGGGGTGGATGGCAGTCTTAAATAAGCAGGTGAGGAAGAACATAATGGATTACACTGAGGCAAAATTTGAAGGAGGTAAGGAAGAGAATTCTAGCAAAGAGAACAGCAAATTTCAAGGCCCTGAGTATTCCTGGTAGGTTTGAGAAGGGCAGTGTGGCTATACAAAATGAGAAGAATGGAGTATAATGGGAGATTAGATCAAGGAAGTATGGGAGTATAGGACAGATCAAGGAACGAGAAGGAAAGGTATTGGAAGATTTTGAATTAGGAATTAACATGATCAGACTCAATCTGAGTGGCAAAATAGAGAAACAGGAAGAGTCTTTTCAGGGCAAAAGTGTCCATCTTGTAGCCTACCAGGCTCCTCCGTCCATGGAATTTCCCAGGCAAGAATATTGGAGTGGGTTGCCATTTCTTTCTCCAGGAGATCTTGCTGACCTAGGGATTGAACCCAGGTGATGAAAAAAATAAGTTTGACTGAAAAGAGTAACAGCAGTGTGGTGCAGCTGAAGCGGCTGGGCCTGTACCCGAAGGTCACTGGGCCAGACTGTCTCTGCCGTCAGTGTAGCTTTGGGCTTCCCTGGAGGCTCAGCTGGTAGAGAACCCGCCTGCAGTGCAGGGGACCTGGGTTCCATCCCTCGGTTGGTAAGATCCCCCGGAGAAGGGAATGACTACCCACTCCAGTATTCTGGACCAGAAAATTCACCCCTACACATTCCATGGGGTCGCAGAGTCCAGCATGGCTGAGCAACTTTCACTTTTACTTTCATAAGCAAAAAGACACTGGCTTTATCAGTGCTGAAGAATTGATGCTTTTGAACTGTGGTGTTGGAGAAGACTCTTAAGAGTCCCTTGGACTGCAAGGAGATCCAACCAGTCCACCCTAAAGGAAATCAGTCCTGAATATTCCTTGGAAGGACTGGTGCTGAAAGTGATATTCCCAATATTTTGGCCACCTGATGTGAAGAACTGACTCATTGGAAAAGACCCTGATGCTGGGAAAGATTGAAGGCAGGAGGAGAAGGGGGCAACAGAGGATGAGATGGTTGGACGACATCATTGACTTGATGGACAGGAGTTTGAGTAAGCTCTGGGAGTTGGTGATCCTGGACAGGGAAGCCTGGCGTGCTGCAGTCAATGGGGTCACAGAGTTCGACACGACTGAGCAACTGAACTGAACTGACACGACTGAGCAGAAAAAATAAGCTTCTTTATCAACAAAAGAAATAAGCTTCTAAGTGGAGAGTGAATGTAACTTTTGATAAATTCTTAAAATCACAGATTTAACTTCTTTCAGTTATTGAAGATGTTGCCTAGTTGGTAAAGTCAGCATGAATTTTTCAGTTCAATCATGTTAATTTTTTAAGGAATATTCAAAAAATACTGGAAAATAGAAAAATTCTTACAATTATAAACAGTAGTCAAGATTAAAATGATAGAACTCTACTGTAATTAATTACAAAATAAGTTATAAAATGTGTTTCCTCTTTATTTAGTTTACAGTGATAGAATGTGTAAAACTGTAGGTTATCTATGAAGCAAGGAGTAAGATAGGAAGCATTGTATTTCTTCTATAAGTGCATGTCTACTCATTTATTGAACTTTGGTCAGTAGATTTTGGAGTAATTACTAATCAGTTTAAAAAATCAGAAAGAGCTTCATATTCTCATTGGACATCATCTAATCTTCCTTTTATATTTAATGAAGAAGTATTTATTGCTAGAAACTATAGCTAAACACATTGGTTTTTGGAAGAAAAGGAGATATAAAATATCAACTATATCTAAGATGAGTAAAATGAGCATCAATTTTTAGCACTGGATGGTCTCAAACTTTGTCTTTAAGAGTAATGCATAGAACGGAAGAGGCAGAATCAGTTCTACATGTCCATTTTACAATATTAATGAATTCGGAAAATCCCATCGTAAGCCAGAATGTCCTAGGTCTCCTTGTCACACTTCATCCTTAACAGAAATATTTGCGTGACCAGTCATAGGCAAGGCATGAAACTTTGTTTACCAATGCAGGCAGAGTTCATTAAAAAAAAGAAAAAGTATTGGATTTAAAGTTGTTTCTTTTTATATACTGGAAGTTTTTATGTGATTTGGAAATACTTTGATTTTTCAGCTAGGAAAAGGGCTCCTAAGAGAGGGGAAATGAAAAGGGATAACCTGCCTGAACTTACAGGTAGATCCAATTTTAGGAAAATGTACAAATGAAAGTTAAGAATCTGGAGATTGATGTCTGTCTGTTCTTGCCTCCACTTTGAAAGTCTCTGAGCGTCCTAGGATGCTCGCATCTCAGTTTGAAGAATATTGACGTAACAAAGGAGGCATCCAACTGAGGTGGGAGAGGCAGTTCTTTCCTGGTTCACATACTTACACAGTAACTGAGCAAGTCATTGCACTTGCTTGTAACTGTTGCTTTAGATTGTCACAATAAATTAAATTAGACTAATAAAGGAAGGTATTTCAGCTACCTCGGAGGAGGTAGTGGCACCCCACTCCAGTACTCTTGCCTGGAAAATCCCATGGACGGAGGAGCCTGGTAGGCTGCAGTCCATGGGGTCGCTAAGAGTCGGACACGACTGAGCGACTTCACTTTCTCTTTTCACTTTCATGCACTGGAGAAGGAAATGGCAACCCACTCCAGTGTTGGTGGGCTGCCGTCTCTGGGGTCACACAGAGTCAGACACGACTGAAGCGACTTAGCAGCAGCAGCAGGAAAGGAAATTACCTAGTTTTAAATTTCTTCCTTACTATAGTTATGAGACACACAACACACACACACACACACACACACACACACACACACACGAAGTTGGAGAAGCACTGTTCTGAAACAGTTTTGATGAAAATGAAGTTACTTTGTTTTCTCTATTCTCTTACAGGTCTTTGTTGAGTATGCCAATGCTGGTGATTCCAAAGCTGCTCAGAAATTACTGACTGGAAGGATGTTTGATGGAAAGTTTGTTGTGGCTACATTTTACCCACTGAGTGCCTACAAGAGGGGATATCTGTATCAAACTTTGCTTTAATCAGTAACCTGAGGACTGTTTCCTGTTTCTCCTCTTCCATCTCCTGGGTTATTCTACATCTGAATGCAGGAGTACCCCCCTTACCATTTTAAGGGAATACTTTGTATCTTTATTCAATCCTGCTAATGTGCAGCCATTGCTCAAGCAGTGACTGGGTTGCAGACATTAGGCACTGCTTAGGACAAGCCCTTTTAGCTATTCATTGAGGGGTTTTAGAGCATCCATGTGGGCATCTTTTATTTGTGCAGTAGGGCAAGTGCTGCTCTTCAGTATGTAACTTAAAAAGATACTTTTTCATGTGATCATGAAGCAGGGATGAATACTATCCTGTCATAGGAATATTAACAAATTTGTTAGCGTTGGTGACATCACCTACAGATTATTCCTTTATGTTGTTAGGTGGTTCTTCCTTATTGATATCCGTAGTTGGCACTGGATGCTCTCGGTAATTCTAAGTAATTGTCAAGCAGCAGTTCCCTACTGTGTTCTTAACACTGAGTTATGATTTTTTTTAAAGGAGTACTGTAGTACTGAATATTCCTTTAAAGAAACTGCGGTGAGCCTATCTATATATTTTTTTTTAATTAAGGCTTTTAAAATAGAAAGCTGATGCTTGATCTTGCACAATTTTTATGTCTAGTATGTATGCTCGAGTGAGTGTGCAGGTATGAAAGGTTAGAGAATATTTGAGTAGCATTCTTTATAGTGTGAATCTTGTGGGTTAATACAGTCTATGCCCATTTCTTCCCTACCTGTTTAATGTCTATAAGATTTAGGATACAGGTTTTTTGGGAGTTGGTGTGTCTGAAACAATGAAATGAGAAAATAGTCCATTCCTGAGAGGCCCAGAACACACAAGTCTAGACTGGATTACATTGAAACTCTCTTAAAGTGAGAAAACTCTTGTAAGAGTTTTGGTATACATAGATTGCCCCATCTTTCAGGGTCTGATTTCGACCTTGTATTAGCTCATCTGTTTTGTACTGACTCTTCTAGGATCATTGTAAGATTTCTCAAGATAGAGTTCTGCCTACTATGATGGAAAATTTATATTGATTAAAAAGAAAGAATTAGTTGTTCAGTGAAGGGAAAAGAAAAAACAATAGGTGAAGGGTGCATAATCAAGGATTCTTTATTCTTCCTTTTTCTCTCATCTCCGTCCCACACCTTCTTTTCCTCTCCCTCTATTCTTTGTCTATCCTTAGCTGAAGAGAAGTTAGAGGAAAGCATCCTAGCTGTCAGGTGGTCTGACTTTTGACTGCAAGGAAGTTAAGAAAGGTGTAGCTATAATAAGGTGGAAGTAGAAAGAAAGAAAAACTCATGAAGAATTCTTAAAAAGATTTATAGCAATCTAATGTGACCCCAGGTAGAGGCTACTAGTATTCATGAGTTCATGGGTACAGGTTGATTACATGCTCTTAGGAATTATAATTATGGATTCCTCTCACTTTACAGTAGATTGTCTTCAGAGATTTAAATCTTAGGAAATCTTTATAAAGCACTGATTATACAAAAAAAGTTATATACAGGTTATGAATTTTTTGTTTTCGTAACTAAATGAAAATTTTATTTATTTATTTATTTTCCTAAGGAAAACACTTTTCTATCTTGCCCTGCTGGAAGGCTCCTCATATGGTTTTCCCTGTGGGTGCCATGCAGGTTATTGAGAGCCCAGTTAAGAATTGACGTCTTAGAGGATGAATTATTTTACCCTGTTCACACAGTTACTATTTGATATTTTAGTTAATCATAGTTACCTAATTCTTCAGAACTCTCTTTAATATTTATTATGAAGCCAAATTTGGTATAAGGAGGATAAATAATGACTTGCCAAAAGACCTTGTGGCCTGGTGCCCGAGGGAAAATTGTATAAGTAGCTTCTAATATGTGCCCTGAGGAGGAAGAGCTATTGTTTTTCATTTTGGCCCTTTCAGAGGTTTATTAGCTGGTTTGGTTTCAGGTGAAAATTGGAGAGAGTATTATGGAGACCTGAGATTTCCTAAAACATAAATGTTTGTGTGGGTGCAGCTTCTGTGGTGATTAAAAGCACCAGGTCCTTCCGTACAGACTGATGAGCACAGTGCAAATGAGCTCTTTTCAGGGCAAGTATTCTGGTTAGCACGTACACCTTTCTCATTTCCCTTCCCCAGCGCACCAAAAAGAAAAGTCCTTACAAATAAACTGCAGGTAGGCTTCTAAGCTTAATGATGCAGTGTGCTGCTAACATCTTGATGCTGAATTTCACAGCATTCTTTGATCGTCTTATTGTTGATGTATTCATCATGAGTATATGTAGTGTTTAACACTGTAGAATTCTATTACAGAAGATGCTAACTAGATTTTAAGTGTGCTGAGGAAATAACTGATGAGCCTAAGTAATCATGCATTGAATTAAATGTTTTATATTTGAGCCACAAAATTGAAAAAAGATGCCTCTTTTGATTTAAATTGTTATTTTATAGCTCTTAGCCCGTTACTACCAAAGATGACATTTGCAGATTTTTCCTCCCTCTTCTAATATTATAAGAAGTTTAATCTTGCTAACTTTTTAAAACCTGAACCAAATATTAAAAGATACAGTTTTCATCATCCTTTAGGATGAAATACGTACACAGAGATTTTGATTTCTTGAAGTTTTAAAAAAATTTCTTTTGGAGAGGTAGGGTAAACATAACAAAGGTTCGTGTTCACTTAACCCCTACCAGTTTGGGAAAATTTTATCTCAGGTAATTTTTCTTTCCCTAAATTAATATCTGTACTTCCTTCCTTCCCTCTTGCCTTCAAGTTTCTTCTTTATTGTCCCATGATGTTGTCCTGGTACATTTTTGTCCCAGAAAAGGCATGTAAATTGATTATTCTGTAGGAAATCTTTGGTTCTTTGGAAACATATTTGGAGGAGGTGGCTAGTTGGCCACTTTCGAAACTTTAATGCTGTATTTAGAGAAGAATAAATGGGGTTGGATGCCTCAGTAAAAGATAGCACTAGCCAAAAGAAACTATTTGCTGCATTTTAAAGGCATAATAACAAAATGAGCCTCTTGCAATAAGAGATTGATCGCATTTATTATTACTGGATGTCTTCCTTGTTTTGTGGCCATCAGATAGCACATCTTTAGGAAAAAAAGTTTCTCTGCTATGCCTCGAGCCACTGCTATGGCTGCTTTTAGAACAAAACCATAAATACAGTTTTTCTCATCCTTCTCCCTGTTTTCATTGAAACAGGTATTGCCTTCTTTTTAAAGGTACTCTGGCTGCTAAATAAAAGAGTGCTGAGCTATGTTAAATTAGCCTTTAAAAAAAATCTGAATTATTATTTAACTTCTCTTCTAGAATCATGTTACTTGTACTTGCAAATTTATTATAAGGAATGTTGCCAGAAAGAGTGCTGCCGTGTAAAGGAAGTAGAAGAGAAACTATGGGCTAAAGTTTGTTTCTGTCTTAGTTCACTGGGCTTCATGCTGGTAAGGGAGTCAGTTACCTTTCTGGAATAAATTGTAGCCAGAGTTACAATACTCAGATGCTGTGTTATGACTCATTTGAGTTATTTCTCAAATGCAGGTAACTGACATTTTGGCATCATTTTCTTAGGCTTTTATCCTAACCATATAAAATTAGCCTAGCTTACATAATTTCTGCTATTAGTTATACTTGGCAGCATGACATTTTATTTTTTATAATTTAATGAAAATCAGCACCATAGTAGCTGATGGTAATTATACTGACATAGTTACTGGGTGGGGGTGGGGGAGACACTCAATAACCACATGTTTTACCTGGCCTTTCATGCAAGGGTACGTGCTAGGTGGCTTTATTCAGGTTAGGGTACAGATGGACTCGCATCATGACTTTTAGTCTGGTGGATGTGTAGACACTCAAAGATTTAAGCAAGTGCCTTGTGTTTCCTGGAAAATATTAAAACTCATTTGGGTGAAACCTTCCCAGATGATAGTAGTTACTGCTCCTTTGCCTTTTCCTTGGAATAGCTTTTAGTTTGAGTCATGTAGTATAAAACTCCAACACATCCTTGGTTTGCCTTTTTTTTTTTTTTGTATGTGTAAAACTGTTCATATTTGGGTTTTTTCCCCCAGTATTACGTATAATGGAAAGTCACAGTTGTCTAGCAGAATCTAATCCTTCCTTGGATGTAGTTCCATTTTTAATACTACGTTCCTTCTTCAAATCTTACTACTCTAGCTCTCTGATAAAATTAATTTCTTGTTAATTGTGGTCACAATACAGACCAAACTTTGGTCACAGCTCAAAAGAATTTCCATTTCTTAAGGTGCTCAATAAATCACCTTTACTTTTGAAATGTTAGCCTTTTCAGGTTAGGATCCCTTTCTAGCTTTCTCAATGAATAAAAGAATGTTGAATCTCTGTGAAATGGAATTCATCTGAGCCTCTTGTGGTATATTTGGATAAGTTACATTTTCTTAGTGATAGAGGAGTATGGTTTTAGTTTTTGAAGTACCCAAAATTTTAGAGATTTTGTTTTGTTTTAGGTTAGCGTCTTCTGTGACACCACAGGATATGTCATGTTTGTTATCCAGTGTTTTTCACTGGATAACACAGTGAAAAATGTTTTAATTCACACAGTGAATGACCAGTAGATTAACACAGTGACATGTGATTGACAAGCACTTATGGACATTTAAGAAGGCATACAGTTTTACCTTTTTGCTGCAATTTTGGGCTTTTATAGGAGAAATGGGCTGTAAAAGAAGTACCTGTAAACCAGAGAGCATTTAGGAAATTGTTTATGGGTGGTCATGAAGGTGATCTTCAGGATATGAGATACATGGTTTACATAACCTTTGTTCTCCTGATGTGAAGTTTGTTTTCATTTTCCTACAACTCAGCACTTTTGTTGTCCATTACTGTTTACTATTTAGAAGGATTAATGTTTTATTTGCTTTATTTGTGCTTTTCAGAGAGTTGTCATAATCATGGCAGTTATGTTTGTGGCACTATCAGTGCCAGAATTCATGGGAAATTTATCAAATGATTGCAAGTTATTCGGCATCCTAAAGGAAACCGAGGGCTTTTTTGAAAGTCATGTATGTTTTATGATTAGCTTTGTGATCAGAGAGAACAGAGCATTCTGTATCGTCTTGCCTTATGTGACTATTGATCCATGTGACTGTTGATCCTTGTTGTGAAGTAAAAGAGCTTATTTTGTTATACTACTTTGTATGATGAACATAAGTCACACTCTGAAGGAAAAAACCCCAAACTGGAGTTGTCAGAATTTTTATGCCTATTTGCAAAACTCTTAGGTAATAACATCAGAGCTATTTCTTATCATAAACTCTTGATTGTCAGCAAGAGAATTATATGTAGTCGGTTCTGTCCCAGTTGGAATTCCCTTCCCTTTCTAAGCTCTCTCCTTAATAGTATTCATGATGTCAGGATAGTGAGTGTGTAAAAGAAAATGTAGTGAGGTGTTCTGTATCACACATCCAAAATCATGCATTTATGGACTCAAAATCTTTTCAGTTTTTTGAATTATCTATAGCTATTTTATTAGCATGGGTTGTCAAAAATCTCCCAGATTTAAGAGTAAAGAAGAGAAAAGTAATATAAACAAAGAGATGAGGGGAAGAAAATGGCTTCCTTTTTAAGGTGTTATTAATTGTTCATATAGTTTATGACCTAAAAATGATATTTATTTTTAAAAATCCAACTTTGGTACCTGTAACATAGAAACATTGCCTTTTCTATACATTCCTCATCATTGTTTGCCCAAAAAATTATTTTAAGAGTGAATGAGACCAGATTAAATATCCATATTCAGTTTGGTCACATTTTTAAAACTAAATATTTAAATGAGACTCTATCTTTTGTGTATTTGGTATACATCAGCACTTATGCAAATCAAGGATCAGAAAGCAACTGGGGACTAGCCATCTCTGTTTCCCTTTGCACATGGGGTACAGTGGGTGGCATTAGTATGCACTAGCTGCAGTGTTGTAGCACCTTATGGAAGTAAGTAGTGTTAAGTACAATAAAGAAAAAGTTAAGATGCATCTCTGTGGAATATTTACTTTGCAGAGTGTAAAGCTGTCATATCTCTTTCCAGCAGAATTTAACTCCTTCATTCTTTTTTTTTTTTTTTTGAAAAAAAATCTTAAATAATTTAACATTCCTTTATGTCCTCCAAACAGTGTCAAATCTGGGGTAGAACAGATTTTTCCCCCCAAAGGACTCCATCTTTGTTCTTTTGTTCACTCTTTGAAATCCAGTTACGGTCAATAGATTTTGAGAATTTATGGCTTCCTGTATTGGCACTGGAGTGGTTGGTTGTGAATATTGAAACCTACTACTGTTTTCCCTCAATAACATGTAATAGCTGTGTTCTTGCTTAGAAGGTATGGTTAGAAAAATGTGAACGATCACTTAAACCAAAGCCAGTTATAAGGAGTATTCTCTCCTGTTGGTTTACCTTCACCTCAGAACTACAAGAATATTACAGTACACAACAGCTGTCTGTAACATTTCTACCAGTTGTTTCAGTGGTATTTCTTGGCATTTCTTGGCACTATGGTTCTCTGTTCTCGGTGATGTCTTATTTTTTTGTGATTAAAAAAAAAAATAACTGAGTGGGACTATAAATGTAGATGTGTATCAGTACCAAGAAATTCTTTTCTCAAATCTCTATATTTCTGATTTCTATTCAAGTCTTTTAAACATGTTTTTTCTTGCTGAGTAGCAAAGAACTTTTATTTTCCACTTTCCTATATGCTAAAAATGTATGGACACAGCATTTCAATTAACTGAATTGCATATAGTTTTTTTGCTGAAAACTTTATCTGTAAACACGATTGCCTTGTTCAGTTTTGTTGTAAACTGACTTACCATAAGATGCACTGTTGATATGCTTTTTGATGTGTGTTTGTTTGATAAGGGTGATAAAATAAAGCTTAAAAACAAATGAATTGCTTTTTATATTTCAACTATTTCTGTGTTTAGTATAAATATTCAAGTTTAGATAACAGGTAAGTATACTTATTTTATGATTTAATTTTTACTGAGAGCTACCATTGAAAACTTTTCATGTAGCTTCTTTCATTCATTTCTAAAGAATATAATTTTTCACTTTTGAAAATAGTGCATAAACTGACAATACCAAAATGTAATTTTTTATTTTGGAATAAATGTTTTTGATTATGTAGAAACAGCCTTATCTCATGAAAAGAACCAGAATTCATAATTGAGAAACTTGTGTTCTAATCTTGAATCTTTTATCAAGTTGGATGGCTTTAATCAAGTGACTTAATTTCTGACAACAGAGTGAGATCGTAGGTTCAACCATCAGTGTGGAGCATCTCCTAGATGATGGTACTATTTTAGATTATGTCATGTTTAACGTTCCCTTTTACGTTTATGAAAACTAAAGCCCAAATAGGATAAATAAACTTGCCCAACATTTACTGTGACTTACAGATGGTAATCATATCCTGGTGTGGCATGTTTTTTAGGAAAAAAACCTGGCTGTTCTGTGTGATGAATTCAAGGGAAAGAGACTGCCGAGAAGGGTACCCTAAGAGACTGTTTTAAGAGCTCAGACTAGAGAAAAGGAGTATTTAAATGAGTAATTCTCACACGCCGTGTATAACAGAGTCACCAGGGAGGGCTTGTTAAAATGTAGAGTGCTGGACCCTAAGCTCTAGAGTTTATAACTGTAGTTTTCGCTGGGTTTGAGAATTTGCATTTCTACCAAGTTGTTGGGTTATACGGCTGCTGGTACTCTGGAGACCATACTTTGAGAAGCACTGGTCTGAACAAAGGGTGTGGGCTGTATGATTGAAAAGCCAGACCAAATTCTAGCTAATTGGGAATCATTGTCAATCCCTTCTTCTCCCTGATTACTGCAGTAATAATATTAACTAACAGAACTTCTTTTGTGCCTGGCACTGTGCTGACACTTTTTTGTACATTATCATTTTTTACCCCACATTTAATCCTTAATCACAAGCCTGTGAAGAAGATAACTGGTATTCACTTCATTGTGGGGTGGGGGGGGTGGAATGCTCATTTAGATGATTTACTGCTGATGGTTATACAGTAGGTAAATGAATGCCTGGCTCTAAAATAGTGCTCTTAACACCACTATGCTGGATTGCCTTCTAGGCAGCTCAACAATTCCTCTCTGGTCCATCTTCCCTTCTCCATTTTCTCTGATGCTACTTATTTTAGTCCTTGATCTCCTTACTTTATCTTCTAACAAGATCCTCATCTTCAGTCTCATGCTCTCCGGCCTCTACTTTGCAATGTTGACAGTTTTAATTCTTAGAAATAAACCTGATCATGCTACTCTGTACTTCAAAAATTCTTCACATTATTTCCTATCTCTTTTTCTGCCTATTTGCCTTCAAAATAATATCTAATTCCCTTGGATTGGCACATAAGATTTTTCACAATCTGGCTTCTACAAATCGTGCTGCATTTCCTCCCTCTCTCTGTTTATGCTTTGTCTATACTAAACTACCCATCTTTTTACACATTCCATGCTTTTTCCTATATTTGGGGACAGGTACCGTGCATACAAGTGCAGATCTATTGGTGGAGAAGTGCTAAGGTTGGCACAGGGACCACTGTCGTCATGCATCTGGACCTGCAGTGGAAGCTAAGTCTGCCCAACCTTTCGACAACCATGAAAGCTTTATCACACACTTGGAATTTAGCATTGATACAGCAATATTCAATACACAGTCTATATTCAGTTTGTCTCAACTGTCTCAATATCTTTTATAACCTTTTTTTTTCTCCTCCCTAAGACCCAATCACGGAGAAGGCAATGGCACCCCACTCCAGTACTCTTGGCTGGAAAATCCCATGGATGGAGGAACCTGGTGGGCTGCAGTCCATGGGGTTGCTAAGAGTTGGCCACGACTGAGTGACTTCACTTTCACTTTTCACTTCATGATTGGAGAAGGAAATGGCAACCCACTCCAGTGTTCTTTCCTGGAGAATCCCAGGGACAGAGGAGCCTGTTGGACTGCCGTCTATGGGTTTGCACAGAGTCGGACACGACTGACGCGACTTAGCAGCAGCAAGACCCAATCAAAATTCTTCTATGTTTAAAAATGCCTATTGAGAATTTGTGGGATGTTAGTGTCCTGCAGAATAGTTTGCAAAACACTAGCTTAGATTTATATTTAAATCTGTCCCTTTTCTTGTAATAAATGCTAACGCTTCATTTAAAATGTGTTTTCCAGCAATTCCTTGGTGGTCCGGTGGTTAGGACTCACTGCTTTCACTGCCATGGTATGGGTTCAGTCCCTTGTCAGGAAATTAAGATCCCATAAGCTGTGTAGCATGGCCAAAAAATTAAAAAATTTAAAAATGTGTGTTTTTAGGGGAAACTGTATTGCCTGTACTGTATATTTTATCTTGTGGATTTCTCACTCCACAGGGAAAGTAGAACTATAGTAAGACTATGTCTGACAAAATAGTAAATATCCTACAGAAAATTAACTATTTTCAAGACTATGCCTTTTAATTTTTGAAAAATTTTATTCATTTGTTTTTGGCTGTGCTGGGATTTTATTGTTCTGTGGGCTTTTCTCTGGTTACAGTGAGCAGGGGCTGCTCTCTAGCTGTGGTATGCAGGCTTCTCATTGCAGTGGCTTCTCGTTGTGGAGCACAGACTGTAGGGCATGCAGACTTCAGTAGCTGTGGCACATAGGTTCTTTAATTGGTGCTCCTTGGCTCTGGAGCACAGGCTCAGTAGTTGTGGCACATGGGCTTATTAGTTGTTCTGTGGCCTGTGGGATCTTCCCAGAAAGTGAAAGTTGCTCAATCCTGTCTGACTCTTTGTCAGCCATTGGCTATATAGTCTGTGGAATTTTCCAGGCCAGAATACTGGAGTGGGTAGACAGTTCCTTCTCCAGGGGATCTTCCCAACCCAAGGATCGAACCCAGGTCTCCTGCATTGTGGGCAGATTCTTTACCAGCTGAGCCACTTGGGAAGCCCAAGAATACTTGAGTGGGTAGCTTATCCCTTCTCCAGTAGATCTTCGTGGCCCGGGAATCAAACAGGGGTTTCCTGCATTGCAGGTGGATTCTTTACCAGCTGAGCTACTAGGGAATTCCGGGATCTTCCCAGAACAGGGATCAACTCTGTGTCTCCTGCATTGGCAGGCAGATTCTTTACCACTGAGCCACAAGGGAAGCCCTCCACCTCTTAAATTTAATATACAAGCAAGTAGATTTTTTTACATTCTATTTCTAATGACATAAATTCCATGGTCAAAGAAAACCTGGAAGAATTAAAATATGTTTCTTTCTTGTCATTTTTGGGGCAGAAGAATTGGCATGCTGAAAATGGCATATGCTTCAGGGACTAAACTTTAAAAAAATATTTTAATGGAATATATGACTTTAAAAGGAAAAGGAGGGAACAAGTAAGATCCAAGGAACCATCTTAATTGACAGATGTCTTAGTGATCTTTAATAAAAAAGATAAACTTTTATTGCACAAAGTTCCATGACAAATAATGCTTAACACATGTTTGGGAATCATACCAGACAATATCCCAGAGGCCCTGCTAATTTACTAGGTGTGGTAAAGTTTTGACTCCATGAGGCATTCTGGTCATCATTTGTAGCTAACTGGAGAAATCCTTCCCAAACTCTTTAGTGAAATCAGTTGTACTGCATCCTGACTTTCTGTATTCTGTGAATTAGGTGACAGGGGATCAAAGTTGTCCACTAGTAGCTGGGTTTTCCTGAAAGAAGATGGAAAATCGCATGAACATTCTTGCTCGTCTGAAATAAATGCTACTATGTGAATTTTGCATGTAGAAGTTTCTTTCTAACACTGTATGCCATTACTCATCATTTACAATATTATTAGATTAATTATGTTTCTAGACTTTAATCATACTTAATAATTTGAAAAGTTAGGGAAGATTCTGTTTTTAACCACAGAAACCAAAGGATGTTTTTCACGCCCTCAGAAATCGCAGGTCTTTGACTTTCCTCCAGAATCGGTGTCTTGTGTTCAGTTCCTGTTGTTCAGTCGCTCAGTCGTGTCCAGCTCTTTGTGACCCCATGGACTGCAGCATGCCAGGCTTCCCTGTCCTTCACTTGTCTCCCGGAGTTTGCTCAGACTCCTGTCCGTTGAGTTGGTGATACCATCCACCATCTCATCCTCTGTTGCCGCCTTCTCCTCTCGCCCTCAATCTTTTCCAGCATCAGGGTCTTTTCCAATGAGTTGGGTCTTGCATCAGGTGGCCAAAGTATTGGAGCTTCAGCTTCAGCATCAGTCCTTCCAGTGAATATTCAGGGTTGATTTCCTTTAGGATTGACTGATTTGATCTCCTTGCTGTCCAAGAGACTCTCAAGAGTCTTCTCCAGCACCACAGTTTAAAAGCATCAATTTCTTTGGTGCTCAGCCTTTATGGTCCAACTCTCACATCCATACATGACTACTGGAAAAAACATAGCTTTGACGATACAGAACTTTGTCAGCAAAGTGGTGTCTCTCTTTTTCAATATACTGCCTAGGTATGTCATAGCTTTTCTTCAGAAAGCAAGAGTTTTTAATTTTCTGGCTGTAGTCAACATCCACAGAAAATAAAATCTGTCACTATTTCCACTTTTTCCCCATCTGTTTACCATGAAGTGATGTGACTGGATGCCATGATCTTCGTTTTTTGAAGATCATGGATGCCATGATCTTTGTTTTTTGAATGTTGGATTTTAAGCCAACTTTTTCACTCTCCTCTTTCATCAAGAGGCTCTTTAGTTTCTCTTCACTTTCTGCCATTAGAGTGGTATCATCTGCATACCTGAGGTTGATAGTTCTCCTGGCAACCTTGATTCCAGCTTGTGAATCTTCCCACCCAGCATTTCGCATCATGATAAGTTACAAGCAGGGTGACAGTATACAGCCTTGACATACTCCTTTCCCATTTTTGAACCAGTCTGTTGTTCCATGTCTAGTTCTAACTGTTGCTTCTTGATCTGCATACAGGTTTCTCAGGAGACAGGTAAGGTAGTCTGGTGTTCCCATCTCTCTCTTTTTTTTTAATTTTTCTAGTCAATTTATTCAACCTGTTTAAAGAAGATTTCTCTGCCCATCTCTTTTAAGAATTTTCCAATTTGTTGTGATCTACACAGTCAAAGGCTTTAGCATAGTCAATGAAGCAGATGTTTCTTTGGAATTCCCTTGCTTTTTCTGTGATACAGTGGATGTTGGCAATTTGATCTCTGATTCCTCTGCCTTTTCTAAATCCAGTTCATACATCTGAAAGTTCTTTGATTCATGTACTGTTGCAGCCTGCTGCTGCTGCTGCTAAGTCGCTTCAGTCGTGTCCGACTCTGTGCGACCCCAGAGATGGCAGCCCACCGGGCTTCCCCGTCTCTGGGATTCTCCAGGCAAGAACGCTGGAGTGGGTTGCCATTTCCTTTTCTAATGCATGAAAGTGAAAAGTGAAAGTGAAGTCGCTCAGTCGTGTCCGACTCTAGCAACGCCATGGACTGCAGCCCACCAGCCTCCTCCGTCTAGCTTGAAGGATTTTGAGCATTACCTTGCAAGTGTGTTAAATGAGCACTATTGTCTGGTAGTTTGAATATTCTTTGGCATTGCCTTTCGTTGGGATAAAAACTGACCTTTTCCAGTCTTGTGGCCACTGCTGAGTTTTCCAAATTTTCTGGCATATTGAGTGCAGCACTTTAATAGTGCTTTAATCCTCTTTTAAGATGATTGTATTTAGCTCCTTTCCTATGATCTAAGTGACCATAGCCATTCTCACTCAACCTCAACCTATATGCCAAACACGTATTTATTAAATACGTATTTCATCCCAGCCATTTCCCTCCTTTATTGCACACCAGACTAATATATCAAATATCCTACAGATGTTTGCACTTGGATACTTCAGATTTTGTATGTCCAAAACCCAGTATGTGATCTTTATCCCTACATGATGCATAAAATAGAGCTGAATTGAATAGAGAAGAGACAAAAAATGTAAGGACACAGCTGAGGTTATGAAATACATGGGTAGCAATATAGCCAGGTCTTAGACACAAGGACCAAAAATGGGACGCTGCCAATACTCTCTCAGGTTATTTTCTTACTCTCTGCTAGTTTGGGGGTGTGCCTGCCTTAGTCTGTCTCTCTTCCTCTTCTTCCTGCTACTACTACTGCTGTTTTCTCTCTGGATATGGTTGCCCACAGCACAATTAAAATTCCAGCCACGATTTGAAAGCTTTGTCCTTCTATAGATCTGATCCCAAGCCATCAGAAAGATGATCTATTTGGCACAGTATTTTTAAGTGTCCATTCTAGACCAACAAGATACGACCAGATGGCTGGCCTCCACTGTGCAGACTGTTGTGACTCTTCCTTTGGCAGGGAGCAGCCTTTGTAAAAGGGACAGTTGCTCATTAGCCGAGGAGGTATCTCAAAACTTAACTTGGAAAAAAATCAAAAACGGACTTCCCTGGTGGTCCCGTGGTTGGGACTCCATGCAGGGGGTGTGGGTCTGATCCCTGGTCAGGGAACTAAAATCCTGCATGCTGTGTGGCAGAGGGGGGGGGGGGC